>NC_090874.1:30818706-30843706 GCF_036669935.1 Montipora foliosa
CATTCTACGACTTGGGATCGGGATGTTTTTTTCCACAGGAGGAGCGATGAAATAATTTCATCCTCTGCCCTCAGGCAATGTCCGGCGAATAGGAGGCGCCTGCGCCTGAGGGTGTCTGAAATCGGGTGGTAGTTTCCCGTAAATTCTTTCCTTTGTAGGGTGCTCGTTCCAGTGGATATTTTGCACCCTACGGAGGAGGTTTGTATAAGTTCCATCCAGTCGTTTCTTTTTTTTCTGTGTTAGTGTCCAGGTTTCTGATCCGTAGATAAGAATGGGCTCTAATAGGGAACATGTAGATTTGGTGTCATTTGGCAGGGTCGAGTGCCAAACTTTCTCAAGCTTGTTACAGGCTACCCAGGCTAATGCTTTCCTCGATTTAAAGTCCTTCTCTGAGTCCCATTATCCATGATCCTAGATATTTGAAATCTTCAACTCGTTTGAGGTTTACTCCAGACAGGGATTTCAGGTCTCTATAGTTTTCACCAGTGTTGACGTACTCCGTCTTGTTCGTGTTGCAATGTAACCCAATCAAGGCAGCGGCCTTTTCAACCACATTTATATTGCTAAGTGTTATTTCTCCTTTAGAGATAATAAGTATAAAAATCTAAGGGACACCACTGTCCTGGCACGCGAAATTTTCTCTTCCGGTTGCCGTCCGCGTTTCAAAAACGCGAGTGCTTAAGCTCCCTACTTAGCGACAGGCCTACCGAAAGTGGACATGCAGCAATCGGGGATGACTGTACCAAGGGTCTACAGTAATGGACGGTAACATTTGGCATCCACGTGCGGGCTGTTCTAGCGGACAAACCAGTATGGTTTTTTTTTTTTGTTTAAATGACCGTGGGTAACGGTGGGTTAGAATGAATAGGGACAAGGACAACGACGGCGAGTACGAGAACGCCACAAAACGATAGGTTTAATTAGCAAAAACAATAGCTCTGCACGGCCTGCACGTCCTTTTTATATTTTGATACATTTCTTTGCCGTTCTCGTCTTGACAACGATGTGAAATGATCAAATTTGAGATCATGTGGAGGACGCGAGCACCTGACGACGAATTTTCAATTTTCTCTCTCAATCAGTATCCACGCCGTTCTCACCAATTTTATTCTTGGAAGGTGGACTCACACTGAATTGGAGTAGTCGCTAAATTATGACAAAATAACGGGAAGTAATATTTTCAGACGACTTTCTCTTAGCCGTTGTCGTCGTCGTTGCTTAAGGTCCATGATGACTTTGAAGACAACACGACTATAAGACTTGATTAAAAGCTCAGTTAATCCACCCCCCCCCCCCCCCCTCCCAGCCCTCACCTTGGATATTAGTTAACCCAGCATTTGTCTTATCATGTGAAGATATGATTGTCATGATTGCCGTCGCGCAATCGAGTCCTGCGGGTCCATCGGTCTTACTTTACCGCCTTTTTGTCACTAAGCCTAAGCCGCTCCATTCAGGGCAATAGGAAGACAGTCATCAGCCACTTCTCAGAAAGGAATTAAAGAGTATTGAAATTGGTGCACTGTGGATTGTAAATACTCCATCATGTGAGCAAAACGACCAATCTAAGACACCTCATGGTTTGATTAAGGTTACTGGTTACTGCTGGGGGTGATTTCTGGTCAGCAAGTGTTTTTTTTTTCCAGCAACCTTGGTGGGCAGGATATTTTTTTTCCTCCTAAATGCTCTGCAGGATATTTTTTTTCTCTCCTCATTTCTCTGCAAGATTTTTTTTTCCTCAAAAAAGTGTCGTGTTTACATTTACAGAATGTATTTACATTTACATTGTGGTTATTGCAGTAATAGTTCTAATATGAAGCTGCAAAGCCTTAAAATGTTGTAAGCTATACAAAATCATTCTTGTATAGCTACATGTTTTCGGAATGTCATTCTTTAGAATCATTTAATATTACCTAATAACAATATTCAACAGAAAGTAATTATATGGAAATGCTTCAGTTGAGAAGATTAAAAATGAGCAAATTATTTTTCTTTGTCTAATAAAACTTGCTTCTTCAAATAGAAAAATTTACATCCATTACTGTTTGTGATAAGTTCGATTTTCATTGGTCGTTGGCACCGCATTCACACCCGCATTGACAAGGTGTGGAAACGTATAAAATCTTTTCTGCCCGAAAACTTGGCGTTTATTTTTCCAGGAATAGCTCCTCTTTAAATGAATTTATAGGATATGTAGATTTGTCGGATTTTTACGAAATGATCGTCGGATATTGGTGCACGAAAGTGTGTCGGGCTTTTAAAAATTTCGAAATATTTTTACTTTGACGCGTCTATGTGTGTCGCGAAACGGAAAGTTTCCTATTGGTCAACTTCGATTCAAAGTTTATTTTCTCGGATAAACACTTAATAGGCTATAAAGTGCAGATTGATATAGTACAGCAAAGTGAAAATGTATGGTTTTGAGTTTGAATCTTCGCGCGCGCTAAAGAAAGCCATAACAAACTTAAAATGTTCATATATTCGGATTCTTCATTTTATTGCCTTTTCGGTGATATATAGTTTGCTGGAGTTTTACCGAAAATAACGCGCTTACAAAAGATTTCCCGGACGGCACCTCAAAAGGTAGCAGTAACCCTTAAAGGGGCTAGGTCACGCTATTTTAGGTAATTTTGTTTAATTTTGTTAGTTATGAGCTCTAAACGTCAAATTGGCAGAGCAAGAGTCTTTCATTTCCAAAATCACGGCCTCATAACAACTGAGAATGATTTTCCAGCTGTTTAAATGCCATTGTGATATAAACTGATGTAAATTTGAAAAAAGGTGGCCCGACGTTTTTCAAATTCACCCAAATGCAATCCATTTCAATCCTCCCCAGTTTTGTCCATCCTTGTCCCTTCTTAGCTTTCCTGTGTTTTGTTTGAGTTCTTCTATAGTTTTGAGCTGTTATTTTGTTATTTCAGTTAATTCTATGACCATTTGATCAATGCTGAAATTGCCTAAAATTGCGTGACCTAGCCCCTTAAGGTGCAACTGGTTGTGTAACATGAGTCTGGTCGTGTATTACACTTTCCGACATTTTGGTAGCCTGCGAACGCAGACGTATTTCCGGCGGTCGTTTTTCTCCCCCGAAAAGTAGAAATCGTTTTGCAACTCGGTTTCGCAGACGCTACTTTTCGGGGAAGAGAAACGACCGCCGGAAATACGTCTGCGTCTGCAGGCTAACATTTTGGCCAAATGGAAATCGTTTTATATCCTTTCATATGACAATTTGAAAGAAATCGTTATTACCATTTTGAGCAGGTCACTATTTTTTCAATGTAAAGGCACGCTTCAATAATTATCCAATTAAAGGGGAACAAAAGTTAACTTCAGTGTCCGGCGGATTTAAAAGCAACAAAATTTGGGGGCTTCGTAAAAGAAAGGGCGATTGGTTGACATGGAGGATGAAAGGTAAAAGAAATTGGCTCGCTGCACTTCTTCCATACAAACAACTCCTTAGTTTGGAAACAGCATAAAAAAGTATTTATTCATTAATTTATTGACAGGCATTCTCTGGATGCTGCAGCGTGAGCCAGCTTTAATTTCTGTGCGTTAACCTAACGTCTAAAATCACCAAGCCGAAGTATTATGTACCTGAGATTTGACTGAGACGCGGTCATGATGTCCGTTTCCACGACCTTTGACGCTTTGCAATAGTGACTCTAAATTAGACTTAAAATTATGTAAACTCATCAAGTAAAGAAAAGAACTTTTCCCTGAGACAGCTTGAGGTCCATAGGGCGTTGAATACATCTTGAGAGGAGACAGTCAGTTGTCCGGCTGAATCGTCTACCAATCGGTATACACTAGCCAGTTTGTCACGGTTAGCAAGCTTCCGTGCACAGATCTATATCCCGTACGAACCCCACCCACTAGGGCCTCAGTGCTTAGTAAAGTAAAGTAAAGTAGACCTTATTTAACGTCGATAACTCGTAACAGTAACTTTTAATAACTGACAAACCTGAGGTCGACGGTACGCTCATTTTACTCCCCCCTCTCCATCAGTGCTCCGTTTTACGGGTATTTAAAGCTACTAGCTACACGGAAAGGAAGAAAGTCGGAACAAGGATGCGAGACCCGGGAATCGAACTCAGGACCTCTGGCACCAAGGCCGCGCACTAACCGACTGTGCCATCCTTGCTCCTCATCCTTGCTTCCTCCTCAGAACTGATTTAATATGGATTTAGCCAAGCCTAAAAGCGGAGCTCCCTGGCTATTTATTCTTACTGCCTGTAGGGTTAATAAAAATAAAAGGTTTCTAATTGTCCGCGTTTTGATGTTTCCGGATGCTGCTTTATAATTAAATCACTTTCATTGCCTTCTTCTATGGAAAACTTCATTGCCTAACTAGTGAATTCCACGGTACATTTTACGCTAAAAACTGATATCGCATGAATCACGAAGCGATGAATACGACATCGGTTTTTCGAGTGAAATTTACTTTGGAATTCACCAAGTACAGTAGGCATCTGACTCAGTAGCTGACACGTCACTGAAGCGAGGGCCATCCATTCATCGGGAAAACCTTCTACAGTGTACTGATCAAACCATAGCCGATCGGAGCCGGTAAACTGGCTGCTTTAGCCTCTTACTGAGAAAATATAAAATATACTTACTTCAAAGCAACTATTTGCTTGTCCAAATTCACCCACGTTTGGAGCTAAAGTAAAAATGGCTCGCGATGATTTTCTGTTGAAATATTAGTGCCACACGGCCAACGTTTGCAAAAACTTAACCCTTCCTTGTACTCAGTTGTATATACTCCTTGCCGTGAAATTGATATCTTAATTCAAATTCCCACGACTCGGACCTGCTCCCGTCTGACCTTGTGGCTCAGTCGGTAGCGCAGCGACGATCTAACTCGAACTGAGGTCGTGGGTTCAAATCCCACCCTGGCCAGAGTTTATCTCTGTCCTTGTGTGGGCCCAATTCTATTTAATGGGGCTAACGCTCACATGGTTTACATGGGCAGAATACAGCACTTTCTCAAGTTGTTTACTAACTTTTGAACGCGGTTCAGATTTCCTTCCTGGATTCTCGATATTCCTGCTTCGGCTTCAACAAAACGTCTAGTTATGAATCAGGGAGCGGCAATGCTGCTTTCGAGGAAAACTTCATTCCATTGTATTTCGATCATCGAAGTATAGTTATTGAACTCTCAGCCTCCTTGTCCAGCAATCGGGAGAGTTTGCTCGCCAAATGATAACGGTGAAAAACTCACTCGGGGTGTCACTCTCAAACCGTAGGCCGTAGGCCGTAGGCTCAGTTTCACAACCCTTGCTCAATAAAATTCTATGGAACGTTTAGGTTGGCAAAATCTCCACACATTTTTTACAACTGGGTACGGAAAGCACCTTCGCCTGTCTGTATAGCGTAGTATCTCTTCTTTTTGCAGCGCAATAACGGCCGTAAGTCACATCGAACTTCGCCGCCGGCGCCGGGAGCTGGCGAGAGATGGTTGTATGATTTTCAGGGGAGAACTGGGTTGCTTATCAGGGTCATTTAACTTTAGTTTTGAAACGGCAAGGATTGGACTAATTTACCCCTTTCTCTTTGAGATTTTCATGCCACACGGTTATGTAAATGCTGTTCTGAAAATGGTTGATGATCTCAAGGCACTGAACTTGTGAGACATTCATTCTTATCTTGAATGTCGTCAAAACCTTTCGGAATTTCATTTAACCCTTTTCAAACTCAGAAGTAAAATGATCGACTTCTGCCAATCCCTTCAACCCAGGGTCATATGCCAGGGTTGACTATGCAACCAGTTGTTGAAACTGTGGCCGGGAAATTTTGTTTGACTCGCAATCTTTATGGATTACTTCATCAGTTTAATTTTTCTCGCAACAAATCATCTTGGCAAGTGCCAGCTAGCCAAGTCAGACTGAGTTATTGATGAAAGTAAAATAAAAAAGAAAAGAGCTGGAAATATCTGTTGAGTGCGAAGAGAAAGCGGACTTTTAGAGGAATTAATTAGACACAATTAGCGTGTGGGGCAATTAATGCCAATCAAAATAGAACTCTTTAGCATTTACTGATATGCGATACTGGTTCAGTAAAGAAGACTCTAGGACACGGACGTAATACAAAGGAACTTTGATCCGTTAAACAGGAAATAATGAACTTTTGGCCATTAAAGCATATTTTAATCAGTCTTTAGCAATGTTGTGACTGATCATGTTGTGGTGATGTCTGGTGTTCTCGAAGCCATCTTGGCGCCTCTATCCTTCCTGTGATTTTTGTTTAAACCACTAACGGAAAATTGTAACCACGCAAAATAAAGCTTAGTAAATAGACAGGAAGCGATTTAAGAAAATAAAATTTGATGTCGTAGAAAGTTCACCAACTTTGCACACCACGAAATCAGTTGTCGTTCATTTTACGTTGACGTTCTGTTCTCTGCAGCCGGGTGTATCAACCTAATCCAAACAATCATGAAGTACCTTGCCACACGTTACCATTTCGTGTTAAGTACACGTATCTAGAAAGATAATTTAACGTGCATTTGCAGACCCGAATAAAAACAGAAGAACTGTCTCAAAAATCAAACGCTGGCAACTAAATTGAACAAAACAAAAAAAATCTCTAAATATTAATTTATTGAACGAGTCGTGGGCCGCACTTGAAAGAAATAGAAAACCCTTTGTAGCAAGTTAATTTGTACCTTTTTTCCGTTTTTATCCTTATTTCGACAAGTGGTCATGACTGACAGCGCGAGGGATTCGTGTCGATGAAAAACAAATCTCGTTCTTCCCAAAGGGTGATCAAGTTGATTTGTGGCCCTTCACAAAGCCGACCAATGAGAGATAATACAGGGCACAAGATGCTGAAAAGCCTCTTGTCATTTGTCATCAGTGACTAGGCGTGGACTTCCGTTTTGAATGGGTTTCTTTTGTGTAGTGTTTATGTAGTGCAGCATTTGCATTTTAATCTTTCTCAACGGGAAATTAAACTTGAGGTTGTTAAGCTTTTGTTTATGACATCCAGCGCTCTATGTTTAGGCTCTGGTAACTTTTCAACTCGTTTTTATCTTTATTTTTTATTCGCTATTAGGCCTATCTTCTCTATTTTGATCGTGTGGTTACTTTGAGCTTCAAGATTAGAAGCCACTGCCTACGTCAGTCGGTAATCGCTCACTCGTAGAACCGGAACTAAGTGTCCCGCCATGGCATACCATCATTTCCGCTGAAACAAGTTTATCACTTGAGGGATTTTAAAGCTTGAATTACAATAGAGAATAATCTAACTCGGCTAAATATAAATTACTCAAAACAACGGACTTCAAAAGGTGAGAACGAAAGTGTTTGGGTTGTGGAATTCAGAGTTTTCCCTTGTCATAGTTAATTCTTTGTGTTTCTGGCGGTGTATTTTGCCGGTGAAACTGGATCTGGGAAAAGGAGGCAAGAGTTCAGAAGGAAAATTATTCTCAGCTCGTTGTCTATATTTTAACACCGAGAGAAAATATCCAAGCAGTGGCAGTATTACTAATGGTGCGGTGACCCGTCGCATCACAGAAGCGAAGGCTTGTCTGCTCAGGTTCAGAGGAAATTCGCGGGAAAACTGTTCCCCGTGGTTTTGGCAATTTGGCAGTTTTGATAAAAGGAAACATTAAATTTCAGAAACTGGCAATCGGAAGTGCCACGCAAGCTAAACAAGGCTAGCCCATTTAAACAACAGTCACGGCTACCGGCGCATTCAGTTTGAATTGGTCCTCAAGCACAACACATATTGTATGGCTCAAATTTGAGCGCTTTAACTTACCAAATCTCTTTCTTCATGTGAAACAGGATTTACTGGGAAAAATTATGCATGGAATCAATGACAGGGAACACTTCACATTCGCCGAAAAATTGCCGAGTTTAAATTCGAATTTTGCTACAGCCATCACAGAAGAGAGCGATGCGGACGATTATTACCCTTTCGTGATTGGACATGGGTCGAGTTTTAAAGTCATCGACCCGAAGGTGTACAAACAACTACGCCGACACAATAGTCATCAAAAGGTGTCGGTTAAACTAACAGACTCAGCGAAAAAATCTACGATTTCGAGTTGCAGAGTGTCCTCTGTACCAAAGACAAAAACTACAAGTATTTCCGATAAAGTTGACGATGGCGACGAATATTGTGAACTTTCACCGATTGCCAAAGCTCCTCCTATAAAATTATCTAGCCTTCGGACACAGTCGTCGACACAGACAGAGAAATTTAAATGTAAAGCTGTTACTGCGAGAGTTTCAAGTTTCGAACGAAGACTCTACAGCGATTGTTATTTCGCAAAAACTAAGACTTGTCTTGTAGAGAGTCAACCGAGCTCTCCTTCATCAAGGCCAACTTCAACACTTGTGGACACAAAAAGATTGAGGTCGGAGCGAGACTCGTGTCTTCAATGGACAAACGAAAAAAAGGAGCCCCTTTTGTGTGGTGTGGAGGCAGATGAATTCATTGACTATGCCAGTTGTATGTGTTGCGTTAAGGGCATCTTTTATCATTGTACCAAAGACAGTTATGATGAGGGACAGTTGGCTAATGAACCTTGTTCTTGCGGGGGTCCCATTAGCTCATGCGCGCCGCGATGGGGCTTTCTTGCTCTTCTTTCGCTGTTTATACCATGCATGTGGTGTTATCTTCCCGCTGTGGGTTGTAAAAAGGCTGTAACTACTATAAAGAACAAGGGAAGGGCCAAGAAACACTTCAAATTTAACTCTAAATAGTACAAGTCAATTTATTTCTTCAAATCAAGAACTTTGACTTCATAAGTCAGCAAGGAAGTAATTTTTGTAAAATCGACTGACCTATTTTGTAAGTTCTTAGATACAAATATATGTTTTATTTGACTGGTGAAATATGATTTGCCACAGATTTCTTCTTATGCGATTCAACTCTTTAGTGAGGAACGTTATCTGTTCTTGTGTTATGTTACATCTTGATGACAGCCTCTGTGTTTCCATATCATTTTTATTTGTGATCACTATTGAAATCAGAGTTGATGAATTTTTATTTACAAAGTAGGATGACTGATCGAGACGTCGACAGGAATATCCTCTTGATTTTTTTAACACTATCAAATATTCATTGTATTCCAATATTTGACTCAGTGAAAATTGCCCCTTCCAAATGAGCAGCCTTGTAAAAATTGTTTCGTTAAATTATTACACGCACGAAGAACTATAATTTATGAACTCATTCATCGCTTTATTTAAGTTTGTTGTGACTAATGTTTGAAAGACTCCTTACTTCAGGTTAAAGATATGCGGAACATTCACAGAGGAACTCAATAAAGATGGGTGTTTCAGGATACGTTTCTCCGCGTGGTAGTTTGGTTTTTCAAGCCCTCCAACAATGTTTCCTTTGCACGCTTTGCTTTCCGTTTCAGTCTTGCATCACTTCGAACGTATCATCATTCTGCTTGATAAATCGTAAGTCCGGTGCTAAGGACGTGAGTGTTGTCATCATGATTCAAGTTAAATAATACTGTCCACACTGAAAACCCAGATCAACCCTACTTTGCTTAAGTCTTCAGGCATACTGGCTTTTACTTATTCGAGTCGTTTCATCGAAGGCTATGAGTAAGAAAAAGTAGGATTCTTGTGATGTTCTGCTGACATTTTCTTATCACTATTTTAGACGGAAACGGAAATGGGAGGTGTCTATTTCTATGCTGAAGCCTTAGTGGTCAGTTTATTCCCAACACTTCCGCTTACACTTTATTAATGTCGAAACGATAGCACAAGAATTAGAGACTGATATTTGCTGCCGACACGAACCTTGAACACTGCGTACACGTGATATTGTTGCTGGAGTTACAAGCATTTTTTGCATTAACATATACCTCTTATGTATTAAATTAAAGCTATGGTGTCTAGTGTGATTGAAAGTGGAGCATCTGTCCTGAACACGGACAAGAAGAAATTCAAACGAACGGATAATCTTCATTTTTGGAGAAATTTAGCTTATCACACCGCGATAATTGAAAAATCGATGGGTTAAAAACATTGTTTTTCTGGAAGGTTGATAAACACCAGAAGACATCATTGAAGGTCACTGCAATTTTTTTTGTTTTACTTTTAATGTAAGTTCTCCTCTTTTCGAAGCAGCCATAATAACTTTCCTTCTGAAAAAAATCGAAAACTTAGTTTCGAACAAGTCTTTTTCTATTTGCGTGTCGGTTCGGTCAGTATGAGATAAACCAACGGAAGGAGAGACTTGGCAGCTTTCGAGCAAAACTTAATAATAATTGTCTTGAACAATATCACCTTTATAAAAATCTAAATATATGTTTTGTTGGAGGCAACTAGACTTCAAAAAAACTAGTTGCATTACAACCAATGGTCGTTCATTTTTCTACCGCCCTCAGCATGTAGTAATTCGCTGCATCGCTTGGTCAGGTGTTTGTTTGGAGAATTAGCTGCCGTACCCAAACTAGCTGTTGAAGTTTAAAAAAAAAACAATTCTAGTTGACAGGACAGTGTTACAAAGAGTAAAAAGTAATAGTGAGGTTCGCTCACGTATAACATTTATACATGTTTGTAGTAAATTGACGCGACCTGAAAGAAACTTGCACGTCATCCCTGGCGAGTTCAGAAGCAAAAGGCAAGAGCGGAAGTAAAATACAAACGTTGATTCATAATGATAAAATTTGATGGTTTTTTGAGCGAACACTATGAAATTTAAACTGCAGACGGCAGGGTCAAGGGTAAAATACAAACTGCGGAGAAAGACCTTCGTTTATGCTGTCTCCATTTTAGGTCTTGCATGCAAGGCTTCACTGCTATCTTGTCACCGTCTTTTTCTTTCGATCTTAGATGAATCCGCACATTCAATTTAGCATCCTCTAGCATCAGCTAATGAGTATAAAACAATTTATAGGAATAGTCTACGCTATTTTAAGTTCGACGTTTGTAGTCCTGAATGGGTCTCCTATGACTGGCCGATCTCGGTGTTTTGTTTTAAACCACCTTGGGCAGAAATAATGCAAGAAAGCTCAAAAGCGACCGGAAAACGTCACTGAGTAGGTTGCCTCCCGGAAGAGTATACTTTTCTACCTCTTATTCAATTAAACTGCCGTTTTGTGGAACTAAAACAGAAGCCTTTTTCGCTGGTTTTTTTTTTCCATTTTTTTTTTCGCTAAAAAATGGTTAGATTGGTAACACATTTGGTGATTTGATAATCAATATTCAGCGGAAAAGCCGCGGGATGCAACAGGATGTGGTCTGTGCCATAAAGTTACTAAAGTGAGGCAATATTCTCTTTCGATTTCTAGATTCACTACTAAAAAGCCCTTATATTGCGACCTCTTTCATTACTTCTCAGTCAATAAGGCATTTATACTGGAGGCTTTAGTTATGTGTAGGCTTCCACAATCAGTTGAACGTGTTCTTTTTTTTTTTTACAATTCAGTAAACACTTGATAAGATCATGTCAAAAGCGTTGTGTGAATAAAATATGCATACACAAGGCAAAAGCAGGGAGTTAGAGGTCGCGCTTCCGTTTAAGGAAGGGAGTGGTCATAACTTAGGCTACAGTACGAGGCAAAAGAACTAATAACTTACGCCCTTAATCAATATCTTGTTCATTTATAAACTAATTTGAAGTTAAGCTACGAGAAGGTCGATGAGGTAGCGATCCTTAAACATTTGCATGATTTAAGCTCTGAACTTAATGATTATTTCAGTTTCCTTTTTTACCATCCCTTGAGTCTTACAATCTGGAGAGATAAATCAAGTAACGAAGCAAAATTAAGGTAAATGAAAACATGTTCTTTGAAAAAAGCAATGGGTATGTGTATTTCGTCCTATTTACTTTGAGTATTATCGTGCAAAATGACATTTTCAATCAACCGGCTTTTAGAACTCAGTACCTGAAGAAAAAGAGCCGGTATCAGGAGCGTTTATCCCAAATTATGATTCGATATTTTCCTTTCCGCTCCATAACACCGCATATTCGTTCATGCCTCATTTTCCCTCCCACGCATTGGTAAGCCCCAATCTACAGATCATCCAAAAATTCACGTTTGCGCCCTATCAGTTGTATTAGGGGCTTGTGATAGAGGGGTTCGTGACTTTAACCAAGAACTGATCTTTTCTTCTCCTTCTTTAGTAATATCATTCATTTTTCCTGCCATTTAGGAAGGAAGCTGGAATATTTTCTACGTATTGGAAATCCTGCTTTAATTTGTTTGACATGGATTCTCGGTGTCGGCTCCTTTCAATAACTCGTGAAATCAAACAATTAACTGAATTCGGGCATGGTCAGTGTCTTTCCTTGTCTCAGTAGCAAAAAAACAGAAATGGTCATAACAAAACAAGCTGAGACTGTAATGATTGTCACTGGTGGACTGAGTCTTTGCTTCCAGAGCTTAGCTCCCTTCCGTTGGAAATTTGTTGTCACGTAGTAGTTGCAAGAATTCCTCCCTCTTCTCCTTCCTTGACAGAAGCGCTAAATAATTCAACTGACAACAAAATTGTTATTTTCAGAATACGACCAATTAAGTTCATTACTAATTCCAATATATATCAAGATCCAGACCCTCATGATGTTTAACTGCTCCTATGGGTACAGGCTTCTGTGCCTGACGAGTTCAGTTCCCGTTGCTACGGCCACTGCCACAGCCATCATTATCATTGACGACTTCAATAAGGAAACGTACCCTCAATGAATACTGTAAATATTAATTTAGCAACATCAAGGTCGTAGCAAGCCCTGATTGGCAGGAGCCAGTTAATTGTAGCGACTAGCATTTTGTTAACATGAAACAGCAGTCATGGTCTTTGAATTCTAAAGCTTTTGAGACACATGATTTTGAAACAGCGTTTTAAACCGCGTTAAAAGTTGCACTCCTCAGTTTGACTGATCCAAGAGGCATAAGCAAGTTTTTCTATACGTCAGTGTTTGTTTTGCTATATGACGGATACAAATGCGTGATCCTTGGTAGTCTTGGTAAAGAAATCGATTAATTCCCGTGTTTATGTTATTCACTTATTGTGTCTCTTAGATTTGGATGCACAAATATATCCCACAAAGATCGACAAGCAATAAAAGAGGAGACGCTTACATGTATTTCATGTCGCCCAGCTTTAATTTGCCATGTTTGACAAGTCATTACACTGAAAGAAAGTCTAAAATGAGGAAAACAACAGTTTGATGATCTGTTTTAGTTCAGGGAAGTTTAGTTAACGAAATATACTGGGCCGAAACTTGAAAAATGCCATCAATCAAGAACCAATGTATAAATTTAAAAGCTGCAGTTTTAGAACTGTGGTTTCAGCTATTTAGCAGGAGATAGGTAGAGACCGTTCGGACATAAAAGGACTGCTAGACCTTTCCTGCAACCATTCTTTCCATCTTAAATTTGATTGAATGGTCCTCATGACTTGGTCAATCAGTTGAATTCGTTAAGATTTGCTGAATGATTCATAAACCCGGGAGAAAGAAACTTCCTTTTTTCGGGGATCATCACGCTCTAACATGATTTTTTCGGCAGAAGAGCTTGCAATTCTTCACTAGCAAAATAAGAGCAAGCTAAATTTAAATTATTGATGCTCAGGCAACTTAAACTCCAAAAACAACGGATTGATAAAAATCCATCCGTAGTGCACTGTCAGATAAGATCAGGAAGGAAATGCATTTTTAGACAAACAAATGAGGGTTTGTAAGTAACATCCATTAGTCAGTGTTAGACGAAGCCCGCTTTTTCTAATGCGTTTTTGGTGAATCATACGCAAAATGTCACTTCAACACAAATTGAGAGCCTGAACTGAGTTTATTGAAAAACTGACACAGCTTTTATTTTTGTGTTCTAATGGTAATAATTCTTGTATAAGGTAAACCGAATAACTTTACCCTCAGTTGGCCGCAGCAGCTTTCAAATGCTCAATTTTCATCTTCCTGCGATTGTCGCGTTGTTAAATCGTTGCTCTCGATTCCAGAGAAGTCTGAAAATAACTTTGGAAGGAAACGCACTCAATTTTCCTATTTTCTTTTTTTTTCTTTTCTGTTCTGTTCTGTTCTTTTCTTCAATCAGATATTCTCATTTTAGAGGCAGTTATTTTCGACGATCCCTCCTTCAGACAAAGATTCAAGATCTCTGGAGTGTGATAAGGTGTGGTTAGTTCAGATTATCTTGATTTCAATCATTATATCCCACTTGAAAAATAGTTCGGTGTATTTACAGTGAATGTTTAAGAATTTTTGATCCAACAGATCAATTATAAAGATCCGGCGCTGAGCTCCCGGCAGACTGAATGTCGCCGCGCTCATTTTGTGTATTGTCATGTGAGCGCAAAAGGAAGGAAGAGCTTAGTTTTATTGCTTTCTTAGAGACATGCAGCGGATTACAAGAACCATCGGTGTAGTTCAGCACAAATCTATTATTGTCCAACAGCAGCCCAAATTTGTCCATATTACGAAGAGCTTGGGCACGTCTTCTACATGTACCTAGTCCTTGTTCATCATTCTGAGCAATTTCTGGGATGGAAAAAGATCGACGTTCCAAAAAGCACGAAAACGTTCAGAAAGGAGAGAATAATGGAACCACAAGGTTTCCGTACTCGATTGAGGAATTTTCCCGGTCAGCGGTCATGGTTATGGTAAATTAAGTGAGGGACTAGGCATCTGATTGTGTATGATCTTCTTATAGTCAGAAGGTTTTTTTCGGGGACTCTTTTTATTAATTAATGGACTTTATTCGCGCGGCAGCCACATTGGCTAAAGACAATAGATTTCGTACCCCGAGCCTCGAGTTGAAATGTTTGGAAACGAGTTTCGGTGCGCAAAAACAAAAGTTTTTCAATCCCTCGGGACTCAACATGGCCGCCGTGTGATTAAGGGCTATGAAGTGTCTCGTATATATAGCCTTTGTACCAACAAGTTTCAAAACCAAGAAGAATATCATGCAAATCAGCAAATTTGAAGATCGTAATTCTACGGTATATTTATTTCTTATCTCCAAAAGAAGTCTTTACCAATATGGCAAAAAAGGTCGCCTTTGCTTTTACTTCGTGCTGTCAAGTTGTGGAAGGACTACTTCCGAATATCAAGAATTTCCCCTCCAAATTAGAAGCCATGATAAGTTCCTTTTGCACTGACAAGACAGAATCGTCTCCCATATTTTCGCTTTTTCTTTAGATGATCATTTTCTTTTTATTCACATTTTCTTGTTTTGATAGTAACAGGAATAGTCATTTCTAGCAAACTGTCAGTTCTGGGGCATTTCCTTGCGCCAGTTAGGAATGTGGCGTTGTCGAGTGGATTGAATTACTAATAAAAGAAAATGATTACTGTTACAAACTACTGTTCAAAGTTTAAAGAGGGCACCATGTTGCCAAGTGGTTTTACGCAGTAAAATTTTAAACACCGTCCTTTCCAAACTGAGGAAACGAATTTGCCGAGATAGCTGAGACCAGGATATGAAGGTCACATACAGATGAGAACAGATAGATGATTACTGCAGCAGAGCCATCTTAAACGTGCACAATTACATGTTTTTCACATTTTTGTTTCACTTGCGCAAGAGGTATTTGTTGAGTAAACAAAGAGCTGCCCCGTGAACAGAAGATCACGTCTCGAGTTCTGTAGATATTTTCCAAAAGAAAGAAACGAAATGAGAGACTGCATCTCAAAGAAAAATGTTGGCACAAATGATGCGTTAATTTTTTTCGCTGTAGAGTTTCGTTACTGGATAACTGGTCATGCGTACGTGCTCAGTAGCTTATGGCTACCGACATATGCTTCGTGCATGCTTCGGATATTTGCCGTCCATAATGAAAGTGTTTTTCCGCTTCTTTAAATCGGGCTGAACCATTTCACATTGTAGAAAGACCACACGGACGTGATAACACTACGTTTTAAATCAAAGAGTATCTTAGCCAATGTACAAGATGGCGAACTGGGAAAAAAAAAGACATCAACACTAGTTCCAGTCCTTTATCCCAGCATATCATACCATCCCTCCTCTTTAAAAACAAAACATAGGTGACGATAGGACAAGAGATATAAAAGTCCCCGACGGTAGTCATTTCTTAACTCAACGATGAATAATTATTTTTTACAAAGTGAGAAAGTCTTGTACAGTCATTGAAAATAAAAATTTACTGTACCAGGCAAAAACAAGTAATAGCATGAACTGGAACAAATTTTAACTGGTGGATAGCCATGTTTGAACTTGTCGTTCAATGAACCCATTAGATTGTGGGTATCTCAGACTCAACGTTATGTGCTGAAAACCCCATTCTTCGGAGAACCGCTTATAGCTGTGAGAGCTATATTGGGGGCCCAGACATCACGCACTTTGTAAGCTCGACAATCATTTGTCCCGTGGACTGTCCACTTGGTATCTTCTTGATTATGGGAAATTTGGAGTAATAGTCACACAGTAGGTATTCATCCCCGTTCCATGAAAACAGAGCAGTTCCAACAATCTGCCACGGTCTAGTGGGTATTTCGTGTTGTTCCAGGGTGTCCTTGGCCTGTGAATTTTGGCTTTCTTGACAGATTTCACATTTCTGCACCCTGACCTCAATATCCTTATTAATAAATACTTTTGTCCTTTGGCCATTTCAATTTCAACAGGAAAAGAAAACAAACAGCGGTTACAAACATTTTCATTTTATACTTGACGTTTCGTATGTTGCAGCATACATCATCAGAAGTGACGGTTAAAACTGTTACACAGAATTTTAAAAACTAGAGCGAGGAACTGGTGACTAGTTAACTAGTCACCAGTTCCTCGCTCTAGTTTTTAAAACAGTTTTAACCGTCACTTCTGATGATGTATGCTGCAACATACGAAACGTCAAGTATAAAATGAAAATGTTTGTAACCGCTGTTTGTATCCTTATTAATGTTTGGCCAATATACACTTGACCTTGCTCGTAGTTAACACAATTCCACAACTTGGTGAGCTTGATGTATCTTTTCTATGTTGTCACCTCTTTGTGACTCTGGGATAATCACGCGTTGGCCCTTGAGAATAAGACCATTCTAAATAAACAGTTCATCCCGATAAGGCCAGTATATCCTCAGTTGGGCTGGAACCTGTTTCTCTTTCTTTGGCCAACCAGAGTAGATGATTTCCCGCAGGGATGAGAGTTCAGGGTCGGATGTCAAGTCTTGCTTAAGAATAGAGAGCTTTAGATTCCAGTGACGAGGACGAGGACGAGTACGAGATTTGACTGCCAGTTTTTGAGCAAAAATACATAGAAATTTAAAACCCTGACGATTAATCTTACTCTTTGTTAGCAGTATAGGTTGCTCAGTTATTCTTATTGCTGTTAACTGAGCCTTTTTCTCTGATCGAAAAACTCCAAAACTGCTACGGTGTTGTTGACTTCTTTGACACGACGACATTTTTGCCACCCTGCGAGCAGAGCCTCCTTTTGTCTTTTTCTTCACTGAGGAGGAGAAAAGTAGGCTCTGCCCGAATCGCGTCAACTCTTTGAAGCCGCCGCAGCCCGAGCTTCTGGACTAGTCAATCTTGTTTTCTCTCGTCAAACCGGTTATTCCAGTGCGAGCGTCCGTTCAGTGACAAAACCGATGGTTATAATTGAGCCCGCTGTACCATGAAAAACCAAGATGGCGGCGAGATCTGGCATATTAGGCTTGGGTTCGAGACTGTATCCTGGCAACATGCAGCGCATATTCAATAAAGATCTTACTCGATTCATGCAGAGCCTTTCTCGAGAACGCCAAAATCGAGCAAGCAAAAGAAAGGCTCTGCTAGCAGGGTGCATTTTTGCAAAACTTCGTCCTAAACTGAATGACGACGGTATAACGTTTTTCCAGCCAAAATGACGCTGGTTTGCGTGCGCTCACTGTTGTTCTATGAGAAATTTTCGTATTCGTAGTCGTTCTCGTGCTAGAATGTAAAGCTCTCTATTGTCCAACTTGGCAGCAGAGAATCACACTAGGCACAATGTCTGTAGGTCTAATGATCCTTCACTTGGTAGGAGATTCAGCCTCGACAATATTAATGGGTCAGCAAGAAGCATGGCTGCGCCAGGTTTGTACTTAACTGTTAAGTCATACCCTTGTATTCGCAGCAACATCCTCTGGAGTCTTGGGGGAGCAGCTGTAAGATTCTTTAAATTAATTTTCTCAAGGGAGTTATGTTCTGACTCCACTGACCTCTTACCAAATTGATAAGAGTGAAATCTCTCACAGGCAGCAACAACAGCAAGCATCTCGCGCTCAATATTTGCATAACGCTTCTCAGTGTCCGTAAGTGGTCTGCATGCAAAAGCAACTACTTTCCCTTCTTGCACAAGCGCGCTACTTAAACCTCTAAAGGGCCTGTTTATATGGTCTCGGTTACCCAAGACAGCCCTCCTTTCCGAAACAACTTTACCGAGCGTCAATATGAGAACTGCGTGACCGAGATAGAATACTTATCTTTATTTTCCCTTCTTTCTTTCTAGTTCGTTTTTATTAAGTATAGTTGCGCTTTCCCATTCAGAAAGGGGACTGGAAATCTTAACGGAGCGGTAATATGTAGTTTAAATAAAGGTTGTTTTTGAATCGAGAGTTTCCGTTGACTGCGGTGACAATTTTGGCGGGAAAAAAACCTTTTCATGAGAAAGCGAACGCTAGAAAAATGTTATTGTATAAGCTCCTAAACTGTCGCTTCTTTGATTTTTATTTTATGGGTGCGCCTTTAAGATTTTACTGTCCGGCTCGTCTCGGTGTGACGTGCGTCTTTCCCTGGCACGGCGGCACCAGGTAAAAAAATCGCAAACGGATAACAGATATAACCATACACAAACCCCTTCCCACGAACTCGCAACACATAACATATACCTAAAAATGTGTAAGACTATTTTATGAAAGCTACAAGTTTTGAAGGAAAAAATACTTAAGTAATACTAATTCTAGACTTTCTACGAAGTTTCTAATAATCTTAATTAACAGTGAAAGACAATAACACTTTTACCAGTCAATAGAAATTTGAATAAAATTAAATCTAACACTTCAGTTCTTTAACAAATCAACAGTTCGGTCTTTCAACAAACCAGCAGTCCAGCTCTTTATCAAACCAACAGCAATTCAGTTTCCACATCAACTTCTCCACACCTCGGCGCCTTCTTCTCTTTCTTTGACCAGTTTCTTCTCTCGTTTCTTAAAAGGCTGTCTCTGTAAAAGCGCTCCGGTCGATCCGGTTTGAAAAATGAATTTCGCTCATTTCTTGTGTGTTGCAAGACCTTCATCATGTGCTTATACGTAAACCACAATCCATTTGATCGGATCTTTTAAATTATTGGAGTTTTGAGGTATTTTTGGTTGACCCGCACGAACGCTCTTGGCGCCCTATATCTGGCGCTTCAATTTCACCCAACTTTGAAGATCAATTTATCACGAACTAACAAAGCCTGTGCAAAACAAAAACAATGGCCAGTTACTTCATGTCTTTTGAATAGACAATGGTGACTTTCATTAACATTGAGATTGAATGAAGCTACCCACGAGCCTTTAAAGGCACCCCTATCATAGAGCCTGGTCAGACACGCGAGCACCGATCAACTTCAAACTCTATTTATGAAAAAGTGAGACCGTCTTTTCCAATCAAACCAACGCAGCTGGAAAGTAAGTACCATACATAATGTCATTACGGAGAGAAACCTTGCGGCCCGTCCTTGATGGAATATTTATTGCTCTCTGAACTTGCCTAATTTCGGCGATCTCCAAGTTTTGGCTGCACATTGAAAGACTCGTTAACACAGGGAGCGTTGCACCAACCTCGCACGCAGATAGACCTAAACTAACCCTCAATAAACGAAAGAGACATTTAAATGCATTACAGGTCAATTGAAGGGGAAATAAACCCTCTTTTAACGGCTTCAGCTTGGCTTACCTGCAACAGATAAATTCTTCATTGTTCGAATTTCGCTTCATGATTTTACAAAAAAAAAGAACGATCTCTGCTGCCCAAGCACTGGATCCCTGAAGGTATAAATGAAGTTTAGGTATCTAAGTTGCCTTTTCTCTGCCATTATCATTCTTAGATCGACGTTTTTCCTCTGAACAAAAAACGGTAAACATCACTGAAGATTGCAGCCATATTTACCTTTTTGGACGACCGCTGACCAAACTCAATACAGTCAACTCCCGCCTTGCGGACACCTCGCTATTACGGACACCCCGCTATTACGGACAGCAGCGAAATCCCCGGCGAAAGTTACAGACGTTTGACTGAAATAAACTCCCGCTATTACGGACTCTCGCTATTGTGGTACTTACTTTCCAGCTGCGTTGGTTTGATTGGAAAAGACGGTCTCACTTTTTCATAAATAGAGTTTGAAGTTGATCGGTGTTCGCGTGTCTGATCAGGCTCTATGATAGGGGTGCAGCTTTAAAGTCTCGCTGGTAGCTTCATTCAATCTGAATGTTAATGAAAGTCACCATTGTCTATTCAAAAGACAAGTAACTGGCCATCGTGTTTGTTTTGTACAGGCTTTGTTAGTTCGTGATAAATTGATCTTCAAAATTGGGTGAAATTGAAGCCTCGATATAGGGCGCCAAGAGCGTTCGAGTGGGTGAACCAAAAATACCTCAAAGCTCCAATAATTTAAAAGATCCGATCAAGTGGACTGTGGTTTTAGTATAAGCACATGAAGGTCTTGCAACATACAAGAAATGAGCGAACTCTATTTTTCAAACCAGATCAACCAGACCGCTTTAACGGAGACAGCCTCTTAAACTTCTAAAACTTAGCGCCTTAATCTCTTCGTGTGACTTCTGTTCTTGGCACCGCTGACAAATGGGTTTTGTCTTGAAATTTTCCGGCCGGCTCCCATTAATGTCTCTTAGCAGTGATACACACAGCTCTCGGTCTTTTCCTTTTCCCTCAGACCTTCGTGTTACAACCTTTCCTTGTGCGTTTCCTACATGCGTCAACCTTGCGCCACTTCAACAACCAACGTTTCGTCCTGGTTTATATAACCTGGGCCAACGCCCTGTCACCCATTCTTAGCTCACAAATTAACACTGATTTTTTTCCTATAGACTACAATAGTGTTACAATATCATTCCACATGTCTCTCCCGCCGCGCAAGGGTTACCCTTCCTGCCGAGGTGAGACAACTCGCTCCCCCCCCCCCCCCCGAGTTGTCTCGCCCACATCAAGTGAACGGTTCATAGGAGTTTGTAAACAAATGAGTGGAAAAATATCTCGCCCAGGGTAACACGGGGGGAGGGCTTTCTCAGGTACCCTAGACCATATAAACAGTGCCAAAAGAGAGGCGTCAATTTGAACAACGGTCTCCTTGTCTGGATCACAATACGTGATACTTCACGGCAGATCGATTGTTTGATTTTCTGAAAAGCTGCACTGTGTGAGGGAGACCAGTGAAAATCAGAGGGTTTTTTTTAGCAAGTTCCTCAAGGGCTCAGAGATGGCAGACAGGTTTGGAATGAAAGGAGTCGTGTAAGTTGCCACGCCAAAGAAGGACTGGAGGTCCTGGGCATCCTATAGTATTGGAATCGCTCTGACAGCTTCCATCTTTTCTGGGTCGGGATGAACCTCTTTAGCATCAAAAACCATTCCGAAGAAAGTAATCTTCGTTCCTTTAATCATGCCCATGTTGCCGTGCAACAAGCATCAGGTTGTGTAAATTGGCATTATTTACTTCCTCAGTAGAGCCATGTACTGCATGTCATCGGCAATACTATCTGGTCCTGGACATTTCTCCAGGATGAAGTCCATCCTCTGTTGAAAAATATCTTGACTAACATTGAGTCCGAAGGGAAGGCGAGTAAATCTGAATCTACCGAATGGGTTAGTGAAGGTGGTCAAGACCCTTCGACGAGAACTACAGACCAATTACCGTGGCGGGCATCCAACTTTGAAAATACTGAGCTTCCTTTGAACTTGTCACGGAGTGATCTCTTCAAGGGTTGGTGTATGATAATGGGTTCTCTTGACAGCACGATTAAGATCCTTGGAGTCAAGACAAATACGCCAGCGCCCATTTGATTTTTGGGAGTAGGCCACACTTGAAACCCAGTCAGTGGGTTCAGTAACTGATTTAATAATTCCTAGGTTGACGATCTCATCAAGTTCCTTCTTAATATCATCCTTAATGTGTATTGGGCATTTCCGAGGCGCATGAACCACAGGAGGCACATCATGGTTAGTGACAATGTAGTATTCCCCCTCAAATTTTGCAGTCCCTCCAAAACGGTCTGGGTATAACAGCTGAAGGTCACCTTTACTCTTAATTGCTGGAAAGGACTTCTTGTGAGAACCTACTTGTATTTCACAATGTAACTCCAACAGATGGAGCTGGCAAGAGGTGGGTAATCCACAGCAACATAGAAGATCGCGTCAGTTTTCCTGTCACCATAAGAACACTTAATAGAGCACATTCCAGACTTTGTATGCAGTAAGTTTGGTCTGGCTGGGTGTTGTACCTGTTTGAAGGCCATCCTTATCCACTTGACCTGGAAATGTGCTCTTATAAATATGCAAAGACAGCACGTTTCCCTTTGCACCACTATCTACCTTCACTTTCAGCATAGGGTTGGGATGATCAATATGTGGTAGATCAACCTGGATTTTGGCAAAAGCCTCATCTCGTACTGGTTTAAAATTAGAACTGTCAACCTGAATTGATTCAAAGCATAGATCGTCAAAATCTGAGTTTATCTCTTCTACTGTGTCTGTACCTTGCCCTGGCTTGCCTTGTCCTGTGGATTCCGGTCTACAGATTGCGTTTGAGGTTCGAACTTGGTTTACCATCCCCGTGTTTGTTTGTTCCTGCACACCTGTTCCCAGTGGGTCCACTGATTACATTTTCTAGGTCTTGTACCTTGAGCTGGGCATTTTTTCCGTGGCCAAGACCAAATTTTTTACACACTGGGGGTTGATATTTTGTTTAAAACCATCGATGTTAGTGTTGCGAGTACCTTGATGTTCTAGGGTTTTCATGTTATTCACTGTAGCCTCCCTTGTTCTGGCAATGTCCATTGCTTTGTCAAGTTTCAATTTTTAATCTTTTCCTTAAAGAACCTCTTATACTTTTCGTTTGCGAGTACCAATAATAAGTTGCTCAATCAAACGCTTTTGGAACTCAGCTTCTTTGAAGCGGGATTTTTCGTCTTGTATCTTAGACCTAGCCATGAATGAATCCACCATACTCTCGTCAACAGTTTGCGTGAAACCTTGCTGGTGGTACTTTGCAATCCGAAAATTTGACTTGGGTTCTAGATATGTCGCAAACATTGAAAAAATTGTATCAGGTTTGGCTTCTTCGTCGTCGAACAAACACAAAGAATCAAATATTTTTCGCCCTTCCTCACCAATCCAAAGTAGGATATAGGTCGCCTTTACTTTCTCTTCCTTCTCGCCTTCAAAGATTAAGCTGGCAATGTTGTTGCAAGCTTTTAAAAGTCGTAGGTAGGTCAGAATGATTCCACTCCATTTGAGGCGGCTTAATTCCGGAGAGCTCGCCCATGGTTGCAGATTGAAGTAACGCCAGCAGAACGCGGCCGAACGATAACAATCGCTGATTTCGTAAGTTTCGGTCAACGCGTTTATCTCAGCGTTCCAGGAATCAAACCGTCAATAAGCATGTTCAGCTATCCCACCGCTGCCGCCATGTAAAAAGACCACGCAGACGTATGTGATAACACAGCGTTTTAAATGAAAGAGTATCTTAGCTTATATAAGAGATGGCGAACTAGAGATCAAGAACTCTAGTTCCAGTCCTTTATCCAAGCATATTATTACACACCTAGAAATAAAAGCCTACACCAGATACCTACACCTCCCGACAGATTGGGGTTGCAATTAGTAGGCTGGGCGCTTTGATCCTATATTTTAAGTCGCTCTTGTAACAGTTATCCTGTGAATAATATCTTGGTATAGTCATGGATGTTAAACTGGTTGTTGTTGTTTTTTCATCGTAATGGTTATGGAATGGACGGTTAAGTTGAGCTAAAAGCAAATCTAGATGCGAAAACGGAGGCAGCGTTTACACAAACGTGGTTTCACATCGACTTCGAAACCGTGTCAAGATCGATGCAGTTTGGAAGTGTTAACAAGGAATCGTTTCGCCAGAAAATCAAAGTTGTGATGGTGCAAGCGAGAGGGGGTATAGGGTATTTTCGTGAGCCGTGATCGGACCCTTTTATTCCTCGTGAAACGTTAATTTCCTTTTTCTTGCATCGTAAATCGTGATTTTATTAATTAATACGAAGCGAGATTGAAACGTTTTTTGTTTTGTAAAATGTATATTTGCTTCTTATGTCCTTGAAAAAGAATTATCTGCTACCATGCAAATAGGAGCTATCTACCTCATTTCTGTACACAGTTATTGGCTGCTCACAGTACGGACTGAATCCTTACCAACCTTGACTTCCTGTCGAAGGTCAAAGAATTTTTGCTTAGCGTCGGCTTGGAACAAGATGGCACCGTTACTGAGCTCAGAAAGAGAGTCGCAGAATACCTTGAGAACAGAAAAAAACACTACAAAAACGCTGGAAAACGGGTAGATGCCATCAAGTTAGAAAGAGACGTGACAGTAGATATCACTTGTGATAATGCCATAATTGCGGCATCGAACAAGGAATGTATACTGTACTTTCTCGAGATTAGTCTGGATGGAGTTGGTATCTCAGGTCCTATCAACTCCACACATTCATATTGAAAGGACTGTCGGAATGCTCGTGATATGTTTGTCAGCGATGAATCACTCATCATTGCTAACGATTGAGAGGTACTAAAAGGAGGCTCGAACCAGTTTCAACGCCTCCAAGTGACGCTCTTATTAATCTCGTACCCAGATCTCACTCTGTCACTGGAAATGTGAGATCATTTTTCATTGGCTACTAAAAAAAGGTTTTGGCAATGCAATCTACGCTCCGATTGGCTTATTTCGCGGGGCACTTAGTGAAGGTTTGGTTTTCGCAAGCTCATGTGCTGTTTTGAATAAATGCCAGTTGTGCCGAGGAAAGTTTTGTTTTTTTCCGACGCCGGGAAAGCTTTACAGTTGAGGAATATCATTTTAAAAATTTG
>NC_090874.1:30848706-30881206 GCF_036669935.1 Montipora foliosa
TACCAAAAATTGTTAAAGAGAAACTGCCCATGCGTAGTCTCGACCCCAGAGCTCTTCTCTTTTTGGTATGACTGAGGGAGTGAGGTGGTCTGGGGAACCCTGAAACAAAGTGTCTTCTCATTGGTACCTCTGATTGGTGCATTTTTGATAGCACGAGGAGTGAGTAGGCGCCCTACGTTTTATCCACAAGAACCCTACGGCTCATGTTCTCCTTCATAGAGTTTCCCATAGGCTCGGGTCATGCACATGCAAAAGATCCGAGGCTCTGGTGACCAGAATGAGGAGAGCTTACTCGGGTTCGGGATTTTACAATACAAAAAAGTACAACGCAAATATTGCTGGCTATGGTTGCTTGTATTTGTTTAGGAGAATATTATTCAATGTCAAGTGGGCTTTAATTATGTAACAGCGCTTTGAATAAGTAAGTACCCTTGTTCAAGCTTAGATCATAAGGAGAGTGTAGAAGCTCACTAAATAATTATTTAGGCAAACCTAAAAGCTGATTTCCTCAATTATTATTAATTTTGATTTATGTTTTATATTTCAGATATTTTTATCACTAGTCTGCTCACCATACGACCAATCCGGACTGCTCACTGCTACAGTGCACCAGGGGCATAGATGCACGAGTCAATTGACACCAAGACTTCCCGACCACCGAGACCTAGCGGGCCTTGGAATTACACCTTTGTAACTCCGCATTTATCTGGGGTGAATGGAACCGAAACAATTTGATAAAATTTCCTTTCGCAGGGCTTCCAACGTTAGTCTTGACAGAATGGGACTGGGTATGAGCTTCGCAAAACTTGGCTATGGCTGAAGCAACCGTAGTTTTGGGTCTGCCTTCGTGGTCGTGAAGTACTAACAATTGCAGGAATTTGCACCTTTTGCTAAGTATAGGCCATGGAACATTTTCGAATGATAAAATGTCTGTACTGTGTTTTTGTTGGGGCGGAAAAAGTTTAGGACATTATTTTTCCTTTTCTGTCTGAAAAGTTTCGTCTTTAAGTATCCATTTGGTTTCTCTCATTTTTCTGAAGGTTCCGGGTGACAGGGAACAACTAGTGTTCCAAAATTTGTTGAACAAACTTGCAAAGATTTAAATTCCTGAACAATTCTATTTTCCGTCAAGAAATAACAACAAAAACCTTTGTTAAATCCAACGTTGTAAGATTTATTTCCTTTCCTCCGGGTTGCTTTAGTGCTCTGAAAATCTATTGACGTCAATTCTACTAGCATTTGCAATCATATGAAAAACCTTGTAGATATCACATTTTTCAGCGATGCAAACCAATCATTTACATATACTATGAATAACAACTTAACCTGAAAATCATCTAGTGGAGCATACACTTGCCTAAAGCGCAGATGAGAAAAACTGCCAAATTCAAGGAGGCAATTAGCGCCCGGTAATTCACAGAGTCATCAGCGGGACCGTGCTTTGATCGCAATGGTTACAGAACAAAAATAAATACATAATAAACGCATGGTCGGAAAAATTCGTGAAAAAATGTCTTTTCTCATCTATTTGGAAGCATTTTGCGTGTCTGGTCTTGTAGATCCAGAGGTGAGTGAAGATTTCATGCCGACTGGGACGCCTAAAATGCTTTGTTGTAAACATGGCGGTTCACGAGTGAAGTTGTCTCTCTGGCCTTTCTGTGGACGAATTCCAGACCCTACCGATACAATTTGGGCAAGTTTTGAATGCTAAAACCTTCAATCGATGCTGTAATTTGCTGGTAGGAATGGGTGGCCCGACACTTATAAAAAAATCTATAATCTAAGTTATGGATTTGTCTCATATGGTTTAGGGGCCGATCTCTCCCTCAATGCCGTACCGGGAGGCGAGGTCGGTAGCAGAAACAAAAGCGATCGCACGGGCCGAAATCCCGGGATGACTCGTTTGGTACGACGCTCCAGCGCCACGTCTGGAGGTACTGCTTTTTTCTCTCTTGCTAAAAAATCCCGTAAGCGCATGCGCAAATGTTCTGGCTCTCCGTTACGTAGCACACCAAAAACAGATTCTGGTCTTTACAAGGAATCATTGACATTTCAGTTGATTCCACAGGCATAAACGCAACGTAAGAACCGTGCGTGTCTGGTGTTCTCGAGCCAGAGGTGAGAGATGGTTTCATGCAGACTGGGACGCCCAAAATGCTTTGTTGTAAACATAGCGGTTCACGAGTAAAGTTGTCTTTCTGGCCTTTCTGTGGACGCATTCCAGGACCTACCGATACAATTTGGGCAAGTTTTGAACGCTAAAAACTCAGTCAATCGATGCTGTATTTTGCTGGTAGGACTGGGTGGCCGACACTTATAAAAACGATTATCAAATGACAACCAGGGGTCTTTCCTTGTCATGGAATGGCATAATGACCCAGAATTCTTTTGGGCATGAACAAGGCAACTTGAGAAGCACCAGACTGGCTCTCGTCACATGCATATTGCTGAAGCGCGACCGAAAAAAAGGGAGAAGAAAACTGGCCTGTCGTCAGTTGTTCTTGTCAAAAGAACGGTATAATGTAAATAAGAGACTACAAAGATCTACATTTGCAGAATACGAAAGGCAAACTCTATATGCAGTAGCAGGGTTTTTCTGCTACTGCATATGAAAAAAGACCGAGATTTCTCTCCGGTCTCCTTCTCATGATGTTCGTGGAAATTACATTTTGTCTTTCAATAAACCTAGAAGAACCAGTTATAGTCTTATTTATCTTTCTTACTTAAGTATCACCGAATTTATGGAATGCGCTGGTTATCGCCCAGATTCCACAATATTGCCCCTCTATATGCTAGCGAGTTTTTGCCATGCATACTTAGTAGTTAATCTTAGAACAGTTAAGTTATTGCGTCCCCTGAGAGAGTAATAACAGTTTCTACTCCCCTGGGTACAAATACTCTTCGTAAGTAACTCCGGTAGGTAACCGTGGTTTCCCTTCTTAAAAAAGCTTGGGCGATCTCTATCTTGTAATATAGATCAATAGTGATCCAGTGGTCATAATCTAATACCTTACACGATTGCATATCTTTGCTTAAATTAAAAATAATTCTTGCGCTGCTTTACAGTGCAACCGTTCTATCGCCTGTAATAAATCCGAGCCAGTTCACGACCCCCACAAAACAAGGCCATACTTTATAGAGGGTAGAATCACTTTGCAATGGAAATCTTTCAGAGTATTTCGAGGTAAGCTAAGCGTTTTTTGAGTTTCAATACATGTGACGTCCAGGCAATTCTGTCATAAACTATCATTCTGAGAGCTAGTAGATGTAACCCACTCGAGCTAACCCTTATCTAGCAGGGGGCAGAGGCCAACAAAGAGGTCCTTTACTTATCAGCATAACCTCGTTCTTTCCTGGATGGGGATAAGTCGATTGCCGAAACAAGACTTACAGATTTCATCAGTAATGCTTTGTTTAACAGGACGATCGCCATGTCCGTTTTCTCTCCCATGCAATAAACTGTGGTATCGTCAGCATAAGTATATAACGAACCTGAGATTCGACGACAATATTTGGTAAATCGTTTGTAAACGGGGCCTAATACTCAGCCTTGATGAATTCCTGTAAGTAATGGCGCTGGATCATATTGTATACCATTCACAACTGTAAACTGTTACCCGTTCCGTTCAAATATTTTTTCAGCCATTCTAACAATGTTCCAGTGATACCAAAGTTCCTTGTTAATTTTCATATTAAAAGGTCATGGAAAACTCTGTTGAAGGCCTTTTAAAGTCAGCGAAAACAGCAGCTACAACCATGACTCCGGAGTCCAATGCTTTTCGCCATGTCGCACTGAGTAACTGCAAGGATATCAAACTTGCACAGTAACTCGATTTTATTTCTTAGGTTACATACACACGTTGTCTCTAAATCTTTTCCCAGAATTTGGTCTTTCGAAACTAGATCTTGTGGGTTATAAGAGCGATTGTTACACAATTCTGCGGCGAAACAGTTTTCCACCTCAACTCGCTTTCATGCTTAATTCTTTCGGTGATAATGTGTATCCGATTATCTCTGCTCTTCATCATAGTCACCTCCAAATTCATCGTAGTATGCGGGTATTAACAACAACATCACATTTCGTTGCGATGCACGCTCCATCTTGAGTCACTTTCAAAGAGTTTATCAAATACCTCAGGTGGAAGTGCTGCATAAAAATGATTCATGTCAACCTTAGTACATCGAAAAAACTTTGTGGATGGGGGCGACGCGAATTTTTGAGGATGGACGGAGTTTAATCTAAAAGAACTTTGGGAAATACGTATGCCAGTCAATAAGTAACAACTCTTTTTCTTTGGCCATCTCAGTTTTATCACAAATAACACACAAACAGCGGTGACAAACATCAGATATAAACGCATACTTGATGGCATGAAATTATGTTTTACTCGACGTTTCGTACGCTTCAGAAGTGACGGTTAATACAAAATTGGAGTTTAAATATACAGGATCACTAACTTATTAACTATTAACTATTAAGTACATGTATCAATAGAGGTGACAAAAACTTAGACACAGCTTTTCGCTTCTGACATATTTATTTAAGGTCGGGTTTAAATCTTTGATCAGTAGTTTCTCCTTTATTTTACAGTGAATGTCGGATCACCCTTTCTCTAAAGCTTCAAAATGATCCTATTTTAACTGTGACCAGTTGATGCAACACGGTCCGCCAGAGCCAACTCTTGACGATCATTAATTGATGCTTTAAATTGCTCAGTTTTTGTCATGCAATCGTCTTTTAGTTTTTACTGATCAAACATCTAAAGCCGATCTTAAATGAATATGTCAGCAGCGAAAAGCTATGTCTTTATTAGTTAATAGTTAATAAGTTCGTGATCCTGTATATTTAAACTCCAATTTTGTATTAACCGTCACTTCTGAAGATGTATGCAGAAGTATACGAAACGTCAAGTAAAAGATAATTTCAAGTGTATGTGGTTATATCTGATGTTTGTGTGTTATTCCTAATAGTAACAACTTCTTTTAATTATTCTCACGATTACTTACAAGCATAAATGCATTTACACCACGCAAGTATTTGCGCATTAATTTGGCAAGTTTCTGTTCAGGAGAAAATAGAATGTTATTTGTTTCTTTAATGATAAGGATTTTTTGTATTATTGTTTGGTTTTTTGGTTTTTTTACGGATTAAACATACAGAACTCTAACAAGTTTCATTCGCAAAGTATTCCGGCAAGTGAAAAGGCTGCAATCGGCAGGTACAAAACACAGGTCACGGGTCATTGTTTTACCAATACAGAAAGTATCCCAAACATTCATAAAAGCTAACCTTAAGCCTAATTTCAGCCTAATTAGGCCTAAGGTCAGTTTTTATGAATGTTTAGGAAACTTTCTGTATTGGTAAAACAATGACCTGTGACCTGTGTTTTGTACCTGCCGGGCTGCAATGTTAGAGCTGAGAAAGCAGACAGTTTGGTTAGAAGAGATTCGCAAACAACGAAGGAGTAAAATTGAACCTATCCATTTCTTTCATCTGATCATATGAAAAGGAGGAAAAAGGAGGAAACAGAAATCAGAATTATTATCATCATATTTATAATGTTTTTACTATTGCAAGATTTTTGGGTGTTAAGATGGCTCAAACCAGTTTCAACACTTTCAAGAGACCTTGTTATTAGAACTGAGCATACGAACATTTCTTTCAAGTGTTCAAACTGGTTTCAGCCACCTTAATTGCAACCACTGGCCACAATTATCTCTTACTAGTCAATTGATCGAGGTTTTGGTAGGCAAAAACACGCCTTGTCCACTGGGGCTCAAAAACCCTGTTTTAAAGCTTATAAATTGTCCTGAAAGACAAATAAATACCTATATAAACACACATCAGTAGCGCAAAAGAGGAGTCCTGTCTTTTAAACTAAAGATAAAACTTTACATGATTGAATAAAATCTGTTATTAATAAAGATTTTTTTCTGTGGTGAGTTCATGTACCAAGGCACTAAAATATGCCTACTGTATGCTTTCTCTCAAAGCTCTACTTATTTCACGATTGGCAGTTCTCGTTAATTGCATTTATTGAAGAGAAGAAGCAATGAAATGCATCCATCAAATATTTTGTAAGTAATTAGGATGCTTCTTTTTTCTTTTTGCGTTTAAATAGCCTACGAAGCTGGAAGCCAATAGTTCTGAGTGTGTCCTGAACTTCACTCTTTAAACGGCGGCAGTGTTCCCTTTTTGTTCCTATAACACTGTTACAGATGCTGTGTTATTTCTAGCTGTCTGTTCCGTGGTCTTGACCCTTGGCACAGATGTAGATGCTACAGGTTTTTTTTTTTCAACTTCCTTTTTCTTATTCAGTTTGAGCCATCTCTTGAATTCTCTCCATTTCTTATAAGAAACGAAAATCTTGTCGTAGGGTTGCTTTCTGCGATATAAATCGATTCTGTTGCTTCCTCTTTTCTTGCTTATTTTGAACTTTTGTCCCTTGTAAAGTCTAATGTTTAATGCTCTTTCCATAAACTGAACAGCCTTCATTCCAGCTTTTACCGGCCTGCTTGCTTGCCTTGGTCTCCCGCTTCTATTGAAGGCAATGAGAGTTTTGTTGTACTTAACAGAACGGAATTCCGTGTAAGCGTTATCAGCCAAGTGATCTGTGAAGACACAGTTGTCCTTCCACTTGCCGCGGGCCTGAAAGGAAATGCTAAACTATTTTAAGGTTTCAAGAAAACTGATTGTGGCTGTGGCTATGATTCATGTCGACCATTACTGAAGCATTGTGATTATTCAGTTTGATTGAATTCTGTAATGTTTACTCCAGGGTTTGCGGCGGCAAAAGTCCTTAAAGTTTTTTTTTTTTTTTGTTATGAGTATTGGTATCAATGTTATTAAAGCAAGCCATACTATTCAATACTCGCAAGGGAGCACCGCAATATGATCAAGAAGGAAATACTTGTCGTTGTATAAATATATACGAGAAAATTAAATAAATTACAAAGGTTTCAGCAAGAAAGTTGATAACACTAAAGTGGCATCTCAGTCCTTATACTGACACCTGGGTATTTTAGAGACTCGTGACTGAACAGAGTTGTTGTTTAGGGAATTTGAATGGGTAGATATCCGTATCAAAATAAAGTTGCTGCACTATTCTTCTGTCGCCCAAAACGTCACTATGGCAACATAGAATGAAACAATTTCCTGAGTTCAAAAGGCTTAAAATTCCGCCGCTACTAGAATTATCCTTTTTGTTAAAAGTATAAATAACCCGTTGAAAACGAGAAAGGATATCCGAATTTTGCTATTTCCGTAGGTAAACCAGAACAGCTGTCAAACACCTCCCACACTAAGAGTTCGGCAAGGAGAGCGGACGCATGAGAGCGATTTATTTGCACGGCTTTTTCAGTTCATTGAACACAGCTGCATGTTTATTTCAATGCTCCAAGTAATAGTTAACATTTCCAGCGATTATGATACCCTTTAGTTCTCGAAATTAAAGTCGCTGTCATTACAAAAAGTAAGATAATTTATCCTTCCGAAACAAATTAAATTTGACTGATTATCCCAAATAAGTGCCCAGTCTTCGTAGTAGATACGGGAAGAAGCTTTCACCTTTCCATCAATCAACTATCCATGAGGTAACAATCTTTGCAATTAATCCTGCTGTTCGTTTTATTGCTTCTTTTCTATTTTGAGTCCGTTCATAATTGCTATTAGTGCCTTCAAGCTCCGTCTACCTAATATATTTGCTTGAAGGCAGAGCTAAATAAAGCGAGAAAGTTTCGCTATAAATATTGGATTGAACAGAGAGAATCCCATAAGACTGATAGCAGGCATAAGGTGGCCCCTAATGTTAATGGTTGTTTGTATATCAGCGAAAAATAATCTGATTTTGTTTGATCCCTTTAATTTGGACATTAGAATGCAAAGTGTCAATATAGTTAGCTTAACATTGATGAAAACCTCTTTTTGAAGAAAGCCCGTTCTTTTCAAGATGTATTAATTACTTAAGTGAAGGCGTAAATTTAATGACAATCAAATGGAGGCGTTGGTAATCAAGATGACATTTTCACCATTCCGGGTGGGGCTGGACTACAAATTCCTTCGCGAGCGGTCGAACAGTATACAGATTGCTTCGATCTGAGCAAAATCCCTTTTATAGCACGCAAATAATTTGTCGGACATTGTATCATGCGACATCTAAGGCACCCCAGCCAACAATTAACAATATTACTTCAAAACTTAAGGGCTTTGTTTGCAGGGCCTGGCAATAATTGGCCTTTTTGACGTACAGTAGCAGTAGTTAAACTGTATAAAATTATATAACACTTAGAGCACAAAGTGGCATTTCTTGGAAACGCATTTCCTCTAGCTACTAGAATTTAAGGAACATTGTCAAACATTGTTAAAAGTTTTACAGCTTTAATTTGTACACTTGAGCCGGAGAGTTTCACAGACGCATCCGTCTATGTAGTCTTAATGCGTTATTTTTTCCTACTTACCCTAGCTCTTAGACGGCCTCTCTTATCCACACAAAGATAGTAATTAGTCACTGAACCACGTATATGAACTCTTCCGAAGCTTACTGATTCAATTATAAGCTTGGCTGGAAGAAAAAACAGTGAAATAATGGGCTCAGTTCAATTTGGAGAATCATTATGAAACGTAACTGACGTTTAACTTGTCATAATGAGAAGTCATTTTGAAAAAAGAAGAACAGAAACCATCGTGGACTGGATTTGGACCAGAAATACGGTGTAGGAAAACAACTGATGTAGGAAATAGGGCGATCAGTTATTTGTAGTCCCTACTTTATTCTTCAATATGATTTCTTACATCATTATGCGGAAACATAACGGGGATGATCACCGGCTCTGTAAGACGTGTGGTGTCTATAAAAGTCTTTTTGAAATAATAATCGCAAAGAGGATTAATTATTTCAGAGATTTTTCTAGTCGTTACAATGAACTGACAAAGCGGCCTGGTGTAAGTCTGTTAAGTCGCCTGAGGGCAGCCTCAGGTGTTGTACGGTAATTAATTACTTAGTAATTCAACGGATTTGCCGCCTGACGTATCGAGATTTCTTGTTGAAGTTAGACCTTGGTCATTACGTTCCTTCAGATTTCCGTGAGAAAAATCGTTGAGAGTTCCTTGAGGGAACCCATCACAAAGTCAAAAATTGTCTAGCGAGCAGCATTTTAGAAACCCTTAAGGTTTTTGTGTGATTGTCGGAGAATGGCGATTGTGTGAAGACCAAGTGGGCCGATAATTAGTGTGTCGACAGTCAAGTCGATAACCTGTAAACATGGACCTTCCCAGTTTTACTACTTTCGTACGTTAATAGAAAACGAGTTTCAATTCCTTTAAAGATTTGTTTTTTTTACTTATCCTTCTATAAATAGCACTAATTTAACTCCTTTTGCAAGAGTAACTTAAATTGCTAAAAAACTGAAGAACAAAAACGTCCCCTTTTAATTCAATAGAATTGTTTCTTCCTGACACTGGAACAGTCTACTCACGTATTCCTAACCATATGATCAGAAAGAAGTACATTGGCCAGAAAACAAAGCCTTTTTGGTGACCGTTAAAAGCAGGGAAGAAGCTCGTTAAAATACCTACACGATGCAGCTGTGTTAGTCCGATCAAAGAGCCGGACTCCTAATTTTATGCGAATAGAGTGAGCCAGGCAAACTAAAGGTTAAATACATTGCTTTTTTTTTCGAGACAATCGATCTCTTTCCCGAGAAAAACTATTTTTACGATACGCAGTGAGCGGAAACAAAGGCCGTGCGAAGAGAGTTACTCTCATTTTAAAGAACACGAAAACTCCGCTACAAGAAAAAAAAAAAAGAATGAGTCACGGCTGTAACGAAAAAGTAAATAACTTTCTATAATCTCATTAAAGTATCCACCGCTAGTACCGTATTTATCACCGTCTTCACCCTTGGCATCTATACTTCTGTCTTCATTGATTCTCACGTGGAGACCACTGTTTCTTGAATAAAGCTGAATGAATCTGCAAAACGGCAGGCTAGTTTTGTCCGTTCTGGCTTTTTGATTTCCATAAATATCGTCAAACAGCTTCTTTTCTTCCGGCTTCTGAGTAGAAGAGAAACAAATAACGAGAAAACCGATGCAAGTTAAGTCACAGCAAACAAGACTAAAATTGTCATTGAAATTTATTGCATTTCAAGCAGGTAATGATGTTAGTTTCCTGTACCTGATTTAAATTTCTTGCTTCAGCAAGACTATCTGGCAAGCATGATCTGCAACAAGAAATTATTCGTCCATGAACGATTTACTGAATTGTCAGAGCTCAGCAAGCGCTCTTCACTACTTGGACCAGTGAAAAATTGTTGATCAATAGTTCGAGAAGGCGTCAACGCCGATTTCAAGCCGCTAAATTATAATTATAATCAATCCCAATTTCAAAGAAAGACTCAACGTTTTGTCCAGTGTAAGCTTACTCTGGCAGAACTAAATACAAAATACTTACTGTAGCGTGAGAAGGACGAAGGCCCTGAAGAGAATCAAGCTCGACGCCATTCTGAAGTAAACTGAGTGAAATAGCGTGCCGAGCACCTTTTATCATGCGTCACCAAAACGGTCAACACCCGTTGCCGGTTTAAGTGTAAGCGAGGGTTAGCCACAATAAACAATTAGAAAGTGTTAGCGGAAATGTTCGACAAGTCCAACCAACTCCCTCTCAGCGAAGGAAGGAAAGGAGGCCGTGGTCTATCAGAAATTATGCAAGTAGATTTACTAACAGCAAGGGTAAGATGTTTTGACGGAGACATAAGTCTTGCCATTAGAAGGTGTGCCTCCTGTACTTACGAAGAACAATTAACTGTAAATGCAATTAAGATCCTTATCACTGTCTTTTATCGTCGGCCGCTGGGGCTTGACCTTTCTAGGTGCCAATTTGAGCTTTCCACGCCTTAATTAAATTTTAAATGTTGAATTGTTACACACTGCCATCGAAATGGGTTTGATGACATCAGTGTAGACTACAGTCTCCTTTGCGAGAACTTGTAAGCAAGGCGATCAAAGGCATGCGGCTGCTACATTTTTTCGACGAGCGGCAACATTAATGATTCGCACTCCAAAAAGCATTGATTGTGAGTAAGTCTACCATTGGGCTTAAAGAACAATATATCAATAAAATTCACTAAAAGCGGCCGACTTATTTTATTTGCCAACTTGAAAGCAAAGGCGGATGTTTAGAAGATTAGATAATCTCTTGATATGCTCTGGGCTCTGGCCTGATTATTTTCGAGTTCAAGATGTAGCTTTTCCTGTTCGTTGCAAGATATACGAAAACTATTATTTCAACTTATTACAGCTTATGCCGGTCTTAGGTCTATTAGTTTAACCAAACATTTTAAACGCGTCAAAATGCGTTTAGCCTGGCACAAAACTGAAACATGAGATGACAGATTATAGACTGTAAAACAATGCTACGAACAAGTTAGGCTAGATGATAAAATATGTCTTAAAGATTGGCTGATAGGCTATGTGAACCAAACAAGTGAGCGAATCCCACATTTTAGCTCTTTATGTAAACAAAATCCGCTGAGGAAGCGTATATCATTTCGGTGTTGTCTAGTTGAACAGTGATATCATTTTCGTATCATTTATATGCACGTGTCATGGTCACATTCAGTTGCAAAATAAAGTCCACTTTGCGATGATGTGGCTGATTACATTTCTTACAGTACAGTAACCAAAAACGACATTCTGAAAATCGGAAAGCGCTGAAGTTTAACCCCGGTCGGCTAACACGTTTTTTGACTGAATTCTAAAAAGGTGACAATCTGCGTTTCCTGTAATCGGCGAGCTACTTTTAGCACAAATATCTCACAACCGAACCAAACAACTCAAAGAATTTCCCTTCGGCAAATTCGTTCCATGGAAGCTGTTTGTCAGTTTCACTATGCCGCATAATGCGTAAAAGGAAATACAGTATTTTCAATGTGATGACGTCATTGCTAGGGGTAGGCAATTTGCCTATATTTAAATCTATATGTCATTTATTGCTGTTATAGACCACTTTCATAAATTGCGACTGATTTATATTTGTTATTCTTTTGTAGTAATGTTAATTAGACATACTGGCCTAGTTTTGGTTTACATATTTTTTAGGATTTTTTTCCTATCGTAGCGATATTCATTTAGCCCCATTCACGAAAATTGTCACAAAGACGGCCCTCTACTATTAGCATATTGGACTTAATGAACTAGGATTTTGATTGTTTTAGGTGTTCAAAATTCCCTTAAAGTGTTCACAAGGTCAAGGCTTGATCAATTATCTATAGGGGTCCTTAAGCCTTGGAAGGTTTTGAATGATTTTTTGAGTTTCGATCCGATCAAGCTGTCCAATTCTTTGCTTTCATAAATAAGTGCGAATGAAGAGTTTCTCCCATTTCATTACCGGCTTACCTGAGTGCTTCTTACTGACCAATTGGCACCGGATTATGATAAAAGGTCACTTAAACAATATGTGCAAAAGCATTTTTATATAAGTGATAGATGTTCTCGAATTTTCACTTTAATTTAAAGCTGGATTTAACTAAACAAGTTGCCTGTTCTCCATTCAACATATCATTCGAAAGCATATTTTAATTCATTTTATCTTAGATTATATCGATCAAAAGACACATGGAAACGGCGACCAAGTTGGATACAAAGTACACACTCTTTTTTTTTTATCTTCCTCACTGATGCCAAACGGATCACAATTTTTTTTTGGATAACTCCAGACGATTGCCTCGTCAAACCAAATTTGTATTTTTAATATTTCCGCTTTTCACCTCAGCTATCAGCAGTGGGTGAATATCAATAACTCTGGGTACAGGACACTTCCGTCGTGGGTAACATGCCAGTGCACACTGACCAAGTGATCGTCATGTACCTAACGATTCTCGGCTTATGTTTTCAACCTTAATCAGTTGCCTTTACAGTTTGCTAAGCTTATATCTTCAATCTGTCCATGAAGTTCATGATAAGAGTAATTGTGCGTTCTGGGAGGCCGCTCTTTTGTTGGAATCCAAGAAAAGAGAAAAATTATTTTCCTAATCAGGCTCGCAGGGCGCCAGTCAAAAACATTGAACTTTGAAATGTGGTGTATAGTTACAACAAATTTTTTTTCACAAAATTCAAATCCAGTTGAAGTCGCTCATTATTTGTTATATCGGCTGATAATTGTTCTTTTTCTTTCGTAATTTCTTGTATATTTCTTCATCCGTATATATATACCACTTATGACCATTTTGTTTTAAATAGAAATGGCAGATTTCCTAACCTCTGTAACTATTACATTAACCTAGCCAATCAACCCACGGTTCGTGGGCCCTTGGTTTGGATTCTCGCGATAAAGTACTTTGATAATTTTCACTATCACGCTGAAAGAATTTATGTTACAAATCGTGAGAAGCTTTTCTAGTTCCTTTAAAAAAACGAAGTAAGAACCGTAAAAGAGGAATTAAGGTGGCACGTGCTATTCTGTATTATCAATTCAAACTGCAACCAAAACATTTCTGGATAAAACGATTATTTCCATGATCTAGACACTCAGGCTTTGCCTAATGAAAGAAGTGTCACAAATAGGTATCAGATAATGAGAACCCTTCACAGTACCAATCAATTGCAATAAAGAAGCAAACACATGAACATTTTTTACTATTCCAGTCCGGCAAGAGATGGTGCTAGAGCATTAAGGCTATCCAGTTTGCGGAATGTTTTTTTAAATTTATTTATCTTGATTGGGATCTGCAGACGTTTTCAAAATTGCCCCGCTGATCCTCTTAACCACCAACTGATTTCTACAACCTGTTACAAAAGCCGTTTACCGCTGATGTTTAATGGGAACAAGATCGATATCTTATCTCTTAACACGATATGCGGAACTAGGGCATATTTTTGGACTGAAAATTAGGCTTACGCAGGAACACTTCAGTTATAACTGGGAAAAAACGAAGAAAACTGTTTCATTCAAACATTTCCTTTCACTGGATCAGAAATGGCCCTTGAGATGATTTTAAATGAAAAACAGCAGCAAATATTTCAATGGTCTCCGACAAAATAAGGGAACTCAAGATTAGGAATTCACTACTTTTATTTCACTGCATAGGCGTTGATGATCGATGCCATATCAAATCTTAAGAAAAGCGAGCCGGCACAGACACACATGTTTTCGATGGAGCCATGTTTTCTGGTGTCAATTCGGTTTAGATACAAATTGACGAGAGATAAGAACAATTCTGACGCTATACGAACACTTAGGTGTGGTTAGTAGTTGATTCTTGCTGTTACATTGTTATCATTGGACATTGTCCAAGTATGTTTCTAACAATGGCTTTCTTGCGGCTATATGTACTGTTAATTCTGGTCTGAAATTCCTGAAGCCAAAATCATGTTGTATTTAGGATTAAATGTTTTCTCCAAGTAGTGAGCCTTAACTTGACTCTCCTGTGTTTAACTACGCCAGACACTGTAATGCTTAAATGCTAGTGGCTACTGTTAAAATGAACCTTTTAATTGAAAAAAGTAGAAGAACTGAGGCTAGATGACTGGATGATTCCAAGATACCCGTGACCGCGAAAGAATGAAACAGAGCAACGATGTGGAGCTACCGTAATGTTATTAAAAGGATTTTTGTGTTTCAGTGACGACTCTGCTTTCAGCCGTTGAGCGTTTACACGGACCAAAGAGAAAGTTGTTCTTTAATCTGACATCACACTTAACAATCTCAGCGGGATCAGATCTTCTATATGCTATATATATCCCACCGCATTTAGAACTGAACACGAATTGAGCCCCATTTGAACCAATTCAGTTTCCTTTCAAAACTGCAAACAAATTAATTATTCTATTTAAAGTAGAACTAATGATTCCAGTTTCCTATTTTAACCTTAAATAGCTTATTGACTTCAAATTCTCAGTTTCACTCAGCTCTTCATGCCGTCACGTCTCTTGCCGAAAAGTTCACTTTTGCGGTCAGCGAAGTATTTCATTAAGCCAGTTCGGTTTTGCTGTAGATAATTGGAAAAATGAAAAAGATGAAAAAAGTGTTACGTTACCTGTGATGGAGGAAAGATGATCCTTCCGGCGTACTTCAGTGGGCTGGTATTTCTTATTTTATTGCAACATTCTATTGTAGATTCGATTGAACAACCAAGGACGGGATCTCTCTGAAACCTACCTATACCGTGGCTATTTTAGGCTGTGCAGTTCTACTGAGGAAATCCAAAACTGTTGCTTGAATTTTGCTTACTTTGTCCGGAACAATGGGAGGAATGATTGGAAGACTATTATAAAAACATTAAACAAGCCCAACACACTCATCCAATGTATCGTTTAAACTCTGCGTTTAAACTCTATCGTTTAAAGTCTGAAAATATCAGTTACAAAAAGTACTTTGCGGCGTGTCTATTTGACATCCGTTTCCAGCGCAAAGACTGTAATCCCGGAACTATAATCCAACCGTACTGTCATGTCAAAAAGCTTCAATTTACATTGATCAAGAAGAGTTAGTAGAGATGCACAGTGCTTCTCGGTTGGACATGCATGTATTCGGAAACGTTTTTCTTAACCTTCATAGGCAACTAAAGATCATAGCGTTGTTCTAAGTGAAAGTGATTATGACAGTCGCTTCACGAGGCAAGTTGAGTAGAGCGCGAAAAATAATCAGGCTCAAAAGGGATTTGAAGCCATGATCATGGAATTGCGCTGCGTTTTCTCGGGTTCAAGAATGCTTTCTCAACTTGACTGCAGAGTAGTTTCTGATGATGATTTCATCACTAGAGTCATGCAGGCCTCTCTTCAGCTCGGCTATGGGTCCGAATGACGGAAAGCTGCTGCCTTAACGTAACTTGTGTGCAGCAGATCCCGAGGAGAGATGTACTTGTATGAAACACTGGACTTAAGTAAACATATATCTGAAGTCTGTCAGTGTTAAGGCTAGCCAAAGAGTCAGGGTGCTAATGATGTTACACCATGCCAGGCAAAGCTTGTATTTTACAAGACGTCCATACGCATTTAACGCATTGTCAACTAATATGGAATTGCTGCAGATCATCCGACAGTAGAAAATCATAGTGCATTTAAGAAAACGCACGTTAAGGGCAATGTTCAGATCTTCAGAAACTTACGAGAAGTTACTGATATGCGCTAATTTGTCCACACTAAAAAATAGGCGTTCAGCTGCGTTCACCGTACTTGGCAAGTGCTATACTAATGTTTAAAGTAAGAAACGACCTTGTACCTCAGTGCTAGTGCCGGTCAGCTGATTTGTTTTAAGTGAAGTTCTCTCGTTATAATCTAAGAAACTGTGAGTGTGACATCGCAAGCCCGGGGGGGGGGGGGGGGGGGGGGAACTCCCATATGAAACAGACGGGGATGCTCGTCGTCTCGCTTAAGGGTCTAAATTTTGGATTTTGGTCTCGCTTAGGGTGTTCCGGGCAAAGCGCCAATATTTTAAGCCGCCAAGGTCTCGTTTAGGGTTCCTCGAAGAAACACAGAATTACGCGAAGAGAAACAGAAGTCAAATTTTCTTTTTAACTTGTTTTTAGGGGTCAAAATTTGCTTAAGCCACGCCCAGATTAGTCTTCTTTAGGGGTCACAAAAAGTTTGAGCCACGCCCAGATGGTCTCCTTTAGAGGTTAAATTCAAAATTTCGGACGAGCCTCCCCGTCTGTTCCATATAATACCTGATGGGAAACCACACTCTATCACATTCCTAGGACCTTAACTGTAAATAGGCCATTTCCGAGTTCATGTCTGCCTCCTCTTCAAAGCGAGTCTAAGTGTGTAGTTTTTGTGATGGTAATTAGTTCTACTTTACATATGAATGAAACTTAATTTTCATAACAAAAATTTCGCACTTAGACTCGCCTTGAAGAGGAGGTAGACATCTCGGAAATGGCCTATTAATTAAGGGATGAATCCAGCCTCAATTCAACCGAACGCATAAATGGCGACCAAAAAAGTTCTTTTGTTTATGTGCTAATTAGACTCACTAACCACCTTTGCATGGGCAAAACACAAAAGAAATGTTCGGTTGAGAGCGAGGCTAAAGAGTCTAATTATGCATTCGGTCTATTGCTGCATGTAGTAAATAACTCAACAACCAAGTAATATATGCAATACATAATATTATTTTACATTGTACATAGTTTTTTTTAACTATATTATATTTTAACAAAATTATTCACGGATTAATGTTTAAATTTTGTTTTACTTTTCTTTTCATCTTAGTGTTCGCCATTAGCTTATGCTCTAGCTAAATGCCATGACACTTAGGGTGCGTTCGATTTACCGTATTCCGGAATAGGAATACATGAAATATAAGTTTAAAATCCTTCCTTTTTAGGGAGATTCACATTAAAATTGTCAAACTTCCGCTAAAATGCTATTTTAAACATGTTTTTATTATCCTTGCTGCTTCGAAACGCGCCAAACATACCGTTTTCATCATCACTCCACGTATTGTAATTCCGGAATAGGTTCAATCGAACGCGCCCTTAAATGAAACTGTTATGTTACTTCTTTTGTAAAAAGGTTTTGAGCTTAGCTTTCACTGAAGTGAGTTCTTTTCTTCAAGGTTAGGATCAATTCAACGAAAGTCGTCTTTCCAAAGTCTCATCCGTTTTTACTGAAGAATTTTTGCCCTCGTGTGTCAATATAGCATTATTGGTTTATTAAGCAATCGTTTGACTGCGTGCTATAAGCAAGAATGATATCTTGGGCAGTCTGAGCAAGCTGCGAAAACAAACCGAGAGAGCACTCATGCCATCCGCTGCACTGCGCAATGTCAGTGCGACAATAAGTTCACAGTTGAAGACATTAAAAAGAAAAACAACGAAAATACTGCAGTTAGATATCCAAGCTGTTTATTTTACGATACTTTGATCGATACTTTAACGAGGGGGACATACCTGATACTCAACATGGTATGATGCAATTCTTGAAGGATGAGACTGCCCTCCATAATTTTCACTTGGTCCATTAAAATCGACAAATCAAAATATGTCCGTTGCGCTACGTTCGGGAATTTTAATGCACCTTTGATCTGTTCTTCAAGTATTTTTCCTCCCCCAAATTTATTCTCAGTAGCTGAAGTACTTAAAGTGAAAGTTGATATTTTGGGTGTTTCCTTATTACTGACTCTAGACACTGCTGCTTTACCCAAATTCAAGCCTCATTGGCCTTCAAACTAACGTCAGTCACACGATCGTTTGCAATGATTGTTCTTGAAGCAAGAAAATGTTTGGAGAAAAGTAATGTTAAGATGTGTTCCAAGTTATCCAACATCGCAAACCATGCTTAGTCTCATAATTACACTGTCGACTCTAAATGCAAAGGTAATGAATGAGTTGCCAGTAATCGGATCCCCGTTTATACGCAAAGGGTTCTGGGATCGCCAGGGGGCAAATATTGCAAGTCGCTATAAGAAAATGTATGGCGGAAACTAATTTCGACGTCCAAAAAATGATTTTAGAGAGAGATCAACGCTTTTATCGACACATATCAGAAATCGGTTTGGGCAATGTTGATTCCTGGCAAATGTAAGTTTTTGTTTGAATAATCGTGAAACTGATGAGATAAAATTTACTCGGGTTAAGCTTGCTCGTGTGAGGATCCGTAAGGATTATTGCTGTTTATTGTGAAATTAACATCTCGTCATGGTCTCACAATATTACAAAAGTAGGTGCAAATCTGCATGGAGGAAATAACACAATAAATCACTTTAGTTGTATTAACGTGTGTCTAGGCTGTTTTCTTATTAGTTACGTCTTGCGTAAACGAATTATTGCTTCTGGAAATACACCTCATCAAACGAGAGAAGTCGTTGTCAGAGGAGATGGAAATTCTTTTTACAGAGCTATTGCTCTTTGGAGGGATGAAATGAACGATGCGAAACATGAGAAAACCCATACGTTAAGTTCTTGTTTGATTGAGAAAAATACAACGGTTTTCGAGCCTCTACAATTTTGCACAAACTCTCAAAGAGTCCAGTCACGATAATTCTGCTCAAGCAAACCATTTCAATCTCCTTCTGCTTCGAGGCAGCTGTTTTAATGCTCCTCTTCCATAGAATACAGCAGTCTCTGTTTCGATGGATTTAGATAACACTGATGGATTTAGATAACAATTCATATCTGATATGCCCCAGCTTTACATGTAAACAAACCTTTTCTTCTGTTAAACTACCATCTACGTGAAGAGCCTTATAGAACTACATGTATAGAGTCACTGGGGCTAAGCAAACTTGTCAAGCTCCACTGTGACTTCGTCCAATACAAAAGCGTCATCTTCATATACTAGTTCTCTGTAGATCTGATCTTTGGGGCGGGTCTTTTAGGTTTTAGTACTCCCACAATCATACTCTCTTATGTACAAAGTTGTTATATATCTACAAAGTTTGAGGTTCTGTAACCTCGTAAAAAAATATTTGAACATTGCCCAAATCGATTTCTGATAAAACTGTGTTGAAAAAGGCGTTGATCTCTCTCCAAAATCGTTTTTTAGACGTCGAATAACTTTCCGCCATACATTTTCTCAAAACAACTTGCAATGTTTGCCCCTTGGCGATCCCAGAACCCTTTGCGCATAAGGCATCGATCCAATAGACCTTATTCACGAAAGCCGCCATGTTAGATTTGCTATTATCATGCAAATTAGCTACACACTTCTGAGGGGGCAAACAACACAACTTCGAGAGGTTAAAATCTAACGAACATCTTAGCCACACAGATGATTTGTTTCATGTTCATTGAATGTTTGTCACCTAACTAGTAAAATAGAATGCTTACACAAGTTACTGCGATTTTTTTTACTGAAAAATTAGCAGATAACGAGGTAGAAAGTCAAAATGACGGAGGCAATCAAAAGATATAAAATTATTATAAAAGGTACTTAATTCTAAATTCTAAAATGTACTTTTAGCAATGTTAATTCAATATTTCGACGAAACGATTTTCCGCAATTTGCCTTTATTCCAATGTTTACCCCCAGGATAACACATGGCTAATTTGCATGACAATTTGAAAACCAACATGGCGGCTATCGTGAATAAGGGCTATTACTGGCAACTCATTCATTGATTAGGTGACTATTTTTAAGGAAAAACACTCCAGTCAGTATAGTGCTGCAATAAGTGGAACTAAAAATAACTCAAGACCGTTAGTTACTCCTCTGTCTTAAAAACAATGAACATCATCAGCATTGTCGCAACATTCCTATTTCCATTTCATAAATACTCTTGTTTTTCGGCCATTTTAACTTGATCAAAAACTATAAACATGCTGCGGTGATAAACATATTATAATGCATTTTATCTTGACGTTTCGAATGATACAGCATACATCTTCCGCAGAAGTGACGGTTGAACAAATTTTAAGAAGTTATAAATGACGGTGTAAAACTTTGAAAGAGAAAATTGGAATAAAGGCAAATTGCGGAAAATCGTTTCGTCGAAATATTGAATTTAAAAAATGCTCTCAACAAATAAATGTAATATAAGCAGTGAAAACTGGCTTGTTTAATTGGTAAATAAGGCCGAAGTTTCTCACTGCCAACGTTTTCGTTTAACGTTGGTTTTAAGCTCGCGTATTAGTAAGGATCTGAAACATTATTCTCATGTTTTCTTAAGACATCATTCATGTATCGTTTTGGAGTAATAGCTTCTTGACTTGAGACAGAGTAGACTGTAACAATGAGGATATTGGCCTATTTCCACACTTCCTAAAAGATATGTAATCCTTGTTTTACCCTATTTAGGTTTTCAAAGAAAAGTATCACACGCTTTCTCAAATTTTGTATTAGTAAGTTTTATGGTTTTGTTAACACCCACCGAATCAAATCTTTAAACCCCTACAAAGTTCGTTTCTGGAGATGCCAAAGATCCAAAAATGTGTACAAAGCCTGTTGTTGGGATTGCAATGACTTTTACATCGTTTTTATGATCATGATCGGAAAACGGATCATTACAGAGCCCTTAAGGGTAACATTTACACTTCCGCTGTTGCTTATCATATAGTCAAAACCGTGTCACAACATCAAGTGCGACCATTTTGAAGTCTTGGCAAAGAGAAGACCTGATTTACATTGTAAAACAAAAGAAACCTGACTAATAGGCGAACTTAAACCAACGTTAAACGAAAACGTTGGCAGTGAGAAATTCTGGATTTATTAACTAATTAAACAAACCAGTTTTCACTGCTTATATTACATTTATTTGTTAAGAGCATTGTTCTTAATTTATTGTAGTTACTAGTCACTTTCAAAGTTTTATACCGTCATATATATATTTTAAAATTTGTTCAACCGTCACTTCTGAACATGTATGTTGTATGATACGAAACGTCAAGTGAAAATGCAATATAATATGTTTATCACCGCAGTTTGTTTATTGTTATTTCTATTTCTTTATGAATTCTCTTAATGTCATATTATTTCACGCTTTTTCTATATAGATTCTTGCGTCCGCGCTACTACTATTTTATTCGTATAAAGCTTTCACACTTGAAGACAAAAGATCAAAACTTTCGCACCCATATTTTTTTTAACACGAAGACTTTTTCACATTTTTATAATCTTTAAACCTGGATACTCACATATTTTTACTTAGATAAATTAAGGTAATTAGAGTGCTCTTGACTGCCGAGCTACGCAGGGGTACAATGAAAAGACCACCTACATTGTAGCATATTCACCTGACCGTGCGAACTCGCTCTCTGATGGCCATTTCCCTGGACAGTGTCCTCCAAATTTGTTGAAATTCAGCACAATAAAAGTTTTTAGAAAATAGTGCGTTACTTAAAGAAATGGTATAAGAAGAAAAATTTGCGCTTTTTTCCAAACAGTTCATGAGACATTTTGTCACAAACAAACAGAACGGTAATGTTTCCCAGTTCGCCGGATGAAATCGCATGTTTGATTTTTGTTTTCGGCCTCAAATGTCACTAGACACCGATTTGCCTTTTTTTTTTAATTTAAAAGCGAGCGCCGATTTATAACTAAAAGATATGGGTTATGACGTGATCGCAGGTCGGACTTGCAAACTTCTGCCCTTTGGCTTAGTATACAACAAGGAACCCTCCGCCATTAGTATACACTGTTTGCATGCCATTCCAGAACTGAGGAATGATTACACCTGGTTTCTTAGTGAGGCACAGCTTGTTACACTGATCAGAAGACTGAAAACACATACTTATTGTGAGAAAAGGTTCATTCAAAAGCAAAGGCGCCGAGTTTTTTTATTTGCAGTCTTACATTAAAATGAAAGACAAAGATCGTTGATCGTCAGTGGAGTTTTGAATATTTTGAGTTCTTCCTTTTGCCGACGCAAGCTACACCATTCATTTTTAAAGAACTGACAATAAGTCATGATTAAACTTATAAAAGCGGACTAACCAATTAATTGGCTTTTCAAACAACTGGTCCCCGCGAACTTAAATTCTTATGTCAAACAAACCAGATCTGAAACTTCATAATATAGTTACAACTGACAAATCAGCTACTTACGCTGGGGGGAAAAGCCCAACCTGCTTTTATTAGTAACTCCACCTCTCCACAACAGTACCCTAGACGTAGGACTCTTAATCTCTTGTGAGAGGGTGTTTTGAAAATTGAAATCAGTCAACTGAAGCAAGATGTAACGCTTACCGACCGTAACTCAATATACAATTCTTCCCTTACTGCAATTGTTAAAAGACGACCCAAGGCTGGCTTAACAAACCATTTTCACCAAGTTAGCAAGAATACCGGTATTTATCTGTTCCCTTTCTTTAAAAAATGGGGGTAAATTTATCGTGACGTTTCATTGCAACTTTGCAACAGTCTCAAATTGTCTTCCGTTAGCCATTCGATCATGTTTTTTAGGTCAATACCGAACGTTTTTGCTCTCCCCTTTTCGGGTGTGTGTAAGAACGGATAAAGAAATGGATATTTTTTGTCATCGGCTATAGACAGGAAAGGTCTCTAAGCTGCAAAATCAGTAAAGATAACGGCGCCTTTTTCTATCAATATAGTCACGAATATGGTGGGATAAAAGCTAAAGAATAAAAGAGTCTATATTTTACTACGCAATCCTCCATTGGTGGTCGTAATGAATAGTGTTCAAAATAAATTAATTAGCGGCCCGTAATACTCTCAGGGGATACCGTTTCGTTTTATCTAAAAGAGTGGGAAATTGCGGCAAATATTACCCCTTTTATTTTTTTCCGAATGATGTTGGGTTGCTGTAAAAGAAGGTTTGCTCTTACATTTTTAGTTAGGGTCCGAAAGACTGAAAAATAGGCAACAATATTCCCTTCGCTTTTTGTACACATAGTGGGCACCGTTTCAGAAAAATGAGTGTTAATGAATATTATAAGAAGAATCCGTATAACGGCGTGGAGTCTATTAGTCTGTTGTAACTTAACATGGTTTTCACATGGGTGGCATGCTATTCTCGGTGTGCGTTAAACACCTTAATGAGGAAGGCTTGTCGTATTGAGCTGATAATCATAGCACAGGCAGACAACCCCGAGGGTGCGATAGCGCGTGACCTCACGTTATGTTGAGACAGTTGGAATGGCCGATTCAACTAATCGAGGAAAATGTTCCATAAAAACTTCAAATTAATAGCGATATTTCTTTGCGAAAACTCATTTTATGGAGAGCCAGAAAAATAAAGTTCAGTTGTCTGCCTGTGGTTATTACTCTTAGGTTTCGTGAGAATTGTTTTCTTGTTTTCACTATGGGTATTATACCCGACGCCCAATCGAACCCAATCACTCGATTGGGTTCGATTGGGTTCGGTAATCGAATTTAATCGAACTTACAAAATAATTTTGCCAATCGAACGCAATCGAACTTTTGGTAATCGAACAACAATCGAACATAATCGAGCTCAATCGAATATAGTCGAACACCTCAACAATCAGAAACACGCAGAATACGAACTAGTTTCATCTGGTATGAAACAAAGCGTTGCGGTCAAATAAGTTATTTATTGGCTTCTATTTCAAACGCGAGCACAACAGGCAAGATGTCGGACAGGGCAGAGGTGAAACTTACTATTCTCGAAGCGGTGGTAAAGGGCTACCACGAGTGCTCTTTCGAAATCCGTGTCGGGGATAAATTTGTTGTCAAGAAGAAAAGAGGAGATAGGGGCCCGGCTCTGAGGGTAACTGACGATGACCGCGGCCCACTTTAGTTCATTGAAATATCTCTCACACTTGCTCCTCTAGTAAAACTCAGTTAAAGAGTGAATTCTTTCCAATTCTACTAAGAGTTAATGCTTATCAATTTTGTATACCATTTTGTTTTTCTACCGAACAAAATCGAACCAATCGCGTCGATTGAGTTCGATTGAATTTGGTAATCGAACTTAATCGAACTCACAAAAAAGTTCCGGTTCGATGATGTTCGATTGCCGAACCAATCGAAGTCTAATCGAACGATTGGGTTCGATTGGTTTTTGGTTCGGTTTCGTTCGATTGATTACGCCGGGGTTATACTCTTCGGTTTCAACGTCTTTCCCCGTTCTTTTAGTGGTTAAACTCATTGTACTAAATAGCAATAACTCAAGTTTCAAGAAACAAGAAATTCCCGTTTAGATGTCTTTTTTTTCTGTTCTTTAAGTTACTCTAAAGAAAGAAACGGAGTTGCCCACTTTTCCAAAGTAAGCGATTTTTCGTGAGGATTTTTGCTTTTCACTCTCCAGCTGACGTTTACTTCCAGGACCGAAAATTTCAACTTAAGTAGGCTGGACTAGGAGGAAAACTATTGTGTTTACACGTAAATATACCCCTAGGCCTGTAGCGTTTGTAGAAAAGCTAAAAACGCGTTAGCCTAAACTTTAGAAAGCACTGAGGTGGCTTTGAAATTTTACGATTCGAAGCGGACCCCTGAATATAAGGAGCTGATCTGGACCACCAGCGTCGGGTTATTCTTTGCCTTTTCTCATAGAATCATCGGGCATTGGACAGGCTTTGGCTTATTTACGTATCAGGGACCCGTTTCTTGAAAGTCCCGAAAACTTTTCGGGTCCGAAAAGCCATGTGTGAAATTACTAACGGCTTGTTTTGGAAAGCTGATCTTTTAACATGCCTTTAAGGTAACATTTGATGACTTAAATCCTCTCCGTTCTTAAGATGCAAAAGGAATTGTGACACCCGAAAATGGCCTGTAAAGTTTCGGGACTTTCGAGAAACGGGCTCCAGGTCTTTACAAAGAACTCTATCTTTGCATTATCACAACCGAGCTGTTGCTAAGCTTATACGAACTTGGAGTTGTTCCGAATTTGGAAGTAATACGAACTTGAAGACATAAATTTTGCGGGGATCACACGCCATAGGACTGGGCAAGTGTGCATTGGTCTATGCGACAGAGAAGTGTTCGCCAGGAAACCACCATGGCAAGGACTTAAACACTTCCAGATTACAGAAGTTCAGGTTGGAGAAAAAGTCTGCTTTGAGTCGACTTCAAATGCCACAGAGACATGCCACACCAGGACCAACCTGAGAAGAATACTGTTGAAGAAGTGTCCGAATTCGACTCCAGTAATGATGAAGAAAGTTATGCGACTGAAGGTCTTATATAAGAAGAAGAAGTTTAGGGAATCTGCAAATTACTGATCATTTTAACAGTAGATACGCTTATTAAAGAAGAGCCAGGAGCAGGAGGTCAGCTGGCTCTTGAAAATGGCTAACACCTAAGGTTTCTGACAGTTACGTTCAGTTGCGCTCGGGTCAGGCACAGCAAAGAAAGGGCCCATTTTGCCCCTCACCTGAGGTTACTTAGGTGTATCTTTTGAACATTGACAGTAAACATAAATGCTAGCACATAATGTTCACTCATTTCAATCCTTTGTAAGTGACGTTTTTCAGTCTAACTGAACTCAGTTGTGCGTAAGTTATATTAAGTAATTAAATTACTGCTTAATGAGAGTGCATTATTGGAGATCAAACTCGTCCCCATTTGCAGGGCGCTTTTCCCTGGCTTTAGGTGGGAAAAGCCAGGGAAAAGCGCCCTGTGGACGAGGTTGATTGGTAATATGGAAGCTATATAACCTGTCGATCAGTTGATCTATTGCGTTGAGCTGGAGCAAAGTGGTTTCAACCAGGCGGGATCGGGATGAAAATGCTTATCGCGACGGGATGCAATGAAAATAGTCAATAATTTGAAATAGTGGATGAGCCAGACAGTGAAGGAGAACGGTGTCTGACACCGGCAAACTGCAGACCGCGGACTGCGAATTCGAACTAACCCTAAATCACAGTTATTAAAGGCGAACCGCTCTAAAATGGGTGCTAAGACTTAATACTGTTTAATTATCAGCACTATTTGAAATGGGTACCTAGAGTTAAATACTGCTTATCAGCACTATTTGTAGGCAGCCAGCAGTCTGCCTTCTGCAGTTGTCATACACCAGAAAGGGCAGACGAAAAAGAGAAGAAGTGCGAACTTCAGGATTATGTGCCGCTGAAAATCAATAAAATGGAAAAGGAAACGCCTTATCATCCAAACGTGCTACTTGCTCAAATGGTAGAACTTGGAGGGGACTGTGCCAAAATAATCACAAAGTTTGGATTTATCACTACGAACAGACTCAGCAAAATTTGAAAAACCAAATATTTTATTTGATAATTCAAAAGAAACACTACAAAATAGAGGCTTCTGATCAAGATTATGAAACACTATTTCCTGAATTTTCAAAGTTTTGTTTTTACTTGCTTTTGATTATTACGAATTCGAAGTAAGCCAAAGATAGATCAAATAAGTAAGGAAATAAAAAATCAACTAGACATGATGTATGTTTCAGTTCTTTTATTCCTTTGAAGATAATTCAATATTGTTGCCCCCTGCCCTCTAAAGGAGATTCATCAATGACAATGTCCTTCTAAAAAGCTCTGAGAAAGAAAAGTAGAATCGGTTATCATGCACAGTATGCCTAACCCCAACCTTAATACTAACCATTAATTTAAAATCATCACCTAGACTTAAAACCATTGGGGTTTTATAAAGTACAAATTGAAGCTACACTAAATTCATCCACTCACCTCCAGGAACAATTTACTTGACGATATATTACACGTACTTGCTAATAATTGACGGGTTTTTTGTTGACGTTTACTACTTGTAATTTCAAGCTATAATAGTTTAAAATAAAATGACCTGGGTTGAAATCAAAATTAACCTGAATTTAGATTTAACTGTAACAATTACAAGTTCCTTCTGTTTGGCTAAGTACTTTACAAACAGGGCGTAGTTGATGAATACTAGAGATAAAATTCCCTACTTAGATGCAATATCACTCCATATCAGCGTGGTTTTCTGCTTTGCCGGATATTATCGACAATTAATTTCAGAAGGGACTTTACGCCTCTACGTCAGTTGTGAAAAAACAACTTGTCAACTCCTCCTTTTTTAGAAAATTACCCACTTCACATTAAGGCTTAACATTTTTCTGAGAGAGGTACTTTAGGAATCTATGAAAAGAGGCCCCTAACAATGATTACGGCACCGGCTTACTGCACAGCTGGATTTGGGAACTTCCTTGTTTTTCTTAATGCGTTTGCGTGTGAGCACTGAATAAAACAGCAGGCGTTTTCGACGTCTTTCTCAAAATGATCATGAAACCAACGCTGCGGGAGTTTAAACGCGTATATATTTTTTCCACCGAAGTGGAAATACATAACAACTGCATTTAGTATATGAAAAAATTGTGACCCAAGATTGTCGAAGCAGCATAATTTTGTCTTATGGACTCAGTGATAAATTGACAAGTTGTTTACCCAGTAACATTAATTTGTTGCTTTCTTTTCACGCCTACGTAAGTCGTTCTCCAGCGTATAATTAGATTTCTCAAGTCTCACTATATCGTTACAGTTTTGCGTTATTCCCTGATTTGTAAATTCGCCGTTAAATATCAACCGATCCGGGCTATAAAAGTATAAAAGGCTTCATATGTGGCAGCATACAGCGATGACTCAATTGTCTTAGTCCGCGGGTGAGTTTATTTGCTTAAGGCCATCAGACATGCCCACCTACCGCATTTCTAATTGTAGGCGATTACCTTAATTAATTTTGTTATTGGCGATGGTACATAAAGAATTCGCACCATGCCAAAATGGAACAAAATAACCACATTATAAAAAGGCGGCATCTATGTAGTTTGGGACAAAGGATATAATTGAAAGGATACTAAGAAGTGTGAGGTTTTAGAATGCTGCAGTTTTTTTTCCTACACTGAGTGTGTTGCTTTTTTAGCTTAGCTGAAACTGGTGTTTCTAGTGATACGTGTCAAAATGAAACTCAAGTTTACAACGAGATGTAGGCGGTATCTACTGATTTTTTCTTTGTAAGTACATCGAATTTATTCTTCTGGAGTAAGCACAGTCAGTGATTCGAATAACCACGATAATTCTTCCATCTCATTTTTAGCAGCACATATGTTGTGCATTTCGCAATTCGTGAATCTACGTAAGCTTTGATCTATTCCCTTCTAGGAATTGCCTGCTATCCCAATCCTTGGGACAACAAAGCCAAGAGGTAAGTTGGATAATATTATATTTTGTTGTCACAAACTATGACTATTGCATCGCTAAATGCGATTCGTTTTGATCTTACCACAGAAAAAGTATTTGGACAACCACGTTAAGACGGAGAGAAAGCGAAGTGATACACGAAGCCTTCCGTTCCACCGGGAAACACAGTTGTATTCACGGTCCAGTCGAAGCCATCTTCGCATACATGGGAAAAAAATTGACGCTCTTGGTAGAGATGGGGACAATTATGGTAGGTTGCTATAGAATAATAAAGAGAACAACGTTTAGTTAGGAACATTGCTATCAAAGGGCTTGAAAATGCCTGCCACAGACCAAAGTGTATATTTTCAATTGTATGACCGAGACAAGTCCATCGCCGCCTGGTTGCTGAATCGGGACTGGATGTTAGGCGACCGAGTACAAACCAGAACTAGAGTTATTCTTTTAAAGAAATAACAAAGAATGTTACGATATCATGACCCTAAGGACAGTGGCCCTTTTTTGGATATATTTGACAAGAATCGAGTTTCATCGGATATACCTCAAGGCTATATTACAATTTATAGTTTAAGCCGTTTATCCAAGTCTTAATAATATCGTGTCGTTTTTTGGCATCGAAAAGGCTTTCGTGCGTGAAATATGGTCAACTCTCAGCAGTGGTGGTGGAGTGACGCGATGTTAATACACGGTTTATTATTATTATTATTATTATTATTATTATTATTATTATTATTATTATTATTATTAATCATGAGAAATTGTAGCAAACACTGCTAAAGAGTGCTCAATACACGTTTGTGTAGAGCGGTGTATAGAATTAGATGACTAAAACTCAGAGTGGAACTCAGAGTCGCAGGAAATCGTGTGTATTTTCATTTAGTCATCTAATTCTATTATTATTATTATTATTACTATTATTATTTATTATTTATTTTATTTTTTTTATTTATTATTATTTTTATTTTTATTTCTATTAAAACAATTTCACCATTTTGGAAGTTCCTTGGTGTGGATAAACAAGGCACGTTTATAATTGAGTACAACCGACATGAACGTATCAACTATGGAAGGCGGCGTGGTCCAGTGCTAGGAACAAACACTGTTCTGACCACAAGTTGGATTTGTTTTAGGTTCTATCATGGTTTGTAAATTGGTCAGCTTACTGCCTCCTACTTGTAGAGGTTGAATTTGAATTCTAAGTTCAGATTATTTGAATGGAATGGAGTTCCTGGCTTTGAGCTCGCTTGATAGCCGCGGCTGAATGCATTTTCCACTAAAAAAAAATGATTTTCGCTGTAGAAACGAAGGCTGCAAGTGTAGATCTGAGTCTTTAGGTGCTCGATATTACTAGCTCGGAAAGCCTTAATCCTAGGGGAAGCAATCGGATCATTCTATGACTGACTAAGGAATTTAATCTATTTATGTTAAGTCGTAGCTTATTCAGTTGTCATTGACCTACGCCAGTATACATCTTTCAGAGAGTTCAGAGCTTTGATGAACTAATCAAGCCTTTTAGCCGTTAACTGTCAATAACGCAGGTCTCTTCGATGTATTTAATTTTCGGTAGCGTTCTTTGAAAGTGGCAGGATAAAGACACAATATGTTACATGCATGCTTGTTCGTTGGCTCATTTCGATTTTGGGTCACGACAATAAGACCGTTGAAATGTACCTGTGTGTTTTTTGGAGGCAGAGACCACAAAGAGTATATGTTTGAAAGGATGGTGTGTTTAGACACTTAGTAATAGTTAAAAAAAAAAAAAATTATTCTGCGTAAACAAACAAACCTTTCCGAATGCCACAAAAGCAGTAATTGCTGAACGATATCACGGTTCTTCTTCTCTTGCAGCCAAGTTAGTCATTGAATCTGACAACTTTGGACGAGTGCGAATTCGTGGAGCATTAACATGCTATTATCTTTGCATTAAAAGAAATGCCACATTCATTGGAAGAAAGGTAACCAGTCTTACTTATTATGAGTTTTTCATTATTTTATGCGCCCAATGTTTGCACAGGGCTGTGTTTTCCTTCAAGGATTAAATGAAGTTAATTTGCATGAACACCCAAGAAATGACACCTTCTGAATGTAATTGACAGTTGGCAAATCAAGCACGTTTTGTAATTTGAAGTAGCCATTTTTATGGAGTAAAACGTTCCTATCACCATCCTGCGAGGAAAATAAGTTTTTGTGCCATGGTTTTTATTTCTGAGATACTTTGGCTAATTTGGCTAATATAGCGCCCACCCCAGAAAATTGTCAAACGATTTATTGTATTTGTCGCAAAGCAATGAAGATGTGATATTGTTACTTATTGTACATAAATTATTTCAGAAAAAAACATACGACCTTTTCAATTCGTAAAATATATCTCAGATGGTATATATCAGCCTTGATCAACACTTGAACAACACAAACAAGATTAATTAATTAAGTTCGTGATAAGTCGTAGTGCGTCAATTTCAGAAGTAACATATGGTTGTGGTCAGTGGCATCGAGAGAATAAATTTACAATTTGAGTAAGGATTAATCGTAAAATTAGTTGGATTTTGTAGTGCATATCAATCATCGGATTGAACTGAATTACGCGTCCTATGTTGCCGGTAAAATCCGTCCTCAGGTTGAATCCGTTTTTACCTAGGTTATACTGGTGATTATCAGCATTAACCTAGGATGAATTCGCACTCAGATTTTGGAGCTTAAATTCAGCCTAAGAAAAATTAGCGTCAAGTTAGGATTAGCTTTGGTTGTAATACATATTAGATATCAATTTCATTGTCATACAAAAGTACATAATGAAAAGAACTGTGCTTGGTTGAGCATGTTCGTCGTTGTAGTGAAGTGGTGAAGAAACCGTCGGGATTACAGACCTGGAGGGCCCGAGTTCGAATACCGGTAAGTTCATCATGAGTACAATTCTTTGTTTCCCTACTATGTTGTACTAGTACTATGCCTGAGACTGAATGGATAAATGTGTGACTACAGAAACCGATAATTTGATATGAGATGCGTAAGAATGACAGAGCTTGACGGAAGGTATAAATGTTTTCAGTGCCTTTTAGGTAGGGGGAGGGGGGAGGTTGTTGATAGCTGCTTTTAACTAGGTAGAGTGCTTATTCAACCTAGGTAAATGAGGATCGTAAATTTAACCTAGGTTATTCAGGATTCAACCTGACAACCGGATTTGACCAACAGTATCATTCTACAAACTTGAATCTCTGAGAGGGACAACTCAGGAACGACACTATAGAAGCCATTTGGTAACCCTTTGGACATGGCGCAGAATGGCTATTGTTTGTAGGACATATACTTGCTTTCTGGCATAAATTACTTTTGTCTCACTTGAACTCCCATGTGGGTTCTCAAAAGACTCCAATTGGTTGCGGTTAGTTTCTTACAAATGCAAATCTACAGGAAAATGCTTAGAGGTGCGAATACCCAGTGGAATAACTGTCCATCAAATGTACAAGCAGTTTGCAGGCAGTAGATTTCCGAATATACCCGATCACTCCGAATAGTTTGATAGAAAATCCTGCATCTCATTTGCAACATGATTTGCGACAGCATTAAGCCCGGCATCTGGCTCTTTTTCGCAATCTACAAGAAATTTTTAAAGCGTTAAGCTAATTTTATTTATTTCATAGCAATGTCAATAGCTGGCATTACGCCAATAGCCCCTGTAACGGCAAATCATTTGACTCCCTGAAGAAGTCAGGCCGTGCTTGACGAAATATTGGTAAATCAAAAATATATATATGCTACAGCTGTACAACCAGCCTTGCAGTATTATTTTGTCTAAATGTACAAAATATTTTGCTGGTTAGATCTCCCAAGATCCGGCGCTTCCACTTTGTTCAGCTGGCCCTCGCACAAAAAAAATTGTCTGTAGGCCATGTGCAACAAACTGGTCTCATAACTGGTAATTGGTGAACTTAAAGCTTGGACTTTATAAATTCTAGAAATGGAAAGATTGTGTTTAACTTACCCAGAATACGAATTTTCAAAAAGATTG
>NC_090874.1:30888706-30893706 GCF_036669935.1 Montipora foliosa
TTGAGATCCGGAGATTCCGGGTTCAAGACGGCGGGTCTAAATCACAGGTCACATTCCACAGGTCAGTCGTTGCAGGTCATTGTTTTAACTTTTGGAAAGTAATCCTAGCCCGCAATGTGGCTAACCCTAGGCCTAATTAGGGTTTTTAGGCCTAGGGTTAGTCAAATTGAGGGTTTTAGGTCACTTTTACAAAGGTAAAACAATGACCTGCAACGAGTGACCTGTGAATGTGACCTGTGTTTTAGACCCGCCGGGTTCAAGACCCAATCTGACCACTTGCTGAATTTGTTCCTGGTAGTCCCTGGTTCAACTTCCCAGCTGCACTTGTAAATAGCCAACTGGTTTGCCTCCGGTCAGTTGGGATTCTTAACAGCTGTTGTTGTGTTCTGTTGTTTCGTTGATTGTTTCAGATTGGTCCTGAAAAGCCCCTATGGGGAGTGGTCAATTAAGTGTGTATGTATGTATGTAATTTCATTATGTTACTTAATTAATTTATTTATTTTTGTGTCACTTGCGGGATATCCTTGAGGGTCTGAATGTAGATGTAGATGAATAATGGCGACGACCAAAATCTTTTTTTGTTGTTGTGACCATCTTCCAGCTGAAGGATATTCCCTCAGGATTCTCCTTCGGTTCCTTGTGACGCAATAGATGGATCGTCCTCCCAATGCTTGAAGACTGAGTTGTGGGTTTAGCGATAACTAATAAAAATATCTTGTAAGTTTACAATTCCTATACTTTTAGCATGACTTCTAATTGTTTATCAGTTACGCCTTTCAGTTTACGCAGTTCCTTGTGTTCCCAATGTTGAATTGCATACCCAAAGACCACGCTTCAATTCAAGAAACAAAGCCCGAGTTGAAAATTTTGTCTTTTTCGTAAACAAAGACGATAATGTGCGACACACAAGTGATATTTGCCTGCCGTCAAAACAGGTTTGAGCTATAGACTCGTGTCGGGTTTAAATTTTTACTGGCCCTTCTCAGGCATTGAGATTGTTCCGACTAGTTTCCGATGGCAAACTTGTGTGGGATTGAGGTTCAGCTGTTTGAATAAGGGAGCATGCAAAGAAAGTGACCTACTGATCTCTCCCGCCCAGCAGAAATTAATGCCACCAATTCTTGATATATCACTCATTGGACTCAGTAAAGCACTTCTAATATGCAATTGCACGATCAAATTAAAAGGACAGCGTCGATCGCGGTACTCAGTCTAGTCAGAAAGGGTTCCTGGGCATCAAAATATTATTTTGAATATAGCTATATTCATCCTCGCTATCCGTGTTAAATTTCAAAAAAATCAGGGTGCAGTAACGTGTCTTGACCCCTTACATTGCAGCGACATGCCGTTAGTGCTTCCTGGTGTATGGTTTTATTTTTAATATTTTGCTGTAACAGTCTTTCGTCCGGCAGATGGTGATGACAGAACGGCGGAAGTCAAGTACATGCGACTGGTGCAAATAAATTACCCCCATCGCCATGGCAAGAAAAATATCATTTTATCCCACACTTTCCGCCCGCCCCAACATTCTCTTTTATGCGTTGATCCATGCGGGCGCGGCTGTGATAAGGACTCACGAACATACAATATATCATATTTAATGCATATTAAATGCATTCTATGGCATTTTAATTTTTTTAATGCAGATATCACCTGTTGTTTACGACACAAGTTTCATCTGGCACTAATAAGGTCCTCAGTTCCCCCAGAGCGGAGTCAAGCAGTTCTCTAATGAAACTGGGTTTGTCTGGTAAATCTCCAAAGGATACCCCAATGCCCCCCAATGGAATCAAATACAAGTTTGAAACGGTTCATAACTTTTCCTCTTAACCTGTTGCAGATATTACCGCCTGTTTTATGAAATTTGGAAACGCTGTCCGTCATCATCTTAGCTTGGCAAACTTAACTTTCTTGTTATTCCGGCTTCATACATGATCCTCCCTAAAATATGATAATGGAAGCTCATGGTTGCGAATCTTTTGTGCATAAGAGAACAAAGTTTACCAGCAATAAAGAATAATGTACGTTCCAACTTGCTGGAATTTAAATAGTGTCATCAAAAAACTGCAACTCAGTACATCATTCAGTTCTCTGTTTTGGGGATACCCTTCCTACATACCCTACGGACAAAAAGGAATCCAACTTCTTGCTATGGGTGCCACTGACTTAGGTGGTCACGCTTTTGTATTCAAAGCACTTTCACTCAAAAAAAATGTTTTTAGGAATAACCCTGACAATTATGCCGGAAAAGTGACAACGCAAAAGGCAGAGTTAAGCGCTTGTTATTAAAGACAGATTGGTTATTGAAATCTTAGTGTCGACACTCCAAATTTCATGACAGACGGCGTGATTATGCGCGCTAAGAATTGTTTTGAAACTCGGGAATAATTTGGTTAACCATATGCGCCTTTTATGCTATTATTAAAAACACGTTGGATTCAATGGAGTTCCTCGCATTTAAAGCTTATGGAATTCACTGTAAATCCGGCGAGCTCCCTTGGTTCATCTCCTACTTGCGTCCAACAAATTTTACATGGATTCATGCCGAGCGGCATACTGTGGCAGGAATAGCCGTAGAAAATTGCATGTAATGAAAGATTGCCTGAAGAGATGTTCTTTGCGGCAAACTGTGCCACGAATTTTAATCCGGAATAATTCAACGGGAAAGGGCTGAAAGAAAAGCAAGAATGTCAAATACCAGAAATTGGAGTTAAAGGTTGCAACGGAGAAAGGAGGATAGTTACATGAATTTGTTGATGGTCATCCTTCAAAAGAAAAATTAATACACAACCTCGTCTAATGTCCTAAATAACTATGGCTAGGTACCCATTAAACTTAGTCATTTCTTTAGTAATGTTCACTAGTCAGAAAAGTCTTGCGGTCAAAATGAAACGGAAAAGGAAACGAAGAAACAAGAGCAAACAACTGGGAGTGTAAACGGTGGCTTTGTTTTCATCGATCGTACTGTGCACGAGCAGCTACTTTGAAAATCATTTGGTGCCATATGTGTTGGATCCACGGAAACATCAATATCCGAAAATTCTTGATCCACCGACCTCGTAAGAAAGACTTTTAAATTAATCTAGTTACCGCATCGTGAAATTAATGTACGGGGGTAATCACAGCAATAAATAGTTTTATAAATTTATATCTTGATTGCGAGGTTTTTGCATCTATTCCAGAGTTCGTAACCTCAAACATTCCCTTCTTGAGGTCACAATTTAATTTACCACATATTGCGGGCAACGTTCTTTACTTGTTTGTAGCTTTTGTTTTCTAGAAATCCGCCCTCGAATTTCATCTCAAAGACAAACAAAGGCAAGCTTTCTTTCCACGTAACATGACACCTTTGCAAAATTCACACTGCCATCGGTGCAGAGCGTTTCCTATTTGCAGTCGTCACGCTGATAAATGTCCACAATACCTCCCACTTGAAGTTGTGGCGAGAGCCATATAAAAGCAGACAATCGATAAAATGTGCATTGCATTCGCGCGGGACATCTGAACACCGTCTACTGACACAGCCTCACTGCGGAGATCATGGAGATTAGACCCTTGAGTATTTGTGCGCTGATTATGAGCTTGTAAGTCGACAATTTGATATGAAATATTCAATTCAAATATAAACCAGACACACGTGTGATAGCGAATGATAAAATCTCGTATTTTTTAGCCTTCCGTTAACTTTTGGCACCAGTCCTGTGGCTTATCGGGATAAAATTTCGTCTTGCTTACAACTGAACAAGTCAATAGAGGTGAGATGAGATTTTGACGCTTTCAGTTTCATTTAAAAATGTGATCATTGACGAACTCAAGAAACGTTACCTATTGCTTTCTTTCTTTTTGTTCACAGATTTATGCGAGAATAATGTGCGGATTTGTGCATAACGAAAGTCTCAAGACGGACAAGAACAACCCCCCAGTAAAGAGAAAAGTTCTGCTATATTCAAGAGCTTCCCAACTCCATGTTCAAATAAAAAGATCAGAACTGGACGCGCGTGGTCAAGACAGTTCAGAATATGGTAGGGAAGATGTATAAAATATTTCAGTAGCCATGTGCAAATTGAAACTGAGATCTTTCTTAACTTGTTTTTAGAGTAATTGAGTTACTTTCTTACCGGAGTAAATAAGGTATTTCTATGGACCATCATAACCCGTTGCTTTGAGAAATAACATCCAGAGACCATTTGACACGTTAGTTCCCTACGGTGAGCTCCAACTATCATTTACGCAAAGCAACAACAGAAAGTTCTAACGTTTAAATTTTGCGGTTTGTGGTGATATTTTATAACATCGTTTGAGGAACAAGTGTCCACCTTTTTCAAGCGTTATTCATCAGTTGTCAAAAAACCCAAAAGTCAACCCTAACGAAATTACGGCTTCCCTTCGAGTTCAAAATACATGCCTTCGGCTGAACTGAAAATTGACAAAATTGCCATCTTTAAGAAACAGGTCCAATGTGAATGAAATACAATTAGGATCAGATACGCTATTTCAAAATTTGTGATAGAAAACTGACTCATTTGGGATACTTAATCGATAAATGGGTAAACCGCCAAAGGGGTCAGAACAAATGAGTGGTCTATTTATGCATCAAGAGCGCTTTTGCTTACTATTACTTGCGATTTTCTCAATCGCTTCGTTGCCAGTATATCATCCTTTGTGCTTAAGAGGCAAGCGGATGAAAAAAAAACCCGTTCCGCTATGATTTTTTTCTTTTATATCAAGGGTCAAAACGTAGACGGTGTGTGACATATGAGCTGTTTCCGCTCTTATTCGTGCGGTGTTCCTATCAAGCACTGTTTTTTCAGCTTTGCTATTAATGACACTTCAAAGCGAAGTGCAGGATGGAAGTTGTTTTTGTACACTTGCTGACTTGATGTTGAAAATTCTTTTGAATCCGTTTTTGCCTAGGTTAAATTGGTGATCGGCATTTTACCTATGTTGAAGATGCACTTTACCTAGTTTAAAGCAGCTATCAAACGTCCCAAAAGGACTGA
>NC_090874.1:30898706-30901206 GCF_036669935.1 Montipora foliosa
AAGCATTCTATTTAACTACTTAGGTGATAAACATTCAATGAACATGAAACAAATCATCTGTGTGGCTAAGCTGTTCGTTATAACCTCTCGACTGAACTTGTGTTGTTTGCCCCCTCAAAGTGTAGCTATAATTTGCATTATAATAGCAAATCCAACAAGGCGGCTATCGTGAATAAGGTCTCTTAGCTTCCATGTTGTTTCCGAGTTATTCTTATGTAAATCAAATTGGACTTTAAAATAGCTCTTTTCAGCTACCTCTTTAACTTTGCTCAAGTTTTAGTTGTAAATTTTGTATTTCTTTACAATTTCCTGGTCATTACTTAACAAATGAGACCTGAAAGCTTTTGTTTCGTCTTAATGGCAGTCAAGAGAACATTTGAAATTTAAGGTTTTTTAACTGCTTTCTTTTTTTAGACGCCTTCCGCACTGGAGCAAGCAAATCAGCAACCTCGTTTCCAGGGTTTCTCTTCCCTGCTTCCATTTGAGAACCCTTGTTCACGCTGGTCACGTGGCAATCGTCAACAAACACTTTCCCCCCCGGGTAGTGTTTTCGTTAAATTTTGATACCGCAACTGGGCGAAAGGGTATTTCTTTGACAATGCATATTTTAAATAAGTACCTTTATCTTACAATGTAAGTATAAAAAAGGTCCTGATGTTATATGCTCAAAGGATCTGAATTCCCACAAGACAACTTTAATGTCGAGCGGCGATTGACAGCCATGCACAAAAAAATATTGATTTCGTTAGTAGCTAAAAATGCTTCTATACAGCATACACTAACATTTTTATTTTGCCGGGGCTAAAAATATACACGCTGTTAAAGCGCTGTGCAGTGATAAAAAAAAAAAATTGACGACATCGACAATTTACACGAAGCTGTTGAAATATAAACATCGTAAGTCAAAACTGTCTACTCGCTGTACAAGATTGCGACTTCAGGAATCACGTTGTTTAACATTCGAAAGAAAAACGAAAAGAACAAAATCAAATACCTGCACATGTTAATACAGTCTCACATGATTATTTGAGGTCGATACGTGACATAAGAACTTATTTCATTTCTTTAAAATTGTCGCAAACTATTAGCATTCTTCGTTGATCCGGACCTTCACACGGGTGAAAACTTGAATGATGCATGTATATTTTCTGTTGCGTGCGATCGATTTGACCACAACTTTTTCCCTTTCACGTCGAATTCCATATGTGTAGTACATAAAATACTGCGGTCAAACGTTTTGTCGATGGTCATCTGGCCCCAAAGTTAAATGCGTGCTGTTTCCCTTCTTCGCAATGTCGACAAGGCCTACATTGCCACCCATCCCCAACCACACATTTGGTGAACCTCCCAGATTCTGGGAGACTCGCGTGACCTGCGTGAACCAGGGTCTTTTCTCAACGACAATGGAGGCAGGGAAGAGAGACCCTGGGAACGAGGATGCAAATCAGATATTTGTTGAAGTACTTGCGTTACTTTACTCATAGTTTCGTTAACATGTTCAGTGACAAGATTCCTAAAATCGACGTTGGCTAACTCATTCAAAAAAATTTCACAAAATTTCGAAAAATCTCTGAAATAATTAGTCTCAGTGATGATGGGAAGCTTGTTTGCTATCGTACAGAAAGTAGGTAAATGGTCAGAAACGTCGGCTAGACGTATTCCTGCTTTGATAGTTTTTTCAATCTTAACGTACATCTTTAAGCCAAAAATTAATGTTTAGGAAAACAGCACCTTAAGAAAAGCCTTTTGTATCAGACGAACAAACTCCGCGCCTCGCCACCTTTTCCCATAATTGGCAAATCAGATGACGCCACTTTTTTTCCGGTCACAGCTGTTTATCTCTTACAAGTTCTAGCGCTTCTCCAGCTTCATGTGACTATATTTTCCGAATTTTTTTAGGCATGTTTTAGGAGCGGATCGGTCTTCATGCTAAACAGAAAAAGGACGCACACATCGATCTCATGAAACAAAGAAGCAGTATAGAAAAAGTGGAATAGGACCACCGCAAACAAATGGTGACGGCGATATCAGAATACGGGCTGGTAATGTGAATTGTTAACATAGTATTTTCAGCGTCACGTTGCAAAAAGACTAGAGGAAATGCCCTTGGACTTCTTACTTCATCGCTACAAGTGTGTTTATTATCGTTCACTGGCGGTGTACTGATAGAGCCTAATTTAGCACCTCATGAATTCCCATGATTTTTGCTCAGATTCTACAATAATTTATTCGCCGATATGCTTAATCAGAGGAGTCTAAAGGCCAGTTATGATAATATTATCCTTTGTCTTAATTAGCTTTGCATTACTCGCATGTCTCTTTGATCCTTCCACTATGTCTCTTTTTTTCTCTTTTTCCTATATAGCGCTATTTCTTGTCTTGCAGTCATTTCTTTTGATATTCAAATTTGCCCACCACGGAACAAAAGAAGTCATTGTTTCCAGAGCCAAATCGCTTCTGGTTTCCTAATTAATAACAATGGGTGACGTCACGAGAAACA
>NC_090874.1:30918706-30943706 GCF_036669935.1 Montipora foliosa
ATAATATTTTTACAGTTAAAAATGATGAATCCCTTGTTGTAATATCGTTTACCTGCGTGTGTACAATTGCAGTCAATGACATAGCCACACATTGTTTACCAGCATACTGTCCAAATCTTCTTGCATTAGATTGACTAAACTCTGCACGAATTGTTTTACAGTGGAACCTCGATTTAACGAAGTCGCTGGGCACCGGCCAATGTTGTTCGTTAAATCGAGGGTTCTTTATATCGAAAACCTCGATGTAACGAACTTGAGGGGAAACGAACAAACTGTTCGTTATATCGAGGTCATAGTTAATGACGATAACCCACACGACACCAATTCTGTTGCCGTTAAACGGATTCAAGATCAAGGAGGGACGTTGCAGATCGTGGGTAAGGTGCCATTGACACTGTCACGTGTATTTCACTTGGTTTTAAAAACACGGAGGACAAATCGCATTGGAAGTGACTGGCAAAAGGAGAAACAAGGGCATTGAAATAGAATTTCCGGCTACGAAATTCAAAGTATTTCAAGAAGCCTTCGAAAGTGAAGAAGTTAATAGAACTAATAGGAGACAAAGAAGATAGAGCGGAAGTTAGTTTATGTCTATGACATATAATAAGCCGTTGACTGAAAGGTTGCTGTCTCTTTATAATTACCAGAAGACTGTTGATCTGTTCAGCGTTTATCTTCTGTCGCGTGTTGACATTGTAATTCGTTACATAGAGGTAGATTTTACGTTTGGGCTTCCAGATTATGTTCGTTATATCGAAGAATTCGTTACATCGAGATTCGTTATATCGAGGTTCTATTCCATACCTCTTACTGTAACTTTGGCCGGGACATAGAATATCGTTCGTTTCATCGAGGACTTCGTTAAATAGAGGTTCGTTAAATCGAGGTTCCACTGTAGTTGGATCAACTATACCGAACAAAGTGGGTCCAGGATTCTCCTCAACATCATTAGCCATTCTTAACAAGAAAGCAACGTATGCAATACAGCCCAATAAAGTATACAGCTCGAGTAAGTAAAACTATTATCGGCCTTTTATTAAATTCCCAACCTCGGATAATGCATTTTGCGTGCTCTGATTGGTTCACTCAATCTCGGTTATCAGCTCATACACCTTAGTTTGACCTTATATGGTAAATGATTGCAAAGCTAAAAACGTTTGCGCCATAAGCGAAATTTCTCTCTGAATAAAGCCGAAACTTTTTTTGTAGAAACTTTGGATCAATTCCGACGTTTAGAAGTACGCGAAAAGGCAAGAAATGTTTTTGTGATGAGCCTATGGTTGTCTGACCACAAGGTATTACACAACATCGCATCTTTATCAAGTTTTTTCGATTTCACTCGGATTTTCGCTCGTATTTCGTATTTCGCCTCGTTGGCTATTTACCATCTCATATCCAACGCGCGCTCATGGAATAATTGTTAAGCATTCTAGATAATACCGTCAAACTTTAAAGAAGCTCTTGTTTTTACAAAATTTGTCGGGGATACCAATACGGACACGGTATTGATCGATCGTTGCTCCCATGATTGTTGGAACTAAATCAAACAAAATACAAGTTCGTGGCGTTGTTCGTTATTTCGTCGGTTTTTGTTTTACATCAACGGGCGAGTTTGTTTGCCTCAACGGCTTCATTTCAAGTTAACAGTTTCTTAACGAGCACTACGGCTTTGTTTAGCTTTTTCAGAAGTACAACGACTTCGCATATTTTGAATCGTATTACACACAATGAGAATCTGATCGAAATACTGATCAGCGTGAACACAGCGGTCCCTGTGAGATTAAAACTAATAGTAGTGAACTCACAGTCAAATCTTCATGGTAAGACTGGTTCTAAAAAGAAAAAATATATGAAGGGTGTTAAATACAATCAATAACATATCCATCGCATCACACTTCCGCCACTGGTGCATAAGAAAGGCCACATTAACAAGCGACAGCCATCAAATTATAAAGAAACACTTATCAACAAAGTTTCAGTGAGCATTTTTAACCTAAAGCTTGTGTACTCACCTCCACGAAAGCGCCGAGAAATCAAAACAAAAAGCAAAGGAAAACACTTTTCCAGGGGCAGCATTAAAAGCCGGAATCCGGAAACCAGAAAGCACAATTATCCACAATTCGCGAGAACTACAACAAGTTACCCACTTTTAGTACCGTCTCCGTCATAATCCCCACACTCAAGTATTTAACTATGAGGATCTGTAAAATGGATCTCACCTTGTTATTAATATTAATTCTGGATATTAAAACTTGAGCACGGTGATGGCATCATCAAGCTAAGGCGGTGCACTTTACAAAAAAGGAAACTTAAAACTTGTTTAATTTATATTTCTTTTTTTTGTCATCTGCCTTTGTACAAAAATGCCTCTTTTAAAGGAAAAGGCGCCCGGGGAATGTGTTGCGTAAGTGATGGAGCGCGACTGAAGCTGTCGATTATGGGTTGAGGAAGAACATACAGTGAATATGAAAAATTCCCCTTGTTTACTGAAGGTAAGTTCTTTCGAGACGTCCCACTAGCAATGAATGGGGAAACAAGTAAGTTTTGAAGATTTTGTCGAAAGGCAGATGAATTTTGCGCTTCAAGGTCGACAAGTGATGATGGTCGGCTTTGGTCAAAAGGTTTTTGCACCGTGTTTTCGCAATTTGAAAATATCGTGGGCTTCAGAATGATGTAATTTCATGACACCCAAAATGCTCAAAAGTAGAACAAAACATTGCAATAACCACTTAAAACTGTTGCAGAACATAAAAGAAATACACCAAAAGAAAGAGAAGCATGGGTGGACACAAATGGACAAGATTGAAACGGATTGCATTTAGGTAATCTTGAAAAAAATCGGCCCGACGTTTTCAAGTTGCAGGTCGCTTTTGGTCAGAATCATCATTTGTGTGATGTAACGATAATTCATCAGAAAATGAATTTCGCATTACCATTTTCGAGTTTAAAACTCGTGATTAACTTAACACCCTAATGTGACGTGACATAGCCCGTTTATAATCTCTTATTTTGGAGGCTATAGCTGGCACCCAACGTCAATTTTCGGAAAATATCTGTTCGGAAGAAGATTTGAGATCTAGAATTTTCGGAACATTTGTTGTAAAATTTCTTGCTTGCCTGCCTGTCCTAGGATTTTCGAACTTCTAAAAAATGGTATAATTGCCATTTTTAACGAATTTTTTACCCTAAAAAGGTCACCTAGAATTTTCTAACCGTAAAAGGTAAGTTTTGATCCCTATAAATTTCGGATCACTAGACTTTCAGCTAGGAAATCCGAACAGATGAAAAGATTTTAGGGGATAAAAATATGCCTATATCTCGTTGGGTGCCCCTGTATAGCTAGAACATAATCAAAGGATCGACGGAAAGACAGTAAAACACAACTTTGTTTATTTAATAAATTTCAAACATTATTACTTTTACCTAAACATGACCATGTACAATAAAGAAATTTCGATTATGATCATTAATCTACTCGATGTCTCCGTTGAGACGAGGATTTCCACTTGAAAGACTTGATGATAATCAAGATGCACAAGAAACCAGGCCTTGATTGTTCAAAAGGTGGATAACGCTATCCAGCGGAGAAACACTAGCAACACCAATTGAGTTATCCAGTGGATAGTGATTTATCCAGTGGATAAGTTGTTTTAGTTTAGCGAATTGTGGATAATTCTGGTTTCCGGATTCCACTTTCGGGATTCTGGATTCTAGATTCCAGTTTTTAGTGCTGCCCCTTTTCCAGTACGTCTTCACATATTTTTTAGGTGAGGCCAGTGAGGATGATTAGCAAAAAGACAAAAGAATAATTTCATGGCCGCCATTTTATACGGTCTATGTCACACGAGTTTCTCTGACTCTTGTCACATGACTTACTCTGACGTCATAAATCCTGTACCACACACACTGTCAAATAGTCAACCAGCCCGCCAGAAATACTTTATTCGGTTTAAAAACCGGCACAAAAATGTTAGCCTCCGTTCTCTTTAAATTTAATGTTCATTGTATATGTATTAGTTAAACATGCCTGTTAAGCATTGCTCTCTCGTAATTCATCTTATATGCACGAGAGCGTCGGCGTCGAAATTGGCGAGTTATTATTACTAATTGTTGTTTGTTATACGTGTTTATCTTTCAATCTGCAGCAAGACTGGTTCTGGAGTCAGATAACTTTGGTAGAGTAAAGATCCGTGGAGAGAAGACAAATCGCTATCTTTGCGTTGACAGACGAGGAGAGCTTGTCGCCAGGGTAAAATGACTTTCTTAAAATTCTATTCTTAGCTGACTTAAATTTGATTCAATGAAAACTAGGCGAGGGACAGTATTATAGAGCGAGGCTTCAACTGACAGTGTGCGCAAGCAACCGAGTTCCTGCAAGATCGCCAACAAGCTGATAGAACTGGGAACTAAACATGAATTGTGTAATAACTGAAGCCCACTTACTCAAGGACTCGGAACGCTTTTGACAAAACGACTCTGCCAACCGCTACGTTGTATGACACTTTCAAACGGGCGTTGCTAAAACGCGGGTCGCGGGTGAAGGGTGAGGGTGAAGGATGGAGGGTGAGGGTGGAGGGTGAGGGTGAAGGGTGAGGGTGAAGGGTGGAGGGTGAGGGTGGAGGGTGAAGGGTGAAGGGTGGAGGGTAAGGTTGGAAGGTGAGGGTGAAGGGTAAGGGTAGAGGACGAGGGTCAAGGGTATTTTTTTGTTTCTCAAATTTTATTGAAACTTAAATCTTTCTGACTACGCTAATTCGCTAATTCACGACTATGTGAAGACGTCTTCCATGTGGCCCCTTATACAAATTGATCATACAATCGTGCCAAGGGTATAACCCGTTAAAAACACTGTAAATGTTAGGTTTAACTGCTAGTAACTCAGTAACGACCTCTGTTAACCTTATTTTTTAGTTTTGCATTTTGATCTGCATGAAAAGATGCAACTTTTGGCAAAGTTACGATGACACTTTGAACTTCAATATCAGAATTGCTTTAAACCTCGCCAAAAGTTGCATCTTGTTTTGCAGATCATAATTTAATAATAAAAGGTAAGGGTCTCTGAGTCTCTGAGTTAGTACCAGTTGAAGCTAACATTAAGGGTGTATTTGGCAGGTTATACTGTTGCTATGGTAACCTATTGTAACATCAATATGTTAACTTGTCGTGTTTGCCAGTCATTGGTCATTTGTTTGACACCACAATTGCAGCATCAGCCATTAAAGAGCGATTATAATGACCCGTTCTGGACATTGTCGAGAGCCACCTTAAGTCTTGAAAAAAAAGTATATACATTTGTCCTGTTACTGTTTGGAGAAGGTATTGATAAGGTTATTGATGTATGATCAATTCAGAGAAGACTCTTTACATTGTCGTTTTACATATCTTATAATTAGTTCAATAATGAGGTACTTTAGTTATCAAAAAGGTTGCAGTTTCTTTATTTAATTTAAGAAAAATTATGTGTTATTGATCATAGTCCTCTGTACGATCCATTTGTATAGGCGGCCACAAAGAAGACGTCTTTACTTTGTTGTTTTACGAGAGAACTCTGGACGTATAAATGCTACACATGTCATAATTAGTTCAACCATGAAGTAGTTTAGTTATCAAAAAGGTTTCAGTTACTTCACAATTTTAAGAAAAAGCATGTGTTATTGATATAGCTTTCTGCGTTTTAGCAACGCTGGACACAAACAGTAGATCTCTCATTAGCTTCTTTTGTTCGTCATCCAACATTTGCACATTTTTTCCATTGTTATCTGCGTTCTGCGTTTCAAGCTATTGATGGTAAACTACTATCGCTTTATGTTCACTGTAACGCATTTGACTCCACCATTCTCATTATCGCGTACGAAGATTTGCACAACTCTGAGAGTGCGTTTTGGAAGTTTATAGATTGAAATGTAACACCGCTAAATGTAAAGAGTAAGATATTACTGAGAAGTGAAACAGTTTGATATGTAGGAATGTATGAGGTACATCAGAGTCGGTGTGATGTGAGAACCGAGGAAACGTGACAGGTAATGCGCGCAGCAGCTTTCAGCCCTTGTTGTAGTTGATCAATTGGTATTGTGGAATGCCAGAAAGTAATGAATAACAATAGTCAAGATGAGAGGTCACAAAAGCGCACGGTGAATCAGAGTCCTAGTTGAGTCCTCAGACAAGACTTTCCTAATATGTCATATATTGTACAAAACCAGCGAGGGAACGTCTTGCTGCAAACTATTCCGGTGTGTACATTTATAGTCATAGAACTGTCAAACCACGCCCAAGGAGAAAGCTTCATATCAGATGCACCAACACGTATACCGTCGATGTTCATCTTTGTCAACACGGCTGCTGGCGCAATCTAATGATTAAGAAACTCACTCTTGTTGTCATCGAGCATACGTTTGTGACTGGCCATCCATGCTAAATGTAAGCAATAGACGACTCCATAGCTATGACAACTTCATCTTGATCTTCATCCATAACCTGGTAGAGATGGTAGAGGCATACATTATGAAGAGTAAAGGACCGAGTTTGATTCCCTGGGGAACTCCACTCGAGAGGATTAAGTGAGATGGTCAGTTGTGGTTAATGAGCATCCGTTGTTTCCTGGCAGTCCAAAACGAGCATTGCCAGTAACTCCAAATCATTCTCTAGTATGTTACACATGATGTCGTGATCTATAGTATTTCACGCTGCACTGACGTCCGACAGGACTAAAACGTCAATTGACTTGGATTCAGTTTCTAATGACCCAGCAGCTACTGGACTGTGCCAACTAAATTGACCGAGTTGGTTGAACTTATGTTAATTTATAAAATATCACCCAGCCCAACCTATTATCAATTTTCCGTGATGAATATAATCCACTTCGAAAATCCAATGATCATACAAAATACGGTGTACGTTAGAATAATGGATGTAGCAGCAAAAAGAATGACGAACGAAAGCAGAAAGTTAATGATACCTGACTTTAATCGGTGTAAACCTTTGCTACTAACTTAATGAAAGTGTTTGATTCTTGTCAGAACTTCATCTGCAAAACGCCTTCCAATCAAGAAAAGAAAATTCTAGGGTAAAAACAGTTGCATTAGCAAACAGATGATAGCATTTGAATGCATCGCCCTAGATTGATATGACAGTTAAGCCTTCTTTGAGTCAGCAAACCACTTACAAAAAATCCAGACACAATATTACATGAGGCCAGCAAAGAAATGTTACCCTTTTAAACCAACTCCTGCACCAGCTGTTTTTTTTACGTTAATGATATCGATGCTCTCCTATCAGTAATGACCAGAATGATCGAGGTTTCTCTTGAAGGTAGGCATCAGCCTTCACCATAGAAAGAAGTACAAGTTTTCCGATCGCGATCTTAGCAATGAAATCTACTGGTTTGTAAGTAGTCTTTTTTCATTTCAGAAGTACTAAACAGACTGTTCGTCTTCAAATTGCTGCTCAAAGGATCAACAATTACTTTCCCAGTCCGATTACGGAATGAATCACAGTACAAACATTTATTTTGAAAGTCACCTAAGACATTATAATGAAAGTGAACTCTCACCACTCTTTCTTCCTGGTGTTGCTAGAATGGTTTTCAGTCGTTTTATTCTTGACTTCGACCAGTTATAATTATTGCAAACTACAAATCTTGATTACAAGTTATCAATAGTATTACTTTTGAGATCACTGATAATGATAGCATCTCGTTGGCAATAACAAAACACGAGTACATACTTGTAACATACGAGTACACACGAGTACATACGAATGACATATGAGTAACACAAAAGTAACATACGAGTAACATACAAGTACATACAAGTACATACGAGTAACATATCTCGTGAAAAGTGTAGTTAACAGAACTGTAAAATGAAAGCTAAAATGTGAAAAGAGAGTTTAGGTCTAAGCACTGAAACGAGCGTTTAGGCTTAATACTATTATGTTACTCGTATGTACTCCTATGTTACTCGTATGTAATCGTGTGGTGTTTTAGTCACCATCCATAAAATCAGACAAACAACATACAAATAGCTTTATGAAAAATTCGTCGGCCGTAAACATTGCACAAAAGATGAACAGTTTTTGCCACAATTTACCTTGAAAGTTTGCGATTTTTAGAAAGAGCGAGAATTGTTGTGACGGAAAGTATTTTCAATGCTCATCTGTAAAAGTAGTATGGCAAGGAGTTGTTTCTCTTTCGCGACAATTTTCGAAATGACAGTTCTTTTGTACTCCACCGTAAACTTATAAAAGCGGAGCCGGTCAGGATGTAAGCCGCTCGCGCTTCGCTTACCTTTTCTTCAATAAGTTTAAAATATTAAGGAAAATTGGAAAACGGGAAAACATTCTTTCGTTCCCAGAAAGGTCGGAAGATAGCGCCATTACAACTTTGCCCAACAACACGATGGAGAATTTCTCTTGCAGAGCCGTACACCGTAATCCGTAATTTAGCCATCCGTTCCATTTCGCTGCTCGTAACACCCAAACGCTGATTCTTAACGGTTCAAATGAAAACACCAGGGAAGTAATAAAGTTAGACCGCGACTGATGTTCGCAGTCCTTGGACAAAGATCTTTTTCAAACTAACGCAAATCGCTAAGCTAAACTGGCTTTGATTGAGCATAAAAACCAACGACAGTCAATGTGATTTCCCACCAGAAAAACGCGGCTTGCCAAGTGCAACGTTGGCCATGCAATTTCCACCTCCCTCCCCAAAGGCCGCCTTGCCTCCCCACCTCCACCCCGACAGTCTGTACACTTTCGTCAAAACCAAAATTTCTTACCCATGGTGCACAGGAAGTTTGAAGCAAATTCCTATCAATATTCTTTCTTGCCACTTGCAATGGCGGCTCTCAATATCCCTCGCTTTCCTTATTGTACCAAATAAAACTACATGAATTGTATGCACACAACTGGCCATTTTGTGCAACTGTCTCGTCCGAGGATTTGTGCTGTAGTTTACGGAATGTCCACATTTTAGTTATAGCGGTAACCCATTACCCGGAGCTTCCATCTGTATTTTACGCTTGAGTCAACCCTTTCCCATATCTTTCTATTTTTAGAACTACTATGCTTTGACGTATGTGATGTATGTGACTGAGAACATACGAGAAGTGGTTCACATACGTATGTGACGTAATAAATGGCTGAACATGTGTCTCTCGATTGGCTATTGTGAAAAACCCCACTAAGGCCCTCCTGCGAGGTGCTTCTAAAAATAGAAAGATACGGGAAAGGGTTCACTCAGAGGGTTAATATGGAAGATCTCCGGAGTCTCCGGGTAATGCTCTCCTGGTTATGGGGTATATTAAATGCGTTTTTTTTCTTTCTACTAATTTTTAGAATATTCTAGTTAATCAATATTATTATCAATACGCGCGACCCAACAACAAACTGCCCTCTGTAAAAAGCGCCTTTTTGCGGACCAAATGGGAAATGGCATGGCTCAAAATGCATTTGCCGCCCTGATTCTGACCGTGAATTCGGCCAGAGTTACTAAAATTTAAATTGACCAATCAGAATCCAGCGAACGGGAAAAACTGTGCTATCCGACGTCATGTCAACGGTTCGAGTGCCAGAAAACCATTTAAAAGATTTTGTGGCAACTTTTTTGTCAACAAACCTGGGTTGCCATCAACCGACGATCCGAACGTCAGCTGTTGTGCCTTGGCTGTTGCTTTTTTCAACTATTTTAAGACGAATTCAGTTTGGTACTTTCCAATCAAGTGTAAGAAGACGTCGAAACTGGATTGATAATGTTTTATTTGTTCCAACATTTGCGAAAAAAAAAAAGACTTTGATGGCGTCCTTTCGACAAAGTAGATCGACAAAAAGTCGTCTACGCACAGAAATGCACCGTTTACGGGAAAAGGGCACAGGATTGACAGGATAGCACAGTTTTGACTGCCGCGTGCACTGCGGGCGCGGGTCCCGTATGGACGGGATTTGCTGCCACGATGTCAAACAACTTCGCTTGGCCATTGAGACCCTGAGGATACCATTTTAATGCCGGAGTTTTCGCAAACCTTTTGTGGATGAGTTTGCACTTACTCAATTTGTAGTTCTATAGTGAACGTTTGACGTTTAAAGGTTTGTTTTAAGGTGGCTCAAACCAGTTTCAACACTCGAAAGACACGTTCTTATTAGAAGGATTGACACTGCAACACTTTATCGCTTAACAGCAATGTTTTGGTACCATATCAAACACCAATTATTGCTGAAAAAGACTGGGTCATTTTTGTGACGTAAAACGTTACCGGGACGACAGGAAAGCCCTGCAAAAACACACCATATTTTTCGATTTAGCTGCCGTGATATCTCAAAACCAAACTCGGTGACCCCCATTTTTTATTTCTGAAATGTAATCAGCATGCCAGAATAAAATTTTCAACAAAGTTCTAAAAAAAAGTGTGGAGCAGATTTAGAGCCACCTTAAATAATTGAAAATTTAAGGTAGCTCTAAATCCACTCTACAGTTTTTTTTTTAACTTTGCAGAGTTTCATCTTGGCCTGCTGATCACTTTTGTGCAATAAAAAAATTGGGGTCACTGAGTTCGTTTTTCAGATATGAGCAACTAAAGCCAAAATATAGGGTGCTTTTGCAAGGCTTTCCTGTTGCCATGGTAACTTGTTACGTCAAAAAATGGCTGCATCTTGTTCAGCAATAATTGATGTTTCACATGGTACCATAACATTGCTGTTACGTGATAAAGTGTTGTAGTGTCAATTTCTCTAATAACAAGGTCTCTTGAAAGTGTTGAAACTGGTTTGAGTTCTTATGAATGGAAGAAGTCCCAAAATATAACCTTTTTTTCAGTCAAATCGCTGACTTAGACAACGAGCAACTGGATGAAAGCGAAAAACACCAAGACAGCAACCGAGTGGTTAGTGAAAAAGTTCGAGAAATAGTGAGATAAAAAAAAAATTACAGTGAATCTCAAAACATTACGTCCAAGGGACTCACAGTCGGGAGACATTCAGAAATTGAATCGGTATATTTCATGGAAGTGCAGAACACGGACGGCATTTGGAAAGATGCGGAGAACTTAGTTGAGTTTATTTGGTTTTCGTTACGTTTTCATTGTTTTTTGTGTTAATATTTTTCTCTTATGAAATTAATTTGTACTATTTGGCCTTGTGTACTTGATAATAATGACAATCACATGACCTTTGGAAGGCATAATTATAGTTTATTTCTGTCCCTCGTAGCACATAATGCTACTCGGGCTACAAATAAACTACATGCTCTCCAAAAGTCATCTAATTGTCCTATATTCAAGCCTGAATTTGAATCGACCGACGTAACTTCACACAGACTAGAAAAGCTAAAAGGGGTGACTTAATTTCAGTACTTTTTCGTGCGGCATTTTCTTGTAAATGATTTAAAATATCCCTTGAATAGCTCCTTCTTTGCAGCTTAGGCGTTGAAACTTTAGCCACCACTTTATTGTCCTCAAGTTCAATGCCTGGCAGCGCTTTTTGCTCACTGTTAAATATTGCTTGAAGGTCGTTGCATTGCTCGGAAATGTTTAGCCCATCATCAGTGATGTTTAATTCTTTGCCGGGTGTATCCCATTGTCACCATTACGTTTGATATTGGTTTTTTTTTTTTCTTTTTCTCAAAATTACATTTAAAAGATTAAGGTAAAAAATATTTGTCATTATTCCGATTTTTTTCCTGATCAGGAAGGAAATTTTCACCATTAATTGTCCCTTTCTCATCCCAGATTTGGGGAAGGGACCAAACCTGACCAGTTTTTTTTTTCTTTTCCGCTTTGTGGAAGAGAAAAGGCAAAGTTGGGTACGAAGATGTAAAAGTGAGCTTGACTCCTCAAGTCGTGCATAAAGTAGGAAAAGGGTTATATAACTTATCCTCTAATAACTTCTAATGCCGGAAGGACTATCACTTTAAGGCTCCATAAAATAACACTGCTTGTCAGGTTGAAAAGAAGAGTGGGTGTATTTGGTCTGGGTGAGGACGATCTTGGTCTGAGGTCCCCGCGGCAAACTTGCATGGATTGGTGTACCACTCAAAACTAGATATCGCTAAGATACAATGAACCGTTCGTTGTCACTGCATGAGATGTTACCTATACGCCAAATTGTTCTCCCGCGGCCTGCTGAGTGTTGCATGATTTAAGCTTAGGTCCAAAGTTTTTAAACACAATTTGGCGGTAAGCTGATATTTTACGCATAACACCACCTTATGTTTCTAAATGTATTCAACAAATAACTCGATCTGTTTTTTTCGAGATTACTTACATCTGAAAACATCCTCTTATCATAATATGTCGTCGACTTAAATTTTCTTTACCCTAAAAAATCAACAAAGATATTCTCGTAACACATGCATAGCAACATAAACATTGTCGACGCAAGCAAATTTCAATACGACTTTTAAGTAGCTTCTGATGTGTTGTTAAAAGAAGACATGAATCGTCAAGACGCGTTCCACAGAGTAGACGTCTTGTATCGCAGCTTCAGCAGACTGTCTCCGTGAGGTGATCTGAGGTTAGGCCCAAACTCTTTTTGTATCAACTCAGGGAGTCAGAAGTCATAACGGTAATGACACGAAAATGGAGAATCCAACACACCAGTCACTGGTAAATGTGCTGGTAATCCGTTTAAAGGATCTCACGGCTTCAACTTTATCCATGAATGGAGTCGAGGTAAGTAACGGAAAATCATTACAGAAGAATTTCGTTTGCTCTCTCTCTCAAGTGAATACAGTCTATCGGGACGAAAGAGTCGTTTAGCAAAATGTCAATCGGTTTATAGCTTTTTCTGTTTAAACTGAACACTATCATTAACAGTACAAGACTTTTGTCTCTGACGTTAGTCCACGAAAAGCCGTCAACAGGTGAAAGTTTGTGAGCCAAAGATAAGGTTTGACTAGAGAGATATTCCCGGTAAAAGTGGCACAGCGAATACTGAAGCCCGACGTTTTCGACTCTTTCATGTACCAAAGTGGTTTTCTTTATCCGTGAACCAGTGCTTTTTTTTTTCACCAACAAGTGTTATTTTTTCTGGACTAAGACGTCGAAAGTCTCTGTATTGTTCAAGTGTGATTTTCACACCTTCTGAACATTTTTTTGTCTTATTTCCTCTTGAACTGTGAACTAAAACCGTGTATGTTTGACGGCGCACAACTGAAGTTTTCTTTCCACAAACCAGAGAATGAAGTCAATGTTCACATTCTTAAACGCAATATACTGCAAATGAAACTCTTGCTTTTTCATCGCAATAAAATGTCAGCTAATTTCAGCTATTAAAAATTATACTTAATTACATTAAAAAATGTTTTGTTATAGGCGTAATAATATTTACAAATTAAAATGCCTGCATACCACAACTCTGCACTTCGCTTTTCTATTTGATAAATTTCTTAAAATTTTGGGGAAACTGTAATAATTGTGACTTTAAAGATATCTACAAACTGTACAGTAAAATTCAGATGATAAGTACTCATTGTGCATTACAGTAATTTGGTTCATAATGATTTACATGATCAGTAATTATACATTATATTTGTAAATAATGTATCGCATAGGCCTGTGTGTCCCCATTCGCACCTTCCCCCTTTGGGAATCCCATTCATATTTTATACATATATTTATCCAGCTATTACCACTTATTTCTTTAGTGTATATTGCCCAATTACTTAACATTGTTAGAACCAACAGTTATTCGGACATATTAGTCATTAAACACTGGCTCGATTACTGATATGGTAATAATACCGATGTACTATATTTAAATCATGAATAGTTCATAGACCAAAAACATGTTAAGATCAATGGCTGTACATTTCGTACATTTTCATCCTGATTTACATAAATTTACATTGTTCTCTGCAGTAAGATGGTAACTTTCCCTCCAAACTAAGCAAGGAATATGAATGAGCATGAATGCTAACTTCAAAATTAATAAGTAGTTAGTAACATTGTGTCAGAGTTCAATCACCAAGTCTGCTTTGCCTTGAATTGCACAGAATACAAGACCTGGTTTTATGTATTTCCACACATCCCACATTAAGTGCACAATTTTAACATTTGCATAAATCTACAGATAGTCAAGTGAAATTTTTACCCGCCTCCCCTCCCTCTCTCCCCCCCCCCCCCTCCCCAAATAGAACCCATTCACAAAATTTCATTCCAGTACAACCCGCAAGTCTGATGGCAGTGACCACATCATTCCTCACTATTAGCTACTATTGTATAGGTTTCCTAAGAACATCAACGTCACTTTTGAATAATTCGCTGGTAGCATAAATAATAAAAGCAATGAATAATTACTATGGCTAGACTTGATGGAGTTACCATAGATCAATGATAGCATTATCTGAGTAAGTAGTAATAAACTAGTACGTAATTATTGAACTGTGGGCCTCAAGCTTTTGCATCAATTTAATTTTCAACCAATAGGCTTGTCGTTGGTAGAACTTTAGTGATTCTGCTTTTTTGACTCGGGCCCGGGATCTTTTTGTTCTTGAGCACTTACTGGGGGTGTGCCATGTATCAACGAGATAGCTGGCTTTCTAAAGACTTTGTTTGCCTTGTCTTTTTCTGCGTTTCTTAGCAGATCGTTATGTTCTTTAGAGGCGTTTTTCTTTTTTTGCCTGAAAAATTTCGCTCGTTCTTCTGACTTCTGCACCTTGTATCGGTTTGTGATCATGAAGTAGTTTGGGGGTGTGTCAAAATTTAGGGATACAAAAAGGGGGTCCCTGAAAATGTTCAATGCAGCACGTAGGGGTCCTCTAAATTGTTTACACAGTAGGTCATTTCTCATCAGTCCCTCCCCCCAACAGGTTTTTGTGAACGCTCCCTTGAGAGAAAGTTTATTCGCGCAAAGCCATGCATTAATCGCAGCCAACTCCCGGCGATTGAGAGTTTGCTCAATTTGATACATTCAAGTCCTTATGAGTATAAAACAGGTTAGAATCGTCAGCAAACTGATGAAGCATTAATATAAATAAGAAAAAGAAGGGGACCAAAAACATAGCCCTGCGGTACCCCACATGATATTTGCAGAGTGTACGAGTCTGAATTATTCATAGAGACAAATTGCTTCCTATTAGTCAAGTACGATTGAAACCACTGGTTTGCTAATCCTCTAATCCCATAGTGTTCAAGATTAGCCAAAAGAATTTGGTGATCTACTGTGTCAAAGGCTTAGGTCAAGAGATATTCCACGTGAATAAAGTTTTGCTTCAATTGGTTTAAATTTTATCAGTAATAGTAAAGTGGCTCGTGAGGTAGAATACCCACTGCGGAAAGCAAACTGATTTTTATTTAAAATGTTGATAAGTTACAACAGCTTCATGTATCTATATACAGTTCGAAACAAGAGGCATAGTAAGAAACATTAACAAGATGTGTTGACATGCGTAAGACAGAGCTTGAGGGAAGGTATAGGTGTTTTCAGTCCAGAAAATGAACGAACTATAGCTGTAAAATATTTTATAGCTGCAGGTAGAGAACTAAATCAAGATAGTTTTCTCTTTCCTTTGGTGGTCTTCCCAAAATGGGGCCAGTACCTTTTAACACGTCTTCTCATACTATTGGTTATGAAGGCAGACTTCACTCAGCAGCATAAAAATGTGTAAAATGTGTATGCAATTCTTTCCTCCATGCCAACAACTCCTGAATGGAGGTTCTTAGTCCATTTATTATAATAATCACATCTTTACCTCTCGTCCTTTATTTTTCAGGCAAAGAAACAAAGGTTTACCGTGATGAAGAGATGTATATTCAATGAAGAAATTACTGGCGAAGGATGGTTCCAGTACAAATCAGTGAAGTATCCCGATTTTCTTATTGGCTTTTCCAAAGCTGGACGTCCTGTTAATGGACAAAGGAGCGCCAAGCGCTCGAAGTACAGGCAGTTCACCCTCCGAGAGCTACCGGAAAGGCGAAGGCGCAAGCACCGACGTAATGCCATACTGCTACGATTCAAAATCATCCGTTTATTGAGAAAGAAGCTTCTCTTGTGATAACTAGGACCAGGGAAAGAAACAAGATATCTTAGTCGAGACTCTCAGTTGAGGAAATATTGACGACACAGAAACAACTACTATTTCATTTTTTGTAACGTATCCTTAACACAGAAATCTTACCCTATCAACACTCGCATGAACAGAACGAAAGGTTATGGGTCGTGACATAAATTTTCGGTTGGTATATTTAAATTTCAAGCACATTATTTTTCACCACACTTTGAAAACTTTGACAAAAAGACTGGGATTCGAACGCGAATGAAGGTGAAGAGCAGCAACATTGCAAATAACTTGTTTCAAAAGAAGCAAAACTGCCGATTAAAAAAAGAAGACCCCTCAACTACTCAAGACAGGTGCTTCGCCTAGTTTTTAGTCACAACGTTTACTGTCCAAAGTGTTTGTAACTGTTTGAGTTTTTCGTGATACGGATTCGTTTTCCATTAATTGAAGCTTGGATTTGTCGTGCAAGAGAGCAATGAAGAACAAGAACAGTGACTAGGTGTTATAATACTGACTAATTAATATAAGACTACTTTAGCATTGACTGCAGTTTTTCTTAAGCACGTGATCACCAAAGATTCACGCGCAGGGAAGAAAAAACGAGATGAACAAGCTAACTCAGGAAGGGCAACGTTTTGTTGTAGTTTGATGGTGTGCACTAAATGCTTAACTATTCAAAATTATATATTTTTGTCTTTTTTTAACGGCTTTCGGATTGTGTTACTCCATTTAAAGGGGCTAGGTCACACAATTTTAGGCAATTTCAGCACTGATCGAATGGTCATAGAATTTAATAAAATATCAAAATAACTGTTCAAAACTATAGAAGAACTCTAACAAAACACAGGGAAGCCAAGAAGGACATGGATGGACAAAACTGGAGAGGAATGAAATGGATTGAATTTGGGTAAATTTGAAAAACGTCGGCCCACCTTTTTTTCAAATTTATGTCAGTGTATATCAAAATGTCATTTACACAGCTGGAAAATCATTCTCAGTTGTTATGTGGCGGTGATTTTGCAAATGAAAGACTCTTGCTCTGCCAATTTGACGTTTAGAGCTCATTATTAACAAAATTAAACAAAATTACCTAAAATAGCGTGACCGAGCCCCTTTAAGGCTGGTTCACACTAGCGACGCAAGCGCAAGCGCAAGCCTAGTAAGTTTACACGTCGAACGCAAACGCAAGCACATTGAAATACCCACGCGCAATTGAGTATCCTAAGATGGCAGACGAAGCATGGAACCAATATTTTTCACCTTGCGTTTGCGTTTGCGTTACACTGGTTCACACGTACTGAGGAATGTAAAGGCAAGCGCAAGAAAATCATTGGAAACGTTTCCATTTCTTGCGTCTGTGCTCGGCTTGCGTTTCCGTTTCCGTTTGCGTCGCTCGTGTCAGCTATCCTCTATGAAAGGCTTTGGTCTGTCGATCTCTTTCCAAATTTTACAGCGGTTATCAGTCACACGCGCCATTCAACGACGAAACTAAATTTTAGGTAGACGTCAATCAAATGTTTCCATGACAATAGTCCTTTTCACTTGGCGACAGTCGAGTTAGTCATGGAAACATTTGATTGACATCCACCCGAATTTAGTTTCGCAAAATGAAAAAAAAAGTCGACGAAGGGCGCATGTGACTGGTAATCGCTGTAACGTACGGGATCGTCTGACTAGATTTGGGGACAAATAATCTCTCTTTTTTTTTTCTCAATTTTTGTAATCGTTTGAAATACTTACAGTTCAATCTTATTCAAGTTTTCTTTGTTGCAATTAGAGTAACGAAGTATAGGCGTCTTCCATAAGTTTGGTTTAAGACCTTTTTCTCGCGCACAAAGCTGTTGTAAGCCACCCTCAAGCTTCAGGTTTCTTAGCGCTAAAATTTCTTTTTTTCTCGCTAGATTATTTAAGCAAGCAAAAGAATTCTTTTGAGTCATTAATATGTCGCGCGCTCAGGGTTTGCATAGACAGAACTCCTATCAAAACCATACAGAGCACAAAGCTGCTCGATCGGCTTGACAATCAATGATACGCTAACGTGGAACGACCATATAGAAGAACTTGCTAAAAAAAGCGTCTAAGAAACTGTACTTTCTTATCCAACTTAAGCGTGCGCACGTTCCTACTTCAGATCTTGTAACATATTTTTGCGCATGTATCAGGTCTTCACTAGATTACGCCTGTCCTGTTTTCCATTACAGTTTACCAAAGTATCTACAAGTCGAGCTCGAAAGAATGCAAAGGAGGGCCCTATCATGCATTTTTCCCAGGGTGCACTACTCGGACGCCCTTCAGTTAGCAGGGCTTGAGTCCATCAGGGCCCACCAGGAAAAGTTTAAGTCTATTGTTAATGATCCACGGAGTAAGATTACCAGCCTCCTGCCTCCCTCAGGTTCTATCTCATATGAGCTGAGAAGGCAGAAGAGGTTTGCCACGCCTCTTGTAAAGACAAATAGATTTGCAAATTCATTCATAGTTAAGAGTGCGAGGGAAGCATTTAAGTAATTTCTGAGAGTAGTCGCTTTGTAATTTTATAATAGTAGTAGTTTTATATCATTTCTTATATTTCTTACTTGTAAAGAGGCGCAATTCAGTTTTTTTTTAACTGCAATGTTTTTCTTAATAAACACACAGTCTGTCTGTCAGTCTGTCAAAATGCATCCTCAATCAGTTGTCAACAGCCTTAAAAGCCACTGTTAATTTGAAGCCCAATATCAATTACTTCAAACGAAAAATGACAAGTCAATGTCCCTTTCTACTGAGATAAAACTGATAACTACTTATTTTGACCCGTCATTCCTATCGTGTGATATGTGATACAGCACTAAAATTGTGAAAAACGAGAAGGTTGTCGAAAGTTCACGTTTAGGAAACCGTTATGACTAAAATTGGAACATTCCACGAGACATGAACTTTGCTCCTCAAGATGTCACATTCCTGGCCACGTTTTTTCAATGGCCAAATGCATGAGTCACTTTCCAGTAAAAAAGTAAGGCATTTTATTAAATCCACGTACTCAGGTATGCATAAAGATTATTTATTATGGTCATATGTGGCACCAGAATTAATAGAGGGGACCCAGTCCCAATTCAACTCTGGTTGCACCACAATCGGATAGACGCACTTGTCCACTTGATTCTGAAAAAATGTTCAGACTTTGTACAATTAGGAGTCTTGTGTGCGTTTCCGTTAATTGTGTATAGTCACATAATTGCACTGAGGAACATGCCAGGCTTCGTTAAACGAAAATAAAAGCAACTGACAACTGAACGCTCTTCTTCAGGAAATGAGATTCCCAGTACAATTCACGTAAAGAAGGAACGCCGTTTCTGTCCTGAGGCCGAACCAGTCTTGTTGTATACATAACTGTTAATCTTCCAGTTGGTAAATTGCACGACGCAGATTGTTAGGCCAGGCCGTATTTTGGAACAACCAGTAGACCCTTTCAGGCACGTTGTTTTTTTACCCCTTGACTATAGGCGGAGAATTTTTCAAGGATTACCCTTTGAACGCTGTTAGAAAGGAAGTATAAAGAAAGACGATCTGAATAGGCTGGTTATTTCTTCTAGTCGTTTTGTCACGTTATCTACTGAGTAAATGGGAGCACTTTTACCGATGCTTATAAAACTGCGTCGGTTTATTTCTCAGTGATAAAATATCTAATACCACTTAGAACGGTCTGCAAATTTAATTGTGCTTTACAAATCTGGTACTTGTACTTAAGATGAATTCTTAGCTAACAAAGGTATTTCCGGGTCAACGATTTCAATAATCTTACTTCCGTTCCTTTCATTTTACCGCCTTAAAAAGCCGAGAACAAAGGCCTTCTTGTGAGAAAGATTAGTGTCAAAGATCCCGGCGCCACTGCAATGATATTTCTTATTTTATGGTTGTTGTTTTAAATAAAATACAAATAAATGACGTAACCATTTATTATTTTGTTGCCAGAATAAGGTTTTCCTGTGCAGCAGAATTGTAAGAGTGCTGAAATTGTATTCTGTTTTATGAAAGGTTATTTTCGTTTATGACTTGCTCGTTGTTTAAAAAGAAAAAAAACTTTGTCTAACTTATGTGTTTCTTTGTTTCTTCGATTTAATGGTATGAAACCATGCAGGAAGTTGACTGCTTCGCATAACAGTCAAAATTTGCCACGTACGGCAACAATTTTTCCACATGAAGTAAGAGGCTAAGCCTTAAGTTATTTTAGAATGCCTTATATACCATGCGAAGCAAAACAAAAAGCATATAGCAAATCAATTAAGTTATCAAAAGTATTCTCTGACTAAGTGGGGCAAAATGATCGAGACTGAATATTTTGACGAGATATCGTGCAACTCTCCGGGGTATTGATGTCCGATTTTCCATATCATTCGAAAACGTGTTCGACAGACTGAATAAGGATTTAGGAAGGAGGAAAACTTGCAGTCATATCACCAAATTTACATTTTTTCTCGACAGGTTCCAGCGGCAGCATTTGATCCTTTGTAAAAGCTGGCCTTCTTGTCCAAATGGTTCGCTTTCTCCTGAGGGCAACTTATAATGAACCATTTTCTACTGATGGTTTATTAAAAGGAAAACGCAACATGCTAAGCCTTAATTGTCATTGTCCTTCAGTTTTCCTGCACCGCGTGAGCAATACCGAGTTCAATTACTGTCTTTTCCCTCAAGAAGCAACATCTGACGTAATCAAAATCTCAATTTACGAGAAAAGGGCTGTCAATATGTTCCTTTTAGGAAATATTATTTCTCAATGGAGTTTTTGTCGTTCGACCACAACTCTGAAACGCTTCACAACTCTTTTTTACAACGTCGCGAAATTTCACTATTCCCTTTGTTTGTTCACTTAAGAATTTTGAAAGTTTACCTCATTTTTTCATGTTGTCGCATTAGTGATCACCTGATGAACTCTCTCCCTCCCCTTTTTTTAATGCATTAATGTTCAGATTAATATACGCGATTTCGCATCAGAAGTAAACAAGGAAATAAGTCATGTTTATAATTTAACAATAAATGCGAAAAACCCCGAAACAAAGCGGCAAAATCGACAAGCAATATTCTTGACGAATTCCCGAATTTGCAAGAGTTTGGTTGTGTAAATTCAGCATCAAAAAGTCTATAATCATGACTCTTGGTCCATTATAATTAAGATCAGCTCTCGATGAGAAAAAATATATTCGTATTTCCAATCCATACAATTTCCCTAATCAAGTCACACGAAAAACGCGAACTTTTGGATCTCGTAAATTTTATCTCGCGGACAAGTTTTTATTAAAACGCAAGAAAAACAAACAAAGTATCTAACTCCTTGTTTGACCTTTAGTATGCAAGCTTGTAAATCATGCACCCTTGTCATGTATATGATATAAATTAGAAACCACAAAAACATGATAACTTTAACCCTCTTGTAGTTGTAATAATATTGTAAACCTGTCTGTTCCCGAGTTTTTGGTGATGGAAGCCTGATTTCTTAAGTCAATTCTGCCGCAAGATTTTATGACCATGATCGGCTGAATTAGTTACGGGTATCTACATGCAATTTCGCCAAAGGAATTCATCTAGATTAAAGCAAAACTTTCAAATGTGGCAGAATTAGATATTGTAAAAATCTGAACGATTTTAGGCAACTCGCCAGGAAGGATAACGGTCTCTCTCCTTTTCATAAAAAAATATAGTCTGAGTGGATGCTAAAGCAGAGATATCGAAGTCTATTTGGTCACGAAATGAAGTCACAAGAAGTCGGAGAAGAAGGATATGGGATTTCGCTCCATTTGATCGCATGATCATTCCTGTTGAAGTTTTTATGTATAAAATCAATTTTATTTCCGATCCCACAAAGGGGAAGAACGAGCAATACAAGAAAAGGTACATAAATCCTGCAATTGGGCTACAGCAAGATAAACCTTCCCGCTAGACTTACAATTTTACATTCTCAATTTGTCGAGCGGTAAGGCCCCACACAAGGACGATTTTAGTGCTATAACTTGTTGAATAAAACATGTATTTGGAAACACGAGTGATTTGATGCTAATACCCAGCCAGGAAATGCTGCCTTGATCCAACTATCACTGTTCTTTACTTTACAACAATCTCTATTACCGCTTGTGAAGAAAAGGTTAATATGCGACATCTCGATTTTATTTGACAGAGATCTGCTTAACGAAAATTTTGGTCAAACATTGCTGTTTTCAGTTCACTTAATATTCTAAAAGTTTCAAGATGATTTTGCGCAAGAGCTCCACATCATCATGTACTGTCTATCACTGTTATAAAACAGCTCAAGTTCTTATTTCCCATAGCTATCTTTAAACAATTCGATATTTACAAAGAAGGTATAAATAAGGCATATGCATGAGATAGACAAATTTATTTTGGGAGCTCGATACGAACTCGCTCAGCTATAAAATTATAAATTAACCTCGAACCCATACCCGCACCGTTGTAAACACTTTTATGCGGGATCTCTGGGTCTTCTCTGTCGCTGTCTACTGGTAATTTTCTGTCTTTTATAACAAACACAAACTTCGGAGCATCCCTTAAGAGGTAAATAACACAGAAGACAAGGCAAGAATACAGAGCATGCCGCTAAACATCCCCATCTCCCTAAGCATGATTTCCTTGGGGGGCCACAAGAACACGGCTGCTCTAACACATTGCCTTCGTCAAAAGAGTCCTTTGAACAATGATACAAAACTGCTTTGACCCCGCACATACAACTGGCGTAGTCTATTAACACATCCACGCTCCGCTTGCAGCAAAACAACTTAATATCGTCATCTTCATGATGTTTGCTTTGGAGTACAGTACTACGACGTGTCGTTGGCGAATATGCTAGGCCGGACGCTGTAGGTCTCGGTTGAGAATTAATAACAACTTGTGAGTAAGTTCCTCCTGTATGTCTCCTTACAAACGCATTAAATGTTCGGTCGGTGGCTGGACTTGATAAACGAAGTCCAGCATTTCGGTCAGCGACTAAGACAGGCTGTCGAGGAGTCGCAACCTTCTTGGTGGCGGCAGCGATAACACAGTAGTCTGCATTATATTCATCCTTGTTCGAAATCACAATTGTGTCAACTTTGCTAAGTTTATTTTGTGGCCGTATACGATGTTTTGAGTCGTATTGCACGCTCCTCTTTTCCCAAATAAGAGTCTTTTCTAGTGGATTCTCGTGTAGAACGACCGCTGTTTCTACCGCCATCAAACATTCATAGCCATTCAAATAAACTTCTCTCAAAACAAACTAGCTTAATTTCGCCAGGATCAGGCGACGTCTATTTCACCAAGATCTTGCAGAAGAAGTTTAAGCGCCATCATGCGACCAAAGCAAACGGCGAGCTTCAGGAGTCCTGAGAAGTTAAATCCAAAATGACATTGAGAAAAATGAAAACCCTTGGGACTAAATGAACATGAATTAAGCTTTCATCAATTAACATCACGTTAATCAAAACACAGTTTATATATAGTATCAGAATCCTAGAGGTTAAGGGTAACATCTGCGATTAAAGAAAACTTCAGCTTTGTCTCACCTACATCGAATATTTCGGAGACAGACTAAAAAGCTAAAATCTTCAACAATTGACTCTTCTCGAATGCCCAGAGTTCCGTGTTCTGAATGTAGTCCCAGCACGCGCAGGAAATAAAGGAATGTTTCTAGTAGCAGTCGGGGAATTCTTACTGATCGAGACATTGGCTAGTAAACTTATCCATCCAGTAACTCGCGTTAGTCGAGTAACAAGAAACCCCAGAAGGGTGCTTGATTTGCGGGCGATCGATGGCAAATTCGTTAAACGGCTCGCGCGAGGAGCACTCGCTTGAGTTGAAAGGCAAACGACAACAACGAGCCGCAAAACGAATTAATGCTATTCACCGCCCACGAACTAAAGCCATATATTTGTGACATCATTAAAAGGCTCCTTTACTACGATTTTGTGTTTTTTGCGTCCTGCGTGACAGGCTGAAAACCAAGAGTTGCTTCGGCAGGCGGTAAAACTTTTCATCATCCATCATTTAAACCAAACTGTCGAAAATTTGTCTCCGTCGGAGAGCAAACGTTTAATCTATTTATTGAACGACGTATTGCTTACTGTGGACACTCTCTCTAGATGTGACTTCCGGTTTCATTCTGATCAGAACAAAGACAGTAGACAAAGCATTTGTTCCACGGCGTTCGATTAGCATTTTATAGTCAAACAAAAACTATGCAGAATGTCAGAAAATATAATGAATCTTAAAACGGGCCAAGGCAATTGTTTTCTCACTGAATTTTTTGGTGATTAAAAGAACTTCCCTCCATCCCGTAATAAAGTCAACTACTCAAGAATGACATGTGGCCTGATAGCAACTGCTTGCTCTTTGCTTAAAAGGCTAGAGAAATTTCACCATTTGGAGAATGGATTTAGATGTAATTGATGTGCAAAGTTTAGGGGTTTCACGAGTCATTTGGCTCGACCACAATGCCATCATGAGTTTTCCACTTCCGATGCTAATTTCCGTTTTGGGGTGATAGGTTTTAGCTGACAACATTGTCTGTCCCATGGGCAGAATAAACTGGAGGATGGCGCCTAGGATATTGAAAAAATCCAATATGTCAACTTTTGATTGATTAAATCGTCTGATGAAGCGTTTTTTCGCGCGTTCGAGGAAAGAACGTCGAGCTGTTGAAAATGACGTATCGCCCTGCAGCCACTTTCGATATAAAATACCGCCATGCGTCCAAGAAGCTGGCATTTGATCATCTCTGGGTTACTTTTTGAAACCCAGCACCGGATACGTGGAAAGATATTTTAGCCCACATTTGCGGTGTTATTTGCTCACGTTTCAAACCACCGAGTAACCACCGAGTGGAAACGATATTGCTTAACCTTCTATAAAAAAAGAACAGTGTGGACATTTGCATTTCCATAAACAATATAGTTTCCGGTTCTCACTTATCTTTCTCTGCTTCCAGTGCGTTCTTTGAAATATTTATTCTCGATCATGTTTTTGCCTAATGCTATTTCCTAAACGTGATCGGACACTTCT
>NC_090874.1:30948706-30951206 GCF_036669935.1 Montipora foliosa
AGTTGAGACACTCACTGTTGATAACCGTACAATGCGTGTCAGTCACGTCAGCGCATCTCCAACCCCCCTTCCCCCCCCCCCCCCAAGCAAAGTTGTTTCCATTTCCACTTGGCACTCAGACTAAAGGGTATCAACATTGAAAAAGGGGAAGGGGAGAAGGGGCGTTAAGCCTTTTCTTATGAGGAAGAAGAGGTGGATTTTCCATTCAGTGTCTCAACCTTTGTGCAATTGCTTGTAGGTCAGTGCAAAAAGTGATAACTAATTTCTTAATTCTGTGTTACGTTGTGATAGAAAAAGGACCGATGGCCTAGTATTAGATTTTGTTTGTACAGTAACATATTCAACTGAACCGGTGATTTAGTTATAACGAAATTCAATGTAACGTATTGCTTTTTTCGTGTACATTTCATTTCATCCATTTGAGGCAGTTAAAGATGAAGACCGACATAGAAATTAAAACCAGCCAATCACTGATTGTGACCAAAGTACCCCGTTCCTCTACTGTGACTGGTGACAGTGAATAAAGGACACGTCGATCTGAATCTCTGCATGTTTACGAAAGACCCATTGGTAGGTGCGGAAAGCTCATTGCAGTGCGCTATAATCAGGAGAGCAAAACACACTTGAAAGACTGAACGTATTTGAGCTCAATATCCTGGTTTCGTAAGGGACAAATCTTGCCAGATGATTTTGATGGTGTGCACATTTTTAGACTTCCCAAGAAGAAAACAACTTTGAACATCTGAGCATGGGTGTTGCCAGTAAACACCTTTCTCAGGTTGAATCCGGTTTTACTTAGGTTGATTTTACCTAGGTTGAATACGCACTCAAGTGGGTCATAATTGAACAATCTTTTTTTGGAGCCTAAGGCTTGAGAAAAATTGAGGCCAGGTTAGGACTACTTTTAGTTATTATACATGGATATCAATTGACTTATTATAGAAAAATAAATAATGAAAATAACTGTGTTGAGCAGGTTCGTCGTTGTAGTTGTAGTGTAGTGGTGAAGACACGAGGACTACAGATCTAGAGGGTTCTAGTTCGAATACCGGTAAGTGCACCCTAAGTATAATTGTTTGTTTCCTTTCTGTGTTGTAATGTTTTGTCTGAATGGATAAGTGTATGAGTACAGAAACCGATAAGATGATACAAAACATTAAGAAGAAGTGTTGAGATGTGTAAGACAGAGCTTAAGGGAAGGTATAGTTTTGGGGGGTTGATAGCTGCTTTAAACTAGGTAGAGTGCGTATTCAACCCAAGTAAAATGAGGATTACCAAATCAACCTAGTTTTAGGTAAAAACGGATTCAACCTTAGCCCGGATTTTACCGACAACATGGGTGCTTCAGTGTGCGTGTCTGTGTGTGTGTAAAGAAAGCACTTCCTATCAGATCACTTAAACGCCTCCAACAAATACCTAAAAAATATCAACTCGCCGTACTTCCAAGCAGCAAGGTAGCAAAAAAGTGTCACTATAGAGCGACAGTGAAAGAAAATATTGTGCAGTGCCTTACGCTGAATAGTGTGCCCAATTAGTTGGTCAGATCAGCTAGCAAAGCCGGATGACTAGACAAGAGCAGTGAGCGTGCTCGGCTCTCAATCTCTTTGGTCAACTGACATTTTTAAGAATAAGCGGTCATTGGCGCTCTTTGCTATGCAAGAATTATGAAGAGAAGAGGTCACTAGAAACGTGAACCTCAGGGAACCTGTTTTATGGGGTATCCATAGACACAATTATTGTACATTGCACTGAAGTTCATACGAAACTAAACGTAATAAATTTCCGTGACTTCAGTTGCTCAATGCGTAAGGCTTTAGGCTATTTGTATTTTCACGGTTTAGACAATAGTGAAGCGCACGTTTTAGTCAAGTAACACCTTTGGCCTCGTTGTAAGACAAACTGGGGAAGAATCTTGGATTACCAATGGCGGATTTACTTTAAAAAGGGAAACCATGAGAAGATAATTTAAACTGCTTTTCTTGGCCAAGGAAAGGCAGTTTCTTTGTGCATTGATAGAATTATTTGTTTGCATGACCTACATTGATTTGCTTATTGCAAGTTTACAAAACTCGAAATCAACTAATCCAATACCCATGTACGTTTCTTTATTGGCACAAACTATGAATATGCGGGTTTTACACGCACACCTGTTACGGACACACCAGCCCGACCACACCTACTGAATGACTCACAGTGGACAGTTTGTTATGTTCACACGAGTCAGTGACCGTTCTTTCTGGACTTCTTTGAGGCTCTAAAAACCGCTGATATTCTTTGATTTTCTAGATGAGTTAAAATTATTACAGTAAATAATCTAAGAGTATGCATTTATTTAACATTTATCGTTTGTGAGTCAATGTATAAATGTAATTGCATTCATTGCCCCTTTCAATCAACGGCTAAAAAAGATAAGGGGTCTTATTTAGTCCCCACAAATCAATAAAGCGAGGGCCGTCTTCATGAAAGAGATCTCCTTACCACATTCCGCTGTAATGACGTT
>NC_090874.1:30966206-30968706 GCF_036669935.1 Montipora foliosa
TTTCTGGGACGTAGATGAATAAGCAATCAAAGAAAGTCGAACTCTGTGTGATATAGCACGCCGCATTGAAAAATAATCGATCTTGTTTGTTGTGCACTGAGATAACCAAAAGTCACCTAAATAACCATATTTGTCAGCATCGTGGCATGAAAACAAGCACGGTGACCCCCTCTTTTTATTACGTTTTTAACATCTCCTTGTACTGTAATGTCATCATACCAAGTTTCATCGGAAATCTATGACGGGTTCTTTTACCCGGGAATCACCTTAACAACAAGATTACCTTTAAACTATGAATAAAATTGCTTTGCCTGAGAAACAGGAAACATAGTTATTATCATTTGTCAGCTACAACCGGCTGAACAAGTTCAATTAAAGGATAAAACAGTCGAAGGCATTTGCACCAAAACTTCAAAAGCTCATTCACTCTTTGTTCAATCGCCATTATATAAAATAATACAAAAAAATAACCAATCCTTAATTGAAATTTCCTGCACCAGTCCGCAGTCCATTAAAAACAACCGCCAATCTCTAATTGAAAGGGCGGGGTCCGTGGGTAGGGTGTTCAAAATATTTTGCTGTCCCCGTGGTAGGGCTATTCAGTGAATTTTTGTCCTCGTCTGAGGTGGGGTAGTATTTGAAAAAGAGTTTGGCCGTGACAGATTAGTCTTTCGAAAATCGTGTAAAGCTACTACAGAAGAAATGTCTTGATATGAGGATATCAGCATTTTGAACTACTTTGGATTTACTAATTAGTTTTGTAGTTTTAGCACACAAAAATGAGCACAATCGTAGTGACATAGAGCTTAAGAAATGGTTTCATTTTCACAATTGTCATGGACGTACGTCACATTTGTGTTCTTAGAGATAAATTGCTGTCATCAATTATCTAAAATGTTGACTGCCTCGGGAATTTAACACCAGGAAAAGTCAATGAACTCTTCTTGGGTTTCATGACCCAGAATTACTGTTTAACGATTCACTAGAGACTGACATTCGTTATGGAATTTAACAGTTTTATTAAACGTTTAATAGCGTAGATCAGGCGCGCAAAGCGCGCCAGCGGGGCATCATGGGTAACATCATAAATATTCTTGTACTTGGCCATTTCAAGTTAATCAAAAACAGCGGCTACATACATAATGATAAAACGCATTTTACTTTGAACTTCACGTTTGGTATGCCACAACATACATCTTCAGAAGTGACGGTTGAACAAATTCAAATACGATACATATCAAATTAAGAAGACTGGTAACTAAAGAGAATAAGATAAAAATAACAAGATAAATAGATAGCAGTGAAAACTGACCGTTTAATAAAGCCACAGTTTTTCACTGCCAACGTTTTCGTTTAAAGCTGGTTTAAGGTCACGTATTAATAAGGTTTCCTTTATTTTACAATGTAAATCAGAGCTATCATTTGCTAAAACTTGAAAATGGTCCCATTTTATGTTGTGACCTGTTTTTACTGCGTGATCTGCAATCGCGGAAGTTTGACTGATCCCATTGAGTACTTTGAAATGATCTTTTTACGGTCAAGTAAGGGTAAGGTTTTTTGGGAAGTCTATCCATGCGAGACATTTTGGTTATGACGTCACGTACGTCCGTCCGCCGTCCACCCGTGCAGACTGTCGGGGTGGAGGTGGGGAGGAAGGAAAGCTCTCGGGACGCGAGAGTTCGGGAAATTTTCTTTGGCGGGAAACGCGTGGAAGCGTTGCATTTGGTAACCCGCGCTTTTCTGGCTTGAAATCATATAAGTGACGAGCAACGGATAAAGAGCAGGAAAGTTTTTTTATGTGAAATGGAAGTCGAGTATTAAGCGAACAAGTTTGCTACTCTGTAGCTTCACTTTCTAATTAGGAATATTTTTTGCTGTTCTTCTAAAGTGAAGAGAGAGGGTGTAAAGATTATCAGTCAAACGGAAAATGTTGTGAAAGAGATTACTGTGCAGGTACAGTAAGGGGCCCAGTTCTCGGCCACTTTTTGTTCAACGTTTATTTTTCTTGCCACAAGTGAATCTGAATAAAAAGCAATTGCTTCCAAAGGTAGGTTGATTCCTCTTCTTTTGTCCTGCCGAGTTTTGAGTTTACAGCTACTATATACTGTGAGCAAGTCGAGGTGACACAAGGTGAATTTGTTTGTTTACGGCTACTCGAATTACATTGTTTAATTCAAGTTTATATTTTATCCGTATAGAAGGCCCAAATGAGGCAATTATTGGCATAAAGAATGTAGAATGTAGAATGTAGAAGGTCTCTGTTAAATATAAACTTTTGCTGGCCTGTTTTATTCTTTGACCTAAATTCACCCCTCGATATTTCCTTAATACTTTTGCATATTTGCCTATTCTCGGCCACCCTGCTCGCCGTCGATAACACTAAAAAGCGCTCATAGTTTTGTAAAGCTGTAATGGGGTGGCATGTTCTGACAGTAGATACGAATTAAAACCATGAGTTCTCACTTTAAGGGTGCGTTCGATTGACCGTATTCCGGAATAA
>NC_090874.1:30973706-31006206 GCF_036669935.1 Montipora foliosa
ACGTAGGCTTGCTATAGAGGTTTTTAAAGTTAAGCAGGGCTTAAACCATAGGCTGTTGCCATTCTTTACTTTTACTGAATCCAAGCGCAGAGGTGTCTTACTTGAGGTGAAACGGAAGAAAACAGAGTTAGGAAGAAATAGCTTCTCATATAGGGGGATTGTGGTATGGAATTCACTGGATAGAAGGACAAGGAACTTGGAAAAGCTAGATGCTTTGAAAGTAGCACTGAACCGCAACAAAACCAGCCTCAACAAAATAACATTTAATAAAGGGACTACAGTTAATCTTAATAAGGATATTAACTTTTTGTATTATTAAACGTTAGTATTTACACCTCTTAAAATTTTTTTTTTGTTTTTTTTTTAATCTATCTAAAATTAGGTTATTTTCTCTTGTTGTAAATAGACAGTTTTTAATTTAGTATTAACGTTTGTATCCTAGTCTTAAAAAGTATTGTAGTTTAATTGGTAGGTTTATATGGTAGGATTTAATTGTATTATTAAGTTTAGCAGGTCCACATCAGCTCTTTAGCTGCCACTACCGACCTGCTTTAACAAATAAAGTATGTATGTATGTAAAGTATGAAGTGGATAGTTTCTAAAAAAACTGTGGTGCTGCGCTGCGTCGGTGGGGAAATAGTATACAAAAATTTGGTTTTATCAACAGAGTTGATAATGTAAATTGACCACCGTACAGATATTCTAAAAGCTGACGTTTCGAGCGTTAGCCATTCGTCATAGCAAAGTGTCGTGATCGTGGTATTAACTTTGCAAAATAAGTTAGATACTAAGCCGTCTACTTTATATTTGCACCTCGGAATACGACATAACTTACTTAATCGTTAATTCCTGCCCAAAAGGTAATAAAATTTGAGTACTTAAAACACACCGAACGTTCTACTGGCTATATTAGTTGTTCAATTGTGGGTGAAAACTAGAAAATTAAACCTGGGGCTAATAGCAGAAACCTATTGCAGATCCTTCTATACCTTCAGCGAGTAGGATGTTTTCATTTTATTCTAAAACACAAGCATAATTACTTGGAAGTTTCCCTATGAGGAAATAACCATGAACGAATTTAAAGACTATACCTTCTGTTGCCGATAAATAACGGAAAAAGTCATCCCAAAGGGCTATTTGTCAAACCTTAGCTTGATGACTTTCTTGTCAATAAAGGTGCACACATCACTGAGTTCATTTGATGTCAGTGTGGAGTTCATTTGGTGTCAGTGATTTTACGGGAATGCATACTGACATTGTTCGATTTGTACCCTCAAAAACTTCAGTGTACAAAACAATTTAGTCTTCTTGCAACTGCAGCGGAGATTTGTACATCCAGTAGAGCATGAGATAATTTACTGGCAGGCTTTCGGAATCGGATTTCTTTGAATGGTTGCATATGAAGGACGTTGTGTCGCAACCCGTTAGGGCATGAAAAGGCATAAGAGCGGACACAAAACCAGCTGGGAGATTTTCGTAGATGGTCCTGACATCGTGTACAGGTTAGGACAAGGGATGTGAGGGACATGTGAGATAAGTAGCAACAAGACATCCGTATCCCTTGCCGATAAAACTATGTTGTCAAGGCTGCTGTTGACGCAGTGGAGTATCAGACGTGTATCTGCTTCCTCGTGGGTTGCCTTTATAGCAGACAGGTCGATTGCTGTTTGTGGTGATTCGACTTCCCTTTCATCCACAAATCCTCTAGCAGCTACAACAACTTTGTCTGGGGGTGCGTTCACAATGATGTGTTCTGATAGGAACTTAGCTAAATCTGACTTGTTATCTGGCAATGCGAGGAAGTTTGGCCGACTGTGAAGGAGAGGGACACTGCCATCTTCAATAACACATCGGATAGGGCGAGTGGACTTTGTGCATCGTTCTCTCGTTCCTGACTTGATGGATTCTTCTTGATAACGATCAAAGATGACGTGAATTTGCTGATAGCAGGATCCAGCTTGAAGAACTCAATTTCGTTGGCGTGCTTTCTCATCACACCTTATTTCAATTTAAGAGTGCTGCTTATTTCTCTCGTTCCTGACTTAATGGATTCTTCTTGATAACGATCAAAGATGACGTAAATTTGCTGATAGCAGGATTCAGCTTGAAGAACTGCTGCTTGAAAGCTATCTGCAAAGTCGCCTAACGTTTGAGCACCAGATGGTCTCCCAATTGCAGAAACTAATGCCAGACCATCTGTTAACAGACATGAGGTGCCTTGAAGCACTTATTCACTTGTGCAATTTATTCCACTTGTAAGTAAGTCTGCTAAGACAGATTTCTGCCCAGTTATGAGATTTCCATTCATCTCTGCTAACGCGACTGGCACAGGCATCAACTCTTATTTTACCACAGTGCGGAGATCAACTTTGCGCCCAGCTTCATAGGCAATGATTAGGCGTTGAAGAGTATTTCGGTTCGCTCTTAAAAATGTGGTTTTGTTCTTCTCTTTGCTGCTATTTACAACTTGGTACAAGTTATCAATAGTTGGAGCGTTTATTCTTGTGCATTGTGTTCTTGTGCATTGTGTCCCAGAATCTCACTCACTCACTCACTCACTCACTCACTCACTCACTCACTCACTCACTCATATCGAACAAGTCCATATCAAGTTCTGTAAACAAACACTAAATACCCCATGGTACACAGTAGGGCAGACAGAACTTGGACGGTACCCTTTAAGTATAGACATAAAAGCTTCAATATTTAGTTACTCGCTTAGATTACAGCATAAAACAGTCAACCCTCTATTAAAGGAAGCCTTTCATCACGCAAAAAGTCACAGCCAATTTTTTCATGTATTAAATAATGACGAAACTATACGAATGCACTCTACAGGCAATACATCAAGCCAACTACACATTAAGAATGCTCGTTCCTCCATAAAGAAACAGCTTAAAAAGGACTACATTCGAAATTGACTGAAGGCTCGCAACAACACTTCCGAAGGCTCTAGAGAGAAATTTACTCACAAAGAAGTCAAATTCGACTACCAATTGGAAGACTATCTCAAAACTATCAGAAACCCAGCACATAGAATAAGTATGACAAAATTGCGTCTGGGGGTTCATAGCTTGCGAATACAGACTGGGAAATACGAAAATAGAAGTGCACCAATCCCAGTAGATGGAAGAACGTGTTTAGTCTGCAATAGAGGCTATATAGAAGATGAGCGGCACTTCTTGATGTATTGCTCAGGGTACGATAACATTAGAAATGAGCTCCATTCTCTCCTTTCAACACACGATGTTGTTTTCAAAAGCCTTAATGATGAGGATAAAATACGGTATTTACTTACCCTAGAAAACGAAAGCACTTCAAAGATAATAGGTAAATACACATATTTAATGTTTCAGAGGAGAAAAGACTTCCTAAATGCAAAATAATTAAAATAATAATTTTTTACCAATTGTATTACAAGTAATTGTATGATCTTTTTAGTTAATTAGTTATTCTAGTAGATATCATCACCTTTATTGTAACGAGACCGATACCTCCCTTTGGAGAGTAAGGCGCAATAAAGATTTACTGTTTACTGTTTACTGTTTACTGTTTACTGTTTACTGTTTACTGTTTACTCACTCACTCACTCACTCACTCACTCACTCACTCACTCACTCATTCACTCACTCACTCACTCACGCACGCACTCACTCACTCACGCACTCACTCGCTCGCTCGCTCACGCACTCACTCGCTCGCTCGCTCACTCACTCACTCACTCACTCACTCACTCACTCACTCACTCACTCACTCACTCACTCACTCACTCATACCTCCCTTTGGAGAGTAAGGCGCAATAAAGATTTACTGTTTACTGTTTTACTCACTCACTCACTCACTCACTCACTCACTCACTCACTCACTCACTCACTCACTCACTAGGTCGCCCTTACGTGGGTAACCACACGGCTCCTCCAGATTTTCCTGTGAGCCATCAGTGAAGCTAGCTCCTTGGTATCAGCAACACCAGTGTCCCTCTTCAATGTGTCGATCTAGCTGGTCTTCGGTCGTCCTCTTTCACGGTGCCCATGTATTGGTTCCCATAGTACAGGTTTCTGCGTACTTAGCTCAGGATGACGATGACAGTGACCCGCGAGCTGAAGTCGGCGTGATGCTATCTTGTCACTGACTGCTGGTAACTCATCATACAGTTGTTTGTTTGGTGTGTGACTACTCCAGTGTATGTTGAGGGCTTTGCGTAGCATTCTTCTGTACGTTCCATTGAGGGATTTTTCCAGGGCTACAGACATAGTTCAGCTTTCACACCTATGTAACAAGATGGATTCCACTGTGGCTATGAAGAACCTCTTTGCACACCGTTGTTTATGTTTTCATTCAGCTTGAAGTAACGAGTGGGAAAGAAATAGGCGGCATAAAGCTACAGAGGAAAACTAGAAAGCTGGCCAGCCGAATAAAAAATATATTTGGAACGAACAAAGCGCCGCAGTCGTTCTTGAACTGATAAAATATGGCATATTTCGGAACGATTTTGTCACCTTACACGGCTCGCGTCGCCAGAAATACGGGTCGCATAAATAAAAAACAAATTTCCATAAAGTACATTTAATACTGATCTCCGTTGTAGGAAAAAATACTCGTTTGCTTTGTCTTTGACAATTTGGAAAAAACGTTATAAAATTGTTCATTGATTATACTCTTCCTGGCAAATTTGTTCACTGAAAACGTAGCCGTCAAACAACAAATTGGGCATCGTTCAATTCGGGAATGTTTTCAGGAATGCTTTTAGCTCCTGAATAAACTAAAGCATCTCATCCAAATGTTGTATGAAACAAGAATTAGAATTCCAAACAAGTCTCGAAAATAAGATTAAGATAAGTCACGGTCACTATCCAAAAAAGAGATTACAAGCTGTACAAATGTCACTTGGCTTACCGCGAAAGGACTTCAGCAAACTCGCTGATGGTTTATAGTTTGTGGTATCCCCATCAATCAATATGGGCTCTCAGTGATCTCGAACTGATTTCTGTGAATAAACTGCTTTAAGCGGCTCAAGTCTCTAAGGTCTTCTAGCGGGATTTTTCGGATTTCACCGTCGGTCCAACTGCTCAGTCGTTCAACCCAGGTTAAAACGCTTACGAATTGCAATTAACGACAAAATGTCTACTTCCTAATAAACTATGATAACCTAGCTATAATAACAAGCACTAAGTAAGATTAAGTCCCAATGGATGACTCCGATAACAAATGATTTAACGAAGGAACAAACGTACCAACGGAAAAATGGAGGTTTCATAACATACGAAACCTCCGAGCCAGCGCGTGGTGCATCTTGGTAGACAGAGAGTCTTTAAAGTCATCCTTTCATTCTAGCTCAGTTCCATCTTGAGTGTGTAATGGTTCTGGGTCCTCGATGTTGTAGGCTATAGATTTTGTTTTCAGGCCATTAAGACCAAGCCCGACTTTCTCACATTCATTTTCAACTCAGTTGTTGTGCTTCTTCAATTGCGTCTGATAACAGTGCAATATCTTCTGCGAAATCTAGGTCAGCAAGAACTACATTAGGGTGTCACCTGGACTTCTGAGCTGTTATTGTGAATCGAAGGTCATCTTCTTTTCCAGCCATTGCTTTCTTCATGGCATAGTCGAGCACAATGATGAATAAGAAAGGAGCTCAGTAATGTGTCCCCCTGTAGCATTCCAGCTGTGATGTCAAAAAGCTCAGGTTCCCCATCTGGTGATATTACCTTAGCCTTGGTGTTACTGTACATCTTATTTATGGTTCTCAGAAGATTTGGTTGAATTCCGTATGCTCTCAGTATTCTCATCACTTTCCCCCGATGAATAGAATCAAATGCTTTCTTAAAATCAATGAAGGTGATAATTGAAGGTAAGTTTTTTGCCTTGACTCCTATGATTCTTCTAAGAGTCAGTATTTGCGCCGCTGTTGATCTCTTTACAAGGAATCCGTTTCGATTAATTCTCAACTTGAGATCTATCATACTTCTTATACGATTGAGTATCAGCCGGTTATACATTTTGGCTACTATACATATCAAGCTAATACCTCTGTACAAGGAAAGGTTACGTTTTATACAAACGTTGGCCGTGTAGCACTTATATTTTAAACAGAATTGACTGAACAGAATGTAATGTGAAGTGCTATATTTCTATCCCATATGAACCATGTGAGCGTTAGCCCTACTGATGGAAATGGGCCCACACAAGGACAGAGAAAAACTCTGACCAGGGTGGGAATTGAACCCACGACCTTCGGGTTAGATCTCCGCCGCTCTACCGACTGAGCTACAAGGTCAGACGAGAGCAGGCCGTGGAAACTGAAGATGTTAAAGTCACGGCAATGAACATGTACAAGTACAAGGAAAGGTTACGTTTTATACAAACGTTGGCCGTGTAGCACTTATATTTTAAACAGAATTGACTGAACAGAATGTAATGTGAAGTGCTATATTTCTATCCCATATGAACCATGTGAGCGTTAGCCCTACTGGTGGAAATGGGCCCACACAAGGACAGAGAAAAACTCTGACCAGGGTGGGAATTGAACCCACGACCTTCGGGTTAGATCTTAAGTTCATATGGGATAGAAATATAGCACTTCACATTACATTCTGTTCAGTCAATTCTGTTTAAAATATAAGTGCTACACGGCCAACGTTTGTATAAAACGTACCCTTTCCTTGTACTTGTACATGTTCATTGCCGTGACTTTAATATCTTCAGTTCCCACGGCCTGCTCTCGTCTGACCTTGTAGCTCAGTCGGTAGAGCGGCGGAGATCTAACCCGAAGGTCGTGGGTTCAATTCCCACCCTGGTCAGAGTTTTTCTCTGTCCTTGTGTGGGCCCATTTCCATCAGTAGGGCTAACGCTCACATGGTTCATATGGGATAGAAATAAAGCACTTCACATTACATTCTGTTCAGTCAATTCTGTTTATAATACCTCTGTAGTTGTTAGTATTTGATAAATCTCCTAATTTTGGTACTGGTGTGACACACATGTCCAATATACATGAACTGAGTCGGGTCGTCAATTGCTGTTGACGGCCCGACTCACCGGATGTCGGGTCGTGAAGTTTAAAAAGGAAGTAAGATTTACTGCCGGAAGTCGAGACAGATTTTGCCAAAATCACACGACTTGAACACCTCTGACGGAATACTATCTGGACCAGCTGCTTTCCCGATTTTGAGCGATGTTTTCACTTTCCTATATTCTTCTGTAGGAAATAAGTCATCTTTGGTATCAAGGTCTTCAAAGATATTTGGTATTTCCTCAACAGGAGGGTTTCCCAATAAATTCTTGAAATGTGAGAACCAAGTTTATACTCTTTCTTCTGGGCTTGCTCCTGATATTTGTCCTTCCTTCGCTTTCTTCCTTCGTGTGATTTCATTAACTGTTTTCCAAGCCTCACCATACTTCTGAGCTCCTTGCGATGACTCGATTTACTGATTTCTAGCTCAAGTCCTTGTTCTTTTACATGTATTTGGTCATTGACTTGGTACAGATTTCCTAGTGCTTGTTTCCAGGCTTCTTTGTTGTCGTCAGTTTTTTCAGCATTACACTTGCGATGTGCTTCATCTGCCTCCAACAACCTTTGCTCCACGAATTCTTTCATTTGTTTCCGACAAAGCTCTTTGGCATTAAACAGCGAGACTTGAATTTCATCAGTGACAAATCTTTAGTGGCAATGTTATAAGACGGATTGGATCTTCTGAACTGCTTGAGGATGGTGAGCAGTGAACATTCATCGTTCTTGTCGCGATCTTTCCTTCCAGGAGTAGATTCGTTATGAGAAAACTTGTCTTCTTGGTGCGACCCAAGCATTGTGTATGTATTATCAGCTATCTGTGACCTTATGTTATAGGACAGAGCCCACCTACTCAATGCTAATGGCGTCTTGGTTATGCCCACGATTCCTCCACCTCTTTTCCTTATCCCATTCAGCCACTCAAGATTGTGAACGGGACGGACCTGGATGAACTTGCTTTCATTCCATTTGACAACGAAGTTTCCCTTTTTGAACTCTTCCTTTTGCAACTGCTCCATCTATGCAATGTACACTGATCCCATCTTGCATAATTCAGATGGTCATATCTGAAAAAAATATGGAAGCCTGTGGCGAAAACTGTGCAAGTACAGGTTCCATATCCCCTATCTCTGAGTGCGGCTCGTATGTGGGCATTGTTAGCAAGTCATCGGTGTCAGTCCTCTCATTAGCCAGTTTTGATACTGTAACAGCAACATTTGGGACTTTTGTAGGAATAAGCAACTCTGACGTTCTGACGGGCTTTTCTCAAGAGGCTGGACACAATCCATCACATTTGCAAGTCTGAGCAACAACATGTCTTTAAATGTTGATCTGCGGCTGATGAAAGATCTGGCAATTTCAATTTCTGATCTTTACGCCAGTACCACATATCTATTCCATGCATCATTAAATTTGATTACATAGTCTTTGTCAGCAGCATATTCCAACTCATCACACAACCAAATCATAGCTACAACAAGTTGCAAAAATAGTGGAGACACTTCACCTTCTTGGGGCGTTATTAATTTGCCTACTATCTCTCACACTGCAGCCCCCTCCCCCCTTATCAGTGTTGCTAGCAAGACAACAAAAATGTTGCAAACTTAAACAGTCAACATTGAAAGGGGGAGAGGGGAAGGGAAGTGGGAAAGATTTAAATTCTAGATACGGCGGGTATTGGAAGCTAGAAAAGGTGTTTTTTAATGAAAGTGTCTCAACAATTTTGCAACTTGTTGTAGATCACTCTCCTTCGTTTCAAGCTTTTTCTGCATTCCTTTTGAAGGCACTCAGGAATCACAAATGATATTTTGCTTCTGCAGCCATTAAATCACACACACCAGCCAAAGTTTGTAGTCGAACTAAGGAGCTTCAATAATTTTGCTCACTCATTTTCAATGTCTTTAAAGATGATAATCTTCCTTTTTGGTTTTCCGCTTTGACAAAATATGCATTTGCTCCAGTTGACTGTTTTTTTCTGCATGACTGCGTGTTTTAAGATGACTGTTAGGAGCTCTTGTTGCATGTCAAAGTTCTTCATGCACTTGTCTCTCCCTCTTGTTGCAGACGTTGGGTTTTCTCTTTACTTGCGTACGGTGCGTAACAGTTGCCATGCCAAACAATACAAGTATCATCATTTCTTCCAAATAAATCTTCTAGACGATCGATAACCTCTCTGTTTGCTAAGTCCCTGTACTTCCTTTGTTTAGTCGTCGCTTCGTAAACAAAATTTTTGCTGTAACTTGTAGTTTCTCTTACATCGTCCTTTGGCTTATTACGCTTCTGACAACTGCACAGCTTCAAGTCAACTTCCAAAGCTTTCTTTAGGGTCACAATTGGATACATTCCAACATTTCACAGCTTTAGAACAGCTTTCTACTTTCCAAAAATCGAGCGATGGCATACTAGACAACGAAACTGGGTAACCAGGCAGGCCTACTTACCCTTGGACTGGACTCAGAAAGTGGGAGCGAAATTAGGGAATCGCCTCCTTGAAGGCGTTTCCGTTTTCACATTCAAATGGGTAGCCATCAACGTCATTAAAACAGTACCATTAAACCCAAAATAGCAGTGCACGTGAAACAGATTTCTTTTTTTATTCAGCCACTTAAAAAGGACATGTTTCTCTGTGTCAGAGAATATTATGATAACATATTAAATGACGTCATACATTGCCCCACGACACGGGCAAGTCCTTAGTTCCTCAAAATACGAAGTATCTAACATATTATAGCTGGAAAACCTCCGGAAAATCCAAATGTGTGATAATTAACTCAGTAGCTTCCCCTTTTATTTCTACACATTTATCATTGGGATGACATCATTTTAAATGTCCATTTTGCGACGTCATTTTCAGACTGAAAATCACAAAATGAACTTTGCTAACAAGCATTTTCGTTTTCAGCACGTCAGATTACTTCAGAAAACTCTTGTTACCAGCTTTTACCAAGAAATGCTTCTTGAGTAAACGGGCGGTTTGAACTCCATAAAACTTTAGCGCGATTTGAAACATTCATCATGACCTCAGAGTTTTCAAGCAAGCAACCGTGAACGATAATCCTGCCGGTGTACGTTAGATCAACTAATTGATCAGATCGGCGTAATTACAAGTTGAAAAGGTAAATTTTGAGCCGCAGCCGATACAACGTAGATTTGGTTTAGTAATAGTTTCGACGTGTAGTTCCTCGATGTACTCGACGTCGGAGTTTACGAACAAATTTCTCCAGGGACGTTTAATCCCTCAAACTAGTAGCATGTACGATTTTTTGGAAGCTCAAGTTTGTTTCTCGCCGATCGGAATCTACACAATGTCTACACTCGTGGAACAGGAAACTATACGGTAAACATTTCAGACAAATACCGACAAACTAGACCACAAGTATTTCAAACATCACAATATGCTTCTGGGACTTTCAGCTCGATTCAGGTTTTAGCCATCCCAGCCCGGTAGGAAACCAGATTTATAATACGTACTGCTCTGTTTTGCAGTTTTTGCAAATTAGCTATTTGTGTGTCACCTATTGTGACCCAAACATTACAACCTTATGTAAACAGAGATTACTTCATGGAAAATTTTTATTCTCGAATTGAGTAGTATCAGAAAACGAACGAGTGAGTTTTCTGATACGAATCAATGAGTGAATAAAAACCGTACAAAGCATTTTCCATGCTGTAATGTGTTTATTTTATAGGTATTGAGGTTTTTTTCGTGGTGTGCTTGATTGACAAATTAATTTTGCACAATTGCAGTAGGGCGATGAAAGCAATGACCAATGGTTTAAAATCCCCCAACCGACAATTTATTAAATCAAATTTACAACACTTACTGTGTTTCAGATATTCCAAAGTAGTCCAAAGTGAAGAGTGTTTTTAGTTTGTCGCTTGTCAAACCTACCAGCGCTTTAGGTTTATTTCGATTTCCTTGCTTCTTTAGTTGTTTTTGTTTGGACTAAAGAACCTCTCTGGTTTTCTCAAATACCAGGTTATGCTTGCGGAATAAACTTCGCAGGAAAGTCGGCTCGTATTCATTGCCGTCTTCAGTGCGGACGGAGATAATAAATTGGTGGATGTATCAGCAGTACTCATTCAGCTCAACCGCTGGAATAACTTTCATTCCTTCGTTTTCAAAAGTCGTTTAAGCAACCGTAAATCTCGTTCAGTTTTTTGAGCGGCATTTCTGTTTTCTTGTTCTAAAATAAATTACTCAACTGAGCAAACAGAAGAAACCTTCTCTCATTCGATACGTTCATTCATCACTAGTAAAATTTCGTCGTTCCCGTTGCTGATTGGACGAGCGATATTTCTTCACGGTGAAATTTTGTCGCTCGTGTTCCTAATTGGGTACATTTAGAATCAGACTAGCCATCCGCTGTCTGGAGGCGATAACCATAAACTCATGTTTTCACACGTTCAGGATTTGGTTAACTGAAAGCCACGATGCAATTCCTTGAGATCTTTGGAAAAACAAACTTGAAAAAAGTCCTCTATTGCCTTTGTAAAATATTTCGCAAAAATAATTCGACAAATGAAAGAAAATGCTGTTTTTTTTACTTCTTGATTGAAACAGATTTTCTTGATACATGCTCATGTTTCCTACCAGCCAATCAAAACGCGCGTCTGAGAACATATAATGAATCAAAATTCGTGTGATGCAACAGCCGTGTTTACATGCATTCATCTAAACACAGCTATTGACCAATGACAGGACGCGTTCTACCCTAATTATTTTATAAAAGTCTTTCACAAACTAACGCAATTGTAGGCAATACTGAGATTGGCATATAGTTATTTATGTCACTTTTATCTCCCTATCTTAAAATTGGGGCTACGTTTGGTACTTTCCAGTCACAAGGGAACACTCGTAAGGACATGGACAAGTTGAATAGACCGGTTAGCCTTAGATAAATAACAGGTGCAGGTATCTTCAAAATTCCGTTTGGTATTTCATCAATACTAGTTGCCTTTGCTACACATTTAGTCCTTTCAGTAACTTAAGATGGCTCAATTTCCTTTAATTAATTAAGCAAAAGCTACGGAGTCCACGGTCAAACAATGCTCAGGACTGATGTTATGCTTCCTAACTGGAATTCTTGGGTCGAGACCTGGGCCAATCGATGCAAAATATATTTGTTCTGGATCAGTTAAAATTGCACCAGAATTCGTTTGCTATTCTGTACTCCAACTTAAATGACCTCGCATGCAGTAAGTACAGATGTGTTTTTAACCGTCTTCCTTTTCATTAGTGACGTCATTACTATAGCTCTCTTTTAGTTGCCATGGGTAAGTGGCATTTCATCAATCTCTGATGTCATCGAGGAGGTGCACTGTCGATGCTGTTCGCCTTCGTAAGCTGCGGCGGTAATTTTCCAGAGAAAAAAAGAGCCTTTGTTTTGGGAAGAGTTTGGCTCTCTCGTTCCTTTTTAATGCAGATTGGGATTGGAATAACATATTGTCTGCGGCCATCCACAAAACCAACAACACACATTCAAAGATTCCACTTATTTTAATTTTATCTCTATAACGAAATACAAAATTTGTTTATACCGTATAAAAAGAACGTGACCTGATACGATATCAATGAAGCCAATATGTAAAAAGTGGCCTTTCCGCCCTGAATTCGTTGCGGACTCCATGTCTCTATGTCTGCAGTATATTCGTTAAAATATAGCTCCTTTTCTCAAGAGGAGCCGCTATGACCGCCGAAGCGGTTTTCATTTGAGTGCCGAAAGCAATTCTTTGATTTCTAACCCTTTGCACCTAACCAAAAAATTTCGCCTTTCTGGCCGAACGGTCACCAGTCACAAGGGCTACTTTATGTATTGGTTCCGAGGTTTGCTTGGTTGGTTCAATTATAATCTCTTGTTACTGTAACGAGATCAAACTGATAATAACAATTATATCAACCAATTAGAACTCGGATCAAATAGACCTTAGGTTTCCAGTACTTTTTACAACATTTCACTTGAAACTGTTCCAAAGTGAGCCGTAAGTTCGCTTGGATCCTTCTAGGACTTAGGTTTTTTAAGTATTCAAATCCATTTCAGAATTCACTTGAATCGTCCTATTAAACTCTAATTTCACCAGTACTCAGCGTTCTTGTCATTCAAAACTTATGCTTCGTATTTATCCTCAGCTGCCATATGTTTTTTCCACGGAAAAGCTGGAAAACTTGATGGACCAGTGGTTCTCTATTGTTAAGGCATACTTGGCAATCAGGAAAGTCATAAACTTGAATCAGGAATTTCAGACCGGTGACAGCCGCAATGGCAACTTTATACGTGACACCATATTGTCAAGTCATACGTCGCTTTGTATAGGAGAACGGAACGTAGCAAAGGACGATTTCTTTTTATTTTCATCTGCACCCAGACTCGACTTGTGTCTCGCATGATTTCGTTCTATTTGTTCCTCACTCTGAAACAGACTTCTTGTAATATCCAAGGCATTCTCTGGTTGTCTTACGTGGTACGGAAGTTCGTGTCTACGGGATTCCCAGATATCGTTGGAATTATCAACAAATACATTGTCATTGTCTCTATCGTCACTCTCTGTATCGTGTTCAGTTGCAACAGAGTGTCGAGGAGTTGATGGTGCCTCTGAAGACGTCGGTGTCTGTGGTTCCATAGAACTGATTTGCGACGCTTCTAGATCAATATACTCCTACCGTATAAAAATAAAACATGGTATACAGAGGATGGACATGGTAGCCAGAAGATATCAATTTTATGTTTGAGTGGCAAGAATAATATCGCACTAGTGATATATTGTAGAACGTAATCATAATACCAACTTTATTCATTCAATACAATGAAAGGGAGAGATACCAGAGGTTATCCCTACACGAGGGTATCCGCCCGGATGTTATTCATCTAGAGTCGATTTTGTTGAAGGAGGAAAACCGGAGTATCCGGAGAAAAAACCCTCGGAGTCAGATTGAGATCGAGTGAAGCTCAGCCCACATACGACCTCGAGGCCAAGGTTGAACCTGGATCGCAGAGGTGGGAGGCGCGGTTGATAACCATTAAGTCATCCTGACCTCCCGACAATTAATATACATGGTAGAGATTAAAAAGCAGGCTTCAATACAAACAAAAAATAGGCGGGAATGGTGACGTCGTTGCTCAAATATGACCACTCGTGTTGCATACGAAAACACGCCACTCCGTTCCCGGATGTAGTGCTGGTATTGATTCTACGAGTGTTTTAGTTCCCGGACTTCCGTCCATACAATAAGAGGGTCTGTGTACTGTATTGTTAGACGGATATCTTCTCAAAATTAATGAAATTTTACCGCTCACTCTACCAAATTAAATGATACGTTAGCCTTCCCTATCGTTATCTCATGCTTGTAGCATGTGAGCGATGCCCAATGTTGCAAGTGACTAAAGATGGAAAAGTTCTGTACAGCACTATTGTTTATCATTCGAAATAAATTTGCAAAGCCAAGAACATTCAGTAAATGCAGTAAATAGCCATAATACCCATCGCAACACAGTTTCCTCAACTGAGCACCAACGAGAAAATCTCATAAAACAAATTAGAATGTAAGAATTGAAAGACAATTCAAATGTAAAGATTGGCAGCGAAAGTCATTTCCTCACCTTATCCGATAATGACATCAACATAGCATCAAACTCTTTAACTAATTCCGTAAATGTAGGTCTTTGTGAAGGAGAATCTTGCCAGCATCTCAACATGATCTCGTACCTGAGAGGAAAATATACAGAAACAATTCGTTAACAACGAAATTTTAGACGTTACCCGGTTAAAGATCCAGTTAGATTTATTAACACTGATATTTATGATTTTTCATTTATTTCAAATCTTTCTTTTTTATAGCACTGCCCTACGAGCTTCAAGTCTTACGTAACACAATTATAAATATAGCCCTTTTACTTGTCTTTCAAGTTCAAGTCCCATCTTCTTACGATCAGTGTTAATTTATGGATGCTGAGTGTAACTGAACTGTCACTTGGTGTAACAGCGACGAAATCAAGTATATTTTCCAGTTCTCGGCACTCTACCTTTGAAATAATTAAAGCTGTTTTATGTCAACTATGCTATCTTGGTATTTTTGATGCTACAAGTAACTTTAATTGACTTCTCGACTTACATGTTGTCAGGACAGTTCACCGGTTTCTCCATTCTGTAACCAAATTTAAGAAGTTCAAACAAATTTTCTATAGGAACGCTGGGATAAGGGGAACCGCCTGAAAATAAAGAGAAGATTTCATGGAATATGATTGAAACATTAAAAATAGTCCCCTGAGAGGACATGTGCTTACGGGTAATGAATGTTCCACCGATTAATTAACATTGTGAGATTGCGTCTCAGTGAGCAAGTGGAGATCACAAGGCGTCGGACCACACTCGAGAACAGATCGTTATCGCGCGTTAACACAAATTGTCCAGTTACAGTGAACTAGAACTACGTGTAAACTTCGGAATATGGCGAGAGATTACCAGAAAAATAAATCTGGTTGTAATTTAACTAGAGGTTATGTCTTATTAAATTCTCAACCTCGGAGGTTGGCCTCTTTTTTGAAGATGGGGACGTGAAAACCAGCGACAGTTGACACCGGCAATGCTCTCTCTCCACGAAAAATTCCACAAGGGGTTGAATACTACGAAACTGAACAGAAATCAGCCTGGTTCCTTGCCGGGCACAAAAAATCACTAGGGCGGCCTTGCAGATGATGAAGATGAATCGGACGCCAAGATATTTTCTGTCCCGGGATCTGAAAGGTGTCCAGTAAAAGCGCTCAAGGACTACTTGGACCATCTCAACCCAACGTCAGATGCTCTGTTTCAGAGACCAAGAGATGGTCAAAGCAAGAAGTTCAATCCCGCAGACGACAAAATCTGGTTCCGCAACGCACCTCTTGGCACAACTACACTCCACAGCATGATGAAAGAGATGTCAAAACGAGCAGGTATAGAGCCACATCTTACAACCAATGCCTCAGAGCTACATCTGTCACAATGCTTTCCGACCATAACTGTGAGACGAGGCACATCAAGTCCATGACGGGACACAAGTCCAATCAGTCTGTTGAATCCTACAACGAGCGGCCTTCGATGGAACAGCAACAAAAGATGTCACTCGTTTTCAGTGATTTCATTGAAAATGCGTCTTCTGGTAGCGCCACTTCAATGCAAGGGAAAGAAAACGACATCCAGAAGCAGTGCCGACCAATCCCAGAGGAATTTCCACATCAAGAGCCCGGGAAAGCAGTTTTTGTCGAAAATACTATTTCAACCAGTACAACCTCTGTTTCACATGGCGATCAAAGAAAAATGTCCACAACTATTACACTTCTTGATGAGTTTGAACTTTGAAGACTTGAAAACACTGTGGTAAGACGTTTATCCGGCGTACAAAACGGTCCGTGATGCTTGAATTGCTGTAATTTCAGTTCAGCTGTAATTTGCTTTGCTTTTGATTTTTTATTCAACTGTTCGCACGGCGGTGCTCCTATCATGAGATCATGTCGTTTTGGCGCCCGGAAGTCACGTCACTTTCTGGTCGTTTCTTAAACTAGCTTAAATAAAATTTAGCAAAACCGAAGGTTGAGAATTTAATAAAACAATTATTCCATTCGCCCTTGTTGGATACGAGATTGGTAATAGCCAACTCGGCGCTGCGCGCCAAGTTGGCTATTAGGGAGCTTAAGCAACGATAACGGCGATGGCAACGAGAACGTCATCTCAAAATATAAATTCGCGTTATTTTAATCGCTTATTGACTATTTCAACCTTTTTAATATGACAAGGATGTGGTAGTTCCTCAAAAATGACACTGGTCGGAACGGCACTTAATTTAGGGGGGGGGGGGGGAAGGAAAATTTATCCTCAAGTACTGACGTTCTTCATAAAACCTCAAATTTGGCTATTTCACGTGGTTGTTTTGCAGACGACGGCAAAGAGATGGACAAAAGGGAAAAACGCACGTGCAGAACGTGCAAAATTATTGTTGTTGCCCACTAAATAGGATAATTTGTGATGTTCTCGTTGCCGTCGCCGTTGCTTAAGCTCCCTTAATTATCAATGCAACTAAGGTGCAAATGGAAACAACGAAGCCCTGTTGGGGATTATCAGGATACGAGATATTATAGGGATAGGGGATAATTGGGGAAAAATATTAACGAGATACGGGATATTTAAAAAACCGAACTGCGGCATAATAGAGATACAAACCACAGGAATTGACGGGATACAGAATATTTAGGCCAAAAATTAATGGCATACTGGTTACTTAGATCGCACTGTGATGGCCGATTACTTCATGTAAGCTAACCTTTTTAAAATGGGTGCTTAGACTTTCAGCATCCGAGGCTAGGTACGTAACAACTTGCTTACAGGCCTACACAAGAACGATGTAAGAATTAATTTAATGAATTCAACTCACCGAACGTAACTATTTCCCATACGAGTATACCAAAGGCCCATCTAGTAGAGCAAAGAGAAGAGACAAACATGAGGAACGAATCTTATTCACACTGTTCTTTACTGACTACTGGGAACATTGGTATTGCTGGTGTGTTCATTTCAAGAGATCAGGTTCCCTTACGTTAAAAGCGTGTGGCACACCACTAACCTTTTATCAAAGCATCCGAGAGATTGAAAAAATGAGATTGAATCAGGAAAGTTTCCTTTCGTTTTCAATCGAAACACTATTCGATATCGTATTAGGCGTATACTTACACGTCACTCTGTATTGTATATACGCGATCAAAGAGGGCCTCCAGAGCCATCCACTTTACTGGAAGACGACCCTTGAAAAGTTAAAAAACGGCCAGCAACATCAGAACTAATACACTTGCAAAAAATATCAGAATAATAGTACTGAAGACTTATGTCGATCGAGCTTTATCGTAACGTCAACAATGTCCTATCATCACGCCGGATTCTCTCCTCTACTAACTGGATAAATTGGCGCCTAACTGAACAATGTCCAGCGAAAGTGGCTACTCTTTAGTTTTATACTTACATCTGTTGTTTTCCGGTAGTAATCGATTTGATGAACGTCCCTTGCAAGGCCGAAATCTGCAATTTTCAGCGTGTTTTCTTCTCCCACTAAAATGTTTCTTGCCGCGAGATCACGATGAATACACTAAGAAGTTGAGAAACGAGAATTTCAATCACAAAGGACCATGAAGCCATTGTTTTGAAGTTAGTGTTCGCACTATGCTTGGTTTATCGGGCCTACATGAGGTGCAAATGGCTTTACGTTTTCTGTCTCCATTTAATTTTTTATGGCGCGAAACATTTTTTCTACCATTCTCATGTCGGACTTCAATTCACGTCGACAGCCTATTGCTATTTCGTTGCTCTGTGCCTTTTCCACAGTGTTTTGTATTCAGTCCGCGTTTTATACCTGGTCCGTATTTTATACGCGGTCCGCAGTCCGCGTTTTATACCCGGTCCGCAGTCCGGGTTCGCAGTCCACGTTTTATACTGACCGGAAATTCAAGTTATCATAGCCTTTTCAGGTCACGTATCTTTAACACTTTGCTGATCAAAATACCTTCTTTGAAGAAAGATATTCCATTCCCCTAACGACCTGATATCCAAATGATACCAGATCTGCGAGGGTTAAGGTTGTAGTGTATTCTCTGGTTGGTCTTCTGTCTCTCAAGAATTGCCTCAAGTTACCATTGGGAGCGTACTCGACAACAACATAAAGTGGACCTAAAGAGGACCGGAATGAAAACCAAGTTCAATTAAACAACATGAAAACTTAATAGCAATGTGACTGGTCATTTATATCTTTCTTTGAAGCTGCTAAAATCAACATGGGATCATTGGGTACACTTTTAAATCCGCTATGAATCCGGAACAGTGTGGACAGGTTCAAGATGGCTTCCGAGGGCAATATTATTTCTTTATGGCGCAGGCTCTGTTACCTCCTTGAGGAGTCCTGAGTACTAGAGTGAATCCGGATATGTTTCGGATACGCGTAGACGGGCAAATTCAATTGGATTACGCTACGTGTGGATGGAAATGTTTTTGAATCCGGAAAAAAAAGTTGCAGATTCAAAAATATCTGGTTACGTGTGGACGGGGCCTGAGCCAAACGATATCTTACAATTCTCAGTTACCAAAGAGCTGACGTCGCTGCGATTTAAGGTCTCGGTAAAGGAAAATGCACCCTGCGAGCAGAGCCTCCTTTTGCCTTTACTGAGGAGGAGAAAAGGAGGCTCTGCGTGAATCGCGTCAACTCTTTGAAGCCGCCGCAGCCCGAACTTCTGGACTAGTCAATCTTGTTTTCTCTTGGCGAGCATCCGTTTAGTGATAAAACTGATGGTTATAATTGAGCCCGCTATACCATGAAAAATCAAGATGGCGGCGAGATCTGCTTGAAGCCAAGCACTTAGGCCTGGGTTGGAAGCTTGAAGGATTATGCTGAGCCAATCAGCATTCGGGCACGTGCTAAGCTGTCAATTGACACCCAATCTCTTCACGTGTGATGACCAGCACGTCAATCATTTTCCGCACGCAGATTATGGCGGGAAACAAAGAAAAGCGATTTTAGCGGTTTTCAAATTAATTTTTAAGAATTTTTTCTTCTCAAAAATACACTTCACAGCCCACAGCTTCAAGTTTTACAAGAATTTGAGCGAGTCCCCCGAATTTACCATTACCGAGACCTTAAAAGGAAAGCTCAACGAAAATGAGGAACAGGGACTATTTTACTTGAAGTCAAACTTCTGCAAAAAATGCTGGCGGTGTTTAAAGATTTTAGTCATGACAATCGTGCTTGACACTTTAAAATTCCCTAAAATACAAACAGTAAATCTTCGACAGTTATCTAATGCTTGCGATTAATTTGCAGATCTCGAGAGCTTGCTGCGAGGAATTTTCCTCTATGCTTGGGTAAGTGCTAAGGACATCGTATACCAAGGCTGGATTTCACATGTGTGATATATCTTTCGTAGTTTTCTTAAAACTGAAATTCTTAAGTGATTTCTTACTGTATGAACTGAAAACAAATGCTCGCATCATCCTCTCAGATCGATGGCAACCGGAGGTGCATCCTTAGTTTCCCAAAAAAGGATGCACATCATTCTCTCCTTAAAAACCTGTCTTTTTTAGAGTGCACTGAGAAATGTTGGCCCTCGGTCGTTTACACAGCGTCAAATCCTTGGGCCAATAATCATTCCTTAGTACGTCTCTCGGGCTTAGTTATTAGGGAACTTTAGATTCTAGTACGAGGACGAGAGCGAGTACGAGATTTCACTGCCTGTTTTAAGCGAAAATACTTTGAAAATTTATTATTAACCTGGACGATTAATCTTACCCTTTGTTGGAAGCATAGGTTGCTCAGTTATTCCAATTGCTGGCAACTGAGCCTCTTCCTGATCAAAAAATGCCAAAACTGCTACATTGTTGGTGACTTGTTTAGACACGACGACATTTTTGCAAAACCTCGTACTAAAATGACGACGGTATCGCGTTTTTCCCGCCAAAATGACGCTGGTTTCCGCGCGCTCACTGTTGCTCTATAACAAAATCTCGTACTCGTAGTCGTTCTCGTCCTAGAATTTAAAGCTCTCTAATTATTTCGAATTGAACTGAAAAGATGCTGGTTTTGCAGAAACTAACCTCCTTGAGTGCAAGCTCCAATCAGATTGATAATATTTTTGTGTTTCCCAATGGTCTTCATTGTCTCCATTTCTGACACAAGATCTGCGAATTCATGATCAGTGGCATCCTCTGGAATTAGCAAAAATAATATAGGGATTTATTTCTCTTGTTCAACGCTACTAAATTATATAAGAGTCTAAACACTACCACAAAAGCTCTTGGTCACTGAAGAAATTTTCTAGTTAAGCAATAGAGGACGTTTTCCGTGTTTCCACAGCCACATCTAAACACGAGACGCAGTCGAGGGTTTTCATAACCGTCGAGAATTCTCCAAACTCCCCCGAGTGTTTAGATGAGGCTATAGAAAGACGGAAAAAAGTCCTCTATTGCTTTTATAAATAATTTTTCAAAGATAATTCGACAAATCAAGGAAAATGCTGGGGTTTTTTTTACTTCTTGATTGAAACAGATTTTCTTGATACACATTCGTATTTCCTACCAGCCAATCAAAACGCGCGTCTGGCAACACATAACCAATCAAAATTTGTGTGATCTCACAGCCGTGTTTCCATACTCTCATCTAAAGACAGCTATTGACCAACGAGAGTACGCGTACTATCCTAATTATTTTATAATAACTACTAGTCCGACACGACTAATTCTTAGTTATTTTATTTATGTATTTTTTGTTGATATTTCAATGTTGTATACTAAAACTATTTGTAATAATAAATCTAAATAATTTACATTTTACGTACGCTTTTTTTTTACTTTGACATTCTTTGCGCTTTAACTCCTACAAATTTGCCGACATGTCTTCTTGATGACAACTAAACTAAGAGTTGGTTTGCAGAGTAAAGAAATGACAGCTTAACGTTTTCTCCGAAACTGCATAAAATTATTTATTGATATGACCCGTGATAAATATCTTGTGCCACATTTAGTGGAATCCATGTTTTAGGTGAATTTCCGAGTAGACTGAATTTTCGGATAGATCAAGAAATCTTCTTCCCTTTAAAGTTTCGCTCAAAAACAAAAATATTCTCTGTCACTTGCCATACGTCGAGCCCGGAATGTCCTTCATCGTTTTGAAATTTCATGTAGTTGAAAGAGAGCATTTCAAAGCTTACCTTTTAACATCTTAACAGCGACATCAAATTTGAAGGGCATATTCGGCAATCCTAAGATTTCTGCTTTCATCACTCTTCCAAAAGCACCCTCTCCAAGGACTCCCAACATGTTGATGTTCTCTCTGTCAATTTCCCACTTTTCGTCCATTGGCATTTCCACTTCAGACACCTGAGTAAGGTTGGAGCCTAATCTAGAGCGTAGACTCCGATTACGTATTAGTGGTACAGTGGAACAATAAGAAGATGAAGACCCACCTAATGATGGATCATGCGCTCTGTACTGCAATTCGGTTTCCTTTGCTTCTGCCTTATAAACGATGCCATAGTTTGTGGCTTTTGAGGACTTAAGTTTGCGACGGTAACAAAAAAGTAAAAGTCCTACACCAGCAACAGTCAAAAATCCAAAACCAACGGCGATTGCGATAAAAATCTTCTTTCTTGAGGACGGTACAGCCGAAATGCCAACTGCTTGGAAGTGGTTGACGTCTGTTAGAGGAGATGTGTTGTTCGAAACTGAAGTGCTTGTTTCTTGAGATAATGCAACCTCTTTACAAACAAAAATTAATAATTTTAGTAAGGAGTTAAACTTCTAGTTCAAGTTTTATTTATTTACAGCAAACAGTTTAAGTTATTACTAGGCTGGCTTGCAAATAGCGAAAAGCTAATAGCGGCAAGCCAGACTGTACACAGAATAACTTAGACAATTTTTTGAACAATAAATGATCATTACATACAACTGCGGGAGGCGCGGTGGCCTCATGGTTAGTGCGTTTGCCTTCGGATCAAGTTCCAGGCCCGGGTTCAGGCCCTGGTCGGGGACATTGTGTTGTGTTGTGTTGTGTTTTGGGGCAAGACACTTTACTCTCACAGTGCCTCTCTCCACTCAGGTGTAGAAATGGGTACCGGCGAATGTAATACTGGGGGTAGCCCTGCGTTGGACTAGCATCCCATCCAGGGGGAAGTAGAAACACTTCTAGTCACTTCATGCTACAGAAACAGGGATAAGCTCCGGCCTAATGGGCCACTTGGCTCGTAAGCAGGCTTTACCTACCTTACATACAACTACAACAAGTAAACATTACTCTTCGTGCTTTCAAATATTTAGAAGATAGAAGGATTTAGGAGAAAAGGAGAAGAAAATAGGACATTTGCATGATGACGCCATATGACTACAAGTACCAGAATCCTTCAGGTTTCGCTCGTGTCATGTTAATTAGAGCCATTGTTATTTTTACCCCACTGGGAATACAAAATTTAAATATGAAAAGAAAAACAAACTGAATTGTGGTAGTTGTAGTCAAATGACGCCATCGTGAAAATTGCCTATAGTCTAGATAAAAGAGCAATATGTAAAGAGGAAAACTTAAGACTAAACTTAACTTCAGTTAGAAATTTAATCTTTCATCACGTTAATAGACCTAATCGGCTAACTCAATGTTGTACCTAATTCAAATCTCCCAGGATTAAGATTCTTTGTGTCTTGTATTTGCATGATAATGGTGCATTTACATTTAAATGATACGGAAATACCTGGAACAAAACGTTTTATTCACAAGGGGTTTGAATAGACCTTATTCACGATAGCCGCCATGTTGGATTTGCTATTATCATGCAAATTAGCTACACACTTCTGAGGGGGCAAACAACACAAGTTCGAGAGGTTATAACGAACATCTTAGCCACACAGGTGATTTGTTTCATGTTCATTGAATGTTTATCACCTAAGTAGTAAAACAGAATGCTTGCACAAGTTACTTCGATGTTTTTTACTGAAAAATTAGCAGATAACGAAGTAGAAAGTCAAAATGTCGGAGGCAATCAAAAGATATAAAATTATTATAAAAGGTACTTAATTCTAAATTCTAAAATGTTCTTTTAGCAATGTTAATTCAATATTTCGACGTGCCGATTTTTCGCAATTTTCCAATGTTTGCCCCCCAGCATAACACATGGCTAATTTGCATGACAATTTGAAAACCAACATGGCCGCTATCGTGAATAAGGGCTATTGGGTACAACATTGAGTTAGCCGATTAGGTCTATTAAGATATCTATCTCGGCATAGCAATTTTCAGTTTCTACAATTTAAATTAGCTTTGTTCTAAGGTTTTTTAAAAAGGGATTTTGGTCAAGTTTAGTTAGACTAGTTGGTATCTCATTCCAGATTTTAGCGCCAACTCGTTAAAAGGCCTTACTTTGAACGTTATAAGTGCTGCTTGTTTGGTAAAAAAATGCTCAGATGTTAATAGGCGTGTGCTGTATGAATGAACACTGCTAATTTTAGAGAACAAATCGGTTTAGAATTAGTGTTGATGTCGTACATCAACTGAATTAACAATTTTCTGATAATATAGGAATTCGAGAGGTAAAAGTTTTCCTATCAAGAAAGTAAGGAGCAAGAGGCCTCAAGCAGCGCGCTACTTCACATTTCGTGTATCACAATTGCATATCTTTAAATTAAAATAGAACCACTGTCAACTTTAGGATACTCATGATTTTTACATACAAAGATTTCTTATATGAGCTTTCTGATCATTTGCTGTATTTTCCTACCTGACGATTCACGTACGAATATGTAAGCTCGTTTCACAGTGTAACCGACAGCATTTCCCACAATGCAAGTGTACTTTCCTTCATCCTTTTTAGTAACATTTACCAGGGTTAACTTAACGCCATGGAACTCTAATTTGCTGGTGTCTCCGTGTGGCACCAACAAATGATTGTTGCCCCCTTGAACGTTTTGTTTTATAACTTCGTAGCTAGGGTTCGAAATGTTGCCTGAGGCGTTGGTAGGGGGTGCTAACCATCGCAGCCACTGGAAATGGGGCATGGAATCACTCAACGCTTTGCACAATAAAGTCGCATTTTCGCCTTCCATCACCGTGACGTTTTCCATCTCTAGGACGACTGGTTTAGCGCGTACTCGTTCTGAAATGAAAATATTAAAGAGTTGTAACCGTGAACTCCTTTTTATAACCGTGGTTATAAGGGGTGAAACTTTGAAAGACACCTAAAGTATTTGTTTTTAATTCTTGCCACCCTCCCTGTTGCCTCGGTGGAGATCGCGAGATAGCCATTTTAAAACTCACCACCGATAATCTCTTGATTCTCCCTTACGTTGGCTTTTAAATCTTGCTACGTTTCTTAATAATTTATACCTTTCAATATGAATTCGAAAGATTGATGTGATGGTCGCACTTATCAGGACATTTACCTCAGTTACTTCATTTTATTCAACCAAATTTCGCGTTTCGCTCACTCTCCGACGCCGAATTACAATTTTGAACGATACATATTCACGTTCACGTTTCAGTTGGGCCTCTTCATTAACATGATTTAACGAAAAGCGTTGACTTTTAAATTTTCCTTCCTGTGTGTTAACATTTCAGTTACCGATTTTTAAAAAATAGTTAAACAAACATAATCACCACCCCTAGAGCTAACAAGAAGTATTTAGGCAAATCATCAAAAAACGTCGTGGTGTTGCACCCAGAACTCTCAACAACTATCAACCACCTTTACCCAAAACACGGTTGCAATAAAAGACAGGAAAAACGACAAAACAGAAACTAGTGGTGAGGAAAGTTAAGATGACTAAACAGCCGACGGGGGCAATTTTGCAAGTTTTTCTTCTTTTTTGCGTCGACCAACTGCGACTACGGTAGGTTTGTGTAGATGGAGCTTTGCCTGGTTTGTGGTTTTTTTTCCAAGGTCTGCATGGTTGCTGTCAATTTACAGATACAACCAGGTTGTAAACTTAAGGCCTCTAAGAGGAGGGGAAATAAGACTACCCGAAGAGAACCCTCCTCGTGGAGAGAAAAAGTCCTTACAATGAAATTAAAAGTATAGTAAAGTAGTGTTTGCGACTTTAATGAAGAAAGTATTTAGTATCCCGCATATCATTCAATTCTCTTACCGTGTACATCAACTCTATAGGAATGGTTGATCCAGCCGTGAGCGTTACTAACATTACATGTATAAAACCCACTGTCAGAGGGTACAACATCTCTTATGGTCACCACGGTTGTAAACTCGCCTATGTAGAGCCTGGAGCCACCCTTTCTTGCCTGAAATATGACTCCGTCCTTATACCATACGACTGTGGGTCTGGGAAAACCAGATGCTGAACAATCCATCTTAACAGTGTTACCCACAGGTACAGCGAGGAGATTTCTTCTTCTCTTTTCTTCTGATACCGTAAATTCCGGTGCAGCTAACAAATACCAAAAAGCATCCAACTGATTAAGAATAACGTGTCATTTTCTTCCACGGATTACCATAGTATGTGTTTTCTCTATCTATCTATCTATCTATCTATCTATCTATCTATCTATCTATCTATCTATCTATCTATCTATCTATCTATTGTCGAAATGCGAACAGGAGTTAAACTGGAAAATCATTGAGGCAATGTTACGGGCAAATATCGAGAGACTCTTTCGTAAGGACTGTATGCATGAAGCAACACAATTATAGTTGTTCATGGAAAATTATTAAGACAACTGAAACCTTACCTGGCGTTGAATTCCTTTTGGGATCCAGGGTAGGACCTTAAAACAAAAAGCACAAAAGCTAATACACCTTATTCCAAAATGGCCGCTGCTTTATGCGCATACAGATTGGCCCTTGTTGCCTCGTTCAAGTTAAAATATTCTTTTGAATTTTAAGCTTAAGAACGAGGCATCAAGGACTAATTTGAATAAAAACAAAAGAATGGTGTATTCTATTGAAATCTGAATGACAACAAAGTGGCACACGAAAAAGGAAACTTCACATATGTATTCTCTACTATTCCATCGCGAAAAAGATGACCACGAGAATGTGTAGTTTTGTTAAACTTCACAAGTCAATACGAAAACTGTAAAAACGTCTTCCAAATAAACACAGTTATTCTTTGCCTCAGAACAGAATTTCAATGTCAATTACCTTCAACAAAAAGCCGCAAAGTAAGGGTGTTCCTCCCGCCACAAGTATTCTCTGCAACACAGGTATAAAGGCCTTCATCTTCTTTTCGCGCCTTTTTTATCTTTAGGTATTTATTAGCTTTGAGTCTCATGCGTTGATGATTGGCTGGGTGGAGAGTTTTATTGTCCTTCTCCCAGGAAACGGTTGGTTTGTAGTTCTCGGTATTTTTAACCACGCAAGTAAGTTTTGCATCCATGCTTTCGCCAATGGAAACAACCTCAATTTTGTCTCCCTTGTTACGAATCACGGGAACTGAAAAACATGAGATGCAACAATCTTTTTATAGATTAAAAAATTGCAGTTAATTAATGCCATAAGAAAGGCTTAAAAAACAACACCGATGGTTTGCGCATGAACACTCAGTTGAAGTATATGCAAGAAGGATGATAAATACAGGTCAAAGTCAGTTTATGACTCACAAGAGAAGTGTCGAAAGGGCTTCTGTTACTTTACTGACTGGGATTTAGTTTCATAACAGGGCTTCAATTTCAAAACGCACGAAAATGTGGCCTTGTCATGAAACAGACCATTGCAAAGGGAAGAAATGCTAAGTAAGAGAGGAGTTTGGGACATGATAAAAAATAACATCACAAAATGAAGATGAACGACGGAAACTGACAATACTGATTAAAACCACACCTGGCACGAGTATTTAAATGATTATTAAAATTTTAGCATCAAATTAAAAAATCATTCTTTACCAGTACATTTGAGGAGGTAGAGAAGAGAGACCGTCCTGGCAACGAGGTTGACACACATTTCTAAGGCCCCAGTCTACATGTATCCGGGATATTTTTGAATCCGCAACTTTTTCTTTTCGCGATATGGCCTTCCGTCCACACGTATCCGGCGAATTCGCTGGCGAATCCGGAACTTTTTGAATACGCTCTCCAGAGTGGATATTTTTTAATCCGATATGAATCCGGAACCGTGTGGACGCCAAATCCGGGTATTTTTTATCCGGATGACGTAACAAGATCGAGCCCAGTTCCTTGCCGTGAAATCAATTCTCAAGATGGCTGCCGGTCAGCTGTGGGTCTGTTCCCTCTGTTTCCTTTAGGGATCTTCTTTACTAGAGTGAATCCGGATGCGTTTCGGATACTTCTGGACGGGCAAATTCGATTTGAATACGCTACGTGTGGATGGAATTTTTTTTTAACCTGGAAAGAAAAAGCTGCGGATTCAAAAATATCCGGATACGTGTGCTTTCTTCAGCCTTCTTAAAAAATAACACGCTAAACCTTTTATACATTTCTGATGTGCTCATTTGTCATATAACGTTTAGCATCTTCGCCAAAATTGACGGTAGTCAAATATTTAATACAGGCCATGTATATTGCTCAAGTCGAACTTGCATCAAAACGCGTAACGGAAAGATTGAGAGATCGGAATGAGAGGGCATCAAGGCCGAGTACATGACCTTTGTAGTACATAAATTAACCACACAGTGTAGTACATAAATTTTTAATTATAAACAGCCTTTAAAGTCAAGGGGTTTCTATGAAAGATTCATTTCTTTTGGTGCCAAGAATATTGATTACTATCAAAAAAGTATTTCCGGAGTGTTCAAGGTGGAAGCACACAAGAGGTACAAAATCTGTAATTGTGGCCAGCCATGTAAGTTAAAATGCGAGGACAACATATTTACCATCTTTATAATTCCTACCTCTGGCTAACTCCATAACGAAAAACGTGCGAAGCGCCTAAGGCCTAAACGGAAATTGTTGTAGTATTTCAACAAAAGCTTCGCTGTCAATTGTGTCAAATTCTCAGCGCCAACGTGGCTGGACATTGTCTTTTCATCTAAGAACTATCAAGAGTTGTTTGGAGACAAAACATGACCCAAAGTCCATTTAAAACTGAAACATAGACAGCATCTCTACATCAGTGATTAGAAAAAAAAAGGCAAACAAAACCTGCAAACGTTTCATACTAAGGAGCATTTGCAGCTTCTTTCCATCCGAGTGTTCACAAAAGATCCTAAAATCCTTCCTTTAGGGTATTTAATCACATTTGGTCAGTAACATTGAGAATTAAGAAAAGTAAGGATTTACGGTAGATTGTCTGCTTTTTGGCAGTTATTGACAATAACAGAAAACAAGCCACGCACATATGGCACTTCCCTTCTCTAACACAATTCAATTTCCGAAACGTCTACTTCCAAAAGATTTCATTTCAGTGAAATATCTCAGTAGAAGAAAAACATCAAGCAAGCCAAAACGAATCAGATAGCGGGAACAATAGGTCCTCTGTATTCTTCCAACCTACCAGAGCAAATATTTGCAGCAACAAATTGAAAACCGTCAAAGATTTCCTTTGATTTGAATGACAGTTTGAAAAAGAAACGACACGCAAAACTTTCTCTTCTTTTCATGCATTGAACGCCGATTTTTACCATCCAATTTTTGGTTCTGACCAACAACGAAGGCTTCTGAATGAGTCATGTCTATGTTCATAAGCAAAGCAAAATAATTGAGTGTATAATAATAATGATGATAATCTCATAAGTCGACAAGATCGTTTCTAGTGTTTCTGTAAAATTGCGTGATTTCCAATTTATTTTTTATCTAATACCTTGTATTAAAGATATAGCGCTGGAGCATAATTATGTTGAAGGCTGTTTAAACCTTCAATAGGTTTCAAAAACTCACACGTTTTTACCATGCGCCTAGTTTGGTGTAGCATCAAGATTAACGAACTATGCCGGATTTGTCTGGAGACTGGTGCATATAAATCACCATACGTAAAGAGGTGGAAAACCAAAATAGATAATCATTGTTCATGAACAATGAGAGAATCACACAATGAAATTAACTCTTGTTTTGGAATTTCTACCTAATTCGTAGTTGACATTGCCCTAATTGACGTTCGTGCTTTTAGGATATTATAAGAAAAGAACATAACAAATGTTTCACTTCGCATTTTTCCGAGGAGAATTAAGATTGAAATAAGCTTCTACACTGTGAAGTTAGGAATGGTCACAAATGGCAAATTCTATAAACCAGCGATAAATTTCATAGATCGCTATATGTGGCTCTTCGTGCGATTGTGTTCATTACTGAACGACTGATGTATTTTAATGCATAGCGCGTATTGCCCCTTATATCGTGTTTTTAAAATGAACACTTCGTAGCTTCCTTCATTGAAAATCAATGTCGATTCAAACTACTTACTTTTCAAATAGAAATTTAAAAATAGTAAACAACTGAACACCGTCGTCTTTCAGGAGATGTAACAAGTGCTGGTTTTATTGCATTCCAAAATCACACATTTTCGACAATTTCAAAACCTACAAAACGTTGTGAAAGTAACTAACTAACGCGACTTACCGGGACAAGGCTCTGATCTTGCTTGGCAAAGAAAAACAAGACTAATGGGAATGAAAGCTAGGGCAGACAGGAACATCTTGATAGAAATCAAACGAGTTGTTTCCTCTCCGAAGATCTTTGATCACGAGCAGTGGTGTGAAGGTTTCCTTCACAGTGAGCCGCGGGCAGTGTGCCAGCCAATGAAATACGCCGCTAAGGACTTCAATCTACCGAAATGAATGGCAGTGTTAAATAGATAAATCTTCCATTCGCCGCTACCAAGACGATCCATTTAGTGCAAGCAATTTGATCCATTGTGCATGAACATGACTCACAACTCACTTATGAAAAACAACATGAATTATGAATGTATCGGTATCTTCAAAATGTCACGTTTCTAAACTGTTTACTAAAGAGTCATTGCGCACCATTTAAGGAACAAACGAAAGCTCGCTGCATTAGCCCAAGGGGAATGTTACCACAAAATTGCGAATATTGAGAGTGTGATTTGGTGCCCGCTTACTTGGCAATACACGAAATCGATGACCAGCAGAAGGAAAACTAGAATATTTTCACTTCCTGCGAGGTCTACTCCCAATAAACAATCATAAAAGTTGTTGATTTGCATACCTTAAGAGTTCACTTTCCAAAAGTAGACTCCACAACCAAACCATCCATATCCAACGACCGCTATGAATTCAAGGAAATGAACCAATTTTAGACAATTACATGAAGTCCACAGTTCGTGTAATTTGGCCACTTTAAGCGCAGTCAACTAAACAATGATCACGAATTGTCCTTGCGTTGACAGCAATATGAATTGTCATCGGGTCAGTGATGCGGTGATCCCACATAAGGAAGCTTCCGGTGACACAATATCGCTCCATGCTTCCCCCGCAGTGTTGAATTATATCTGATTTTACGACAACTCGACTTCCAGTGGCTGAAAAGAAAAACACACCTGATCGAGTCCGACCTCCCATCCCTGGTGTAAAAACAATAGCGGCCATTGAAAGTCCAGGGGTATTTGGCGCAGGAAATGCGCCTTTTATGTGTAATGACAATGTTTTTAGGCATGGGTGGGAGAGCTAGTAGGGGCAAGGTTGACCCTTCCCTGATATTAAGCATGTAGATTAAGGGCCACTATTCTTGGCAAGCAATTGTTTCTAGCCAATGAAGCGCATGACTACGACTTACCGATATCGCGTCTTCAAACAAAGCGTCTCAGACAACTTGATACTAAAAGCCTCTTTGAAGGTATCAGCTTATATCTTCAGCTTTATTGTTTCGTGAAGTCAAAAAGTGTAAAAATAATCAGTCAAAGGCTCAATTGACAAAAAGCATGCAGGGGATAAAGATCCCTGCAACTCAGGCAGCTGCTTTTAACATGGTAATGATCAGGAGCTCATCAATATGCATTTTGATGAGCTCCTGTAATGATACATGACTCCTGCACTTCTTGCCAAACGATCCATGTACACTTATGAAATCCTTTCAATGCATGGGAGGTGTTTTCCTCGACCTTGAATAAACAAAAAAATCGTTGCAAATCTCTCAGCAATAAATCTGTCAATGAAATTCGAATAAAATTCCATTAACAATTGAATTCCACCTTTACCACCTCATTGCTCACCAAGACATTAAAAGTACAGTTGACCACCGCAGATACTTATGTGCTTGCTGCTGGCCCGACTGGCTTCTGACAGAAATCATCTTAATCCATAACACTTGGATTACAACCATTACATTGATTACGAATGTTTTCGTTTTGCCCAAATTGACGATTGATGATTAAATACTCACAGGCCTCAGCCGGGGAGAGAATAGGCAATATGAGACGATGACAGCTACGGAAACGGCAACGCCACGAAACAAGATTATTATTGGGTAAAACAGAAAAAAAACACAGTCTGCTGCACGTGTGACACGAATTTTTTAACTTTCTTTTGTGCCGCACTCTAGAAAAAAACAGTGAAGAAAATGCAAATTTGAGATTTTGACTACATCGAGACTTCACAACGTTGGATTGTTCATTTTCTATCTTAACTTAGAAACCATTTCATCCAATCCAATTCAATGCTAGCAATGAGGCAAAATCCTATTTTGAAGTCGCGATTGTCGGTGTGTAAACTCCCTAACAACACGTTCGCAACAGGAAGCAAAAGCGCAACTGTTGTGAAAAGTGTATGGTTCCATTTGTTCTTGCCAGAGTCACACCTGAAGGTTGTTTGGATCGAAGTATGCGAGGAAAAATGTTCAAAAATATGCCTTTCATGGAGACCCATTAAATGTGTTGCGAATTCCACAATTCGCGTATTTTCATAAATGTACATAAACTCTCGCGATGTTATGTGAATCTGTGAAAACACTAACAATCAAAGCCCACTCGTCAGGCCCACTCGTCAAATAAGAAATTTTAGAGGGCGGCATCGCGCACTTATTTCAAACAGAGACAGCGAGAGAAAGTGGAACGAGACAATCAAAGTTCAGTTGTAACATTATCC
>NC_090874.1:31028706-31041206 GCF_036669935.1 Montipora foliosa
CGCATCCACTTTAAGTAACCGTAAACGGTTTAGTGCCCAAGGGAAGAATTTGTGGAGTAACGTCTTCCGCTAAGTATGAGCAATTACTGGTATTGTTTCGTTGTTGTCGTTTTCTTTCGCTCAGTCCTTTCGTTTCTGTTCTAGACATAGGTCATCCAGGCATCATGTAACCTTATCAGAGCTTCTAAAGATATGCCACAGAGAAAAAACCAGCTCTAAGCAAATTAAAAATAAACACTCAGTGTATAGCCATGTGCTATACGCACTCAAATGTTTGAGCACGGGTACGGACATAAACTTCAAATGATTTACTCGGCCGTTCTCAAAAACACAGTCTGCGGCTTACGTTACAAAACAATGACTCAACATACTAAAAAGCAGAAACTCCGTGAACTCTGTACACATGTTAACTATTTACAACTTGAAATTGACCCGGTTCTAGACGGTTTCTTGGGGAAAATAAGCACTAAGTTAACTCTACATCTCGCAGTACAGTAAGGGGCCCAGTTCTCGGCCACTTTTTGTTCAACGTTTATTTTTAGCGCCACAAATGAATCTGAATAAAAAGCAATGGCTTCCAAAGGTAGCGTTATACCTTGTCTTTCGTCCTGCCGAGTTTTGAGTTTACAGCTACTATATACTGTGAGCAAATCGAGGTGACACGAAGGTAGGTGAATTTGATTTCCACGAAAACGTGTTTGTTACGGCTACTCGAATTACATGGTCTAATTCAAGTTTGTATTTTATCCGTATAGGAGGCCCAAATGAGCCAATTCTTGGCATAATGAACGTAGAGTGATAAAGCTTTCTGTTAAATATAAACTTTTTCTGGCCTATTATATTCTTTTACCTGAATTCACCCATCAATATTTCCTTAGCACTTCCGCGTATTTGCCTATTCTCGGCCACACTGCTGGCCGTCGACAACACTAAAAAGTGCTCATTGTAATGGGGTGGCATGTTCCGACAGTAGCTATAAATTAAAACTATGAGTTTTGACTTACCGGACCCCGTTTTGAAATACCCAACTCTTTTTTAGCCTCGCTTGCCAGTGTATTTACCAGAAAAACTAGGTGTGCAAAAAACGTCCATTTCTAACATGAAACAATGCTCGTTAAGGATACTTTGTGGTCGAAATATCAAACACAAGCCTTATTAGTGACTTAACAACAAAATTGGTGATAAAGCGTTGTTTATTCTGAGGAATCGAGCGCACTCTTTTCAGTGGCCGAGAACTGGGCTCGCCGGCCGATAACTGGGCCCACGAACGAAGCCTCCATTTTCGTAATTACTCGGGAGAAAACAGCGTTGAGCAGTCGATAGCTTTACGCGTGTAAACTGAATGCTGAAGCTAGTTGTCTTTGAAATTTCAAGTCCTTAAGGCTATTCCAAGGTAAGAAATACAAGTTTACGTTTTTTGTGGCCGAGAACTGGGCCCCATACTGTACACTCCCCAAAACAACCTGCAACCTCCCCAATTTCCATTAAACTAAAGGTACAATTTATAGGAAAACTAGTGGGACAAAAATTTACAAGTGTTACGCGAAAACAATACCAACTAATTGTGAGACTAACGCAAAGGCAGCACCTAGAAAAAACTACCAAAACAGTACAATAAACTACAGATAAACCTCTACATAACTAAGGAGGCAGAAGATGAACATATAAATTAAAAATAATTCGCACACTCAGCTTTAAGTTTACATCCCGCCGATGCTTGACTTGAATAACTGCATAACCACCAGTGTGGACCACAAATATCATGATATAGCAAACTGGATTGAAACCAGCGAAAAATGCAGAAAGAAAACATCTTCCCAACCGTTTTCCACTTGAACACAAAAAGCATTGACTGTGTAAGAACTTTAGTTGATGTAGTATGGCTGTGTAGCCGCGTCGAGCCACAGAAAGCGCGCGAAAAATGAAGCCTTGCTTATGTTCAGGTGAGTTAACCTGGGTTGAGCCTGCCATCCAATCAAAAACCAGTACCTGGTCAGCGGTCGACTTAAAAGAAAAAGCTGACTTCAATGAGCTCTAAGCTTGAGCCCACGATGTGGTCACGTGATACTGGTCAGCAGATACCTTGTTTTGACAGGTGTCAATTGATCAAAAGATGGATGTCCAATATCAAAGATGTAATATATCAAACACGAGAAGAAGTGTTTCATCGGATATCCAAACACTGAGAAGCGAGTTTTTAAACCGATTTCGAGGTGGTTGGATATCAGATGAAACACTCTTTCGAGTGTTTGATATTGCTTCTCAAAGGAATCAGTATTTTAAGAGATATTTGGGATCAAAGTTGGCGAAATGTTATGCTTATTAAGACCACATATCCAAACTTCCTTCACGGTAGTGATTTCTTTTGTTTTTGGCTTATGAATTATTAATGCGTTTGAGAATTATGCTGTAAACTAGCATGATACTGGTCACATTGACATACATGGAGGGGTGGATGGACGTACGAACGTACCTATGTACGGACGGTTGATGATGTCATGGCTATCAAACCAAGATTTCTCGCATGGATGGGTTACCATATTTTCTTAACGATGGTGCTCCGTGCACGCGGAGCTCCGCTATAAGAATGTCTTGTATTCTTCTTGTTCTTAAAGTTGTCATATTCAGATTGTTGAGCAGAGTTTCGTATGTTTTGTTATTATCATCAGAAATAAGACGCAAAGCCTGCTTGTTTAGCAATTCTAATTTTCGCATATTTCCAGCTCCGCAAAAGTGCCATACACTACTTAAGAAATAGAAAACATGTACCGCGGCTCGTGTTCCCACAGCTTTTTCGAGTTTTCCCAAACTTTCACGAGTGTTTCTATTACATTATAGAAAATATGGCATGATAAAAGCTTTATACAACCTAGTTTTAGTATTAATTACTGGATACAATATTTCTGAAACGCTTAATAACCTTAAGCTGATTGTTAACAGGATCGCAGATGTCGGAAACATGTTTACTAAACGTTAATTTGCTGTCTAATTTAACCCCTAATAAGTTAATTTGATCTTTAAAATTATGTGTACGGCTAGTTTCTCCAAGGGTCATTACTTGAAATTTCCCGGGATTAGCTTTCAAACCGTTTATCTTGTACCAGTGAACTGCGTTGTCAAGTGTTTATTTTGCACTGTAAGGTGGTGTGCTGCCGGATCCTCATGTGAGTCATAGATTTGCTGATCATCTGCATAGATGTTTAAATTGGCTTTACAAAGAGGAAAATATCATTGATAAAAATATTAAATAAAAATGGACCAAGAGTGCTCCCTTGAGAAACTCCTCATTTAACACGTATCCAAGAAGAGTATGTGTCGCTGATTTTTACTCTTTGCTCTCTATCCTGCAAGTAATCTTTTAAAAGATGACATGTATGGTGGTTCAAACCGTAGGGCTTTAGTTTAATAAGCAGAAGTGCATGCAGTAGGCTGTAAAACGCTTTGCACAAATCGATGGAAATTGTTGCTACTAGTCTGTTGTTGTCAAGGCTGTCCATCCAGTCTTCAACCATTCTTAATAGCGCCGTTTGACAACTGTAATTTCTACGATAAGCTGATAGGTAGTCAGAGAGGATTCCATCGAAGTGAGCTTGAAGCTGGGAGGCAAGTAGTTTCTCAAATATGTTGTTAAACAGATGTTGGTCTATGGTTTATTTTGCTGAGTTCATTGTCCTTTTTAAATAAAGGTGTGACTTGGCCTTTTTTCCAGTTCTTAGATAGAGCAAAGAGGAAAACATATGACTGATGCAGATTCTTTAAGCAGTCGCAGAGTAATGTGGTCGTATCCACTTGACTTGTTTACTTTGATTTCTTTCAAAAGTTGCTCTGTGTAGATGGTGCTGATGGGTGAGAAACCAAAATCTGTGCGCTCCATGTCATTTTCTAAAATGGCTCGGACACTGGGATGCTCTTGAAAGTCGCCAGTGCTGTCCACAGGCTCGGCAATATCACTCGCTATGTTTACAAAATAATCATTAAAAATACTAATTATTTGCTTTTTGTTAGTGATCATCTTATTCCCTTCTTGTAGAATTACATTATTGGGCTTGTATGATTTACTGGTATGTAAAAAAGGTTGAAATGTGGTCCAAAATTGCTTTGGATCTTGATTTACAGAAGTCGACTTGCTTTTAAAGTATGAAACAATGGCCTTTTTTCGCAGAGAGGTACATTTATTCCTCAGAGATTTGTAAAGAAGATAATTTTCATCTGTTCTATTTCGTGTAAAGGCTTTCCATAGATGATTTCGATGGCGGATCGCTACAAAACAATGTTCACAGTGGAACACACAAGAACAAAGCAAGATCTAGAAATAACATAGAAATTTCTCCTTACCTTTAAAGCTTGCCGTTCCCAAAGAAAAATCATCTGTCCACTTTATCAAATACTGTCAGATGTGAGGTTTAATACTGTGTCAATCATCACGGGCGGAAAGGATTCCAAAGTAAATGTTTCCTCTCATCGCAATATCAGAACTCCATCACTGCGGCCAAGCGGTCTAACACACTCTCAGAATGCCAAAAAGCTTGGAAACGTGTGGGTGTTCTAATCGCCTATGCCTGTGGCATCCCACGTAATAAAATTATACCGTAAACGTCCATGTATAAGCCGCATCCGTAGATAAGCCGCACCCCGAATTTAGAAGCGCAGATTTTGGAAAAAAATGTAATACAATAAAGTTTGAAGTTCCAGTAACGTTCTATTGCTATAAACCAACAAGGACAAACAATCAAGGTTTCACCATAAAGTTGGAATTCCTTCGATATTGAAACAAAACGAACGAGTGTTTAGTAGCCAAGCTTTATAAATGTGGGGAGGAGTCTGGGCCAGGGCCTGGGTATCATGACCACGTCTATAAAGATGTTTGGAAACCCGCAATAGGCGAAACAATTCATGCAGAACAGGAGCTTGATAATGCAGTCGCCAAATTTGCCGAGAAGGTGGTCAAGGACAACGAAACAATCGAACATTTACCTCGCGAGTACTCGCGAATTTTGTGGTATTTTATCGCACGTGGCGGAAAGATATGCGTGGAAGTGACTGGCCGAAGACGTCACTGCAAACAGCTGTGCGGAGGAATGGAGATTCCTTGTAGGTTGGTGTTTACTTGTTCGAGCAAAGCGAAAATTAATCGCTTGGAAGAACTCTTAGAGAGCAAGATTCTCCGATAAACACTCGAAGACACATGTAGTTGTAGGTAATGACTAAACATTAAACAGAACTGCAAGCAAATTTAATAAATTAATATTAACAGTTCACACCTGACAATCATTACGCAATGAAAACTTACAAGAACTTGTATTGACATGAAATGTGCATAAAAATTGAAATATATATCAGACTCTATACTGAACATTGAACATTGATTAATTATTACTGCTATTCCAGTTCAGTTTATGTGATATTGCTTTACTTGTTCATGTTTAAAAACAGCTTTTGTCTCTAATTGTAGATTATCAGAAAGTATTTGATGCTGATCGTTCTTCTCATGTTGCAAGAGAAGCTTTGATGGTAAGTGAATGCTTGTTGTCCTTTGATGAACTTACAGTGTATGGATGCTTTCAAAATGGTATAGATGTACTCAAAACACTTGATATTTGAAGATCTTGGAGGAAGCTAATGCTTGCCCCCAAATCTCTTCCTGTCACATCCCATTTCAACCACATCCAAAGATCAGAGACTCTTAAGGCGAGAAGAACAAGCGACTGCCAGCTCAAAATTTTGTTAGAACAAAAGACAGTAATGTTCGACTAGTTAAGGCATCTGTGACAGGGTATAAGGCATGTTGGTTTTTCCCCACGCTTGCATCGCATGGTTAGGGCCCAGTTTAAGCAAGCAGCAGTAGTAGTAGTAGCAGGAGCAGCAGCAGCAGCAGCAATAGTTAACAATGTATGTAGTAGTGGTAGTGGTAGTGTACGAAAGCCCACTTTCAATATACTGGTATATGAAAATTCAGTCCTAAACAAAAGGCACCATCTCGCGACTCGGCAATTTGATAAATATGTGATAAAGGGACTAATCGGGCAAGTAATTTTGCGCGAGGCCAATTTGAAATTACGAGCACAATCGTTAATTAATCGTAACTATGACAAAATGGTATTTGCCGTGGTTAATCGTAACTATGACAAAATGGTAAAATGCCTATTTGATCGCACGCCGATTACGCGACAAATAGGCACGCGTAAAACCAATCAGATTCAATAATTTTTTAACTACAGTGACTTGGGGGGAGGAACTTGGTGACTAAAGAGGATGTGAAAATCACCAACTGCATGTACATGTGCTCTCCTCTGGCAAATGAAATCAGAAAGATGTGTCAGGTGTCGATTGTGCCGTTGGTGGGTGGTTGTGTGGAGTCTTGTCAGTTGGAGGGTTTTTTTTAAAGATGTTGAGATTCCAGATATGTTGGGTGATTGTAGGTATCTGCAGTCTTTGGGACCACCCTACTCCTTCAGAAGACACTTGGTCTCTAAGCCCTAAGCCTGGGGCCAAGGCTAAGCAGTGTTTACGTCTGCAGAGTGAATACCATCGCCTCACAAGTTGTTCTGTCCACAGAAAGGCAGAGATATTGGTATTATTAATCCGCCATTGCATCTGCAGGAAATACTACGACGCATGGAGCATGTGGCCTAGGATACCTTGCACGGCCAAGTGGAATGATCCAACTTTTTGTGGAACAAACTCATTGTTTAACGATCTGAATAGGAATTATATGTCCGGATACTCATACGCAAGTGAGTTGTCCACTATCGTGGGTTCAATTCCCACCCTGGTCAGAGTTTTTCTCTGTCCTTGTTTGGGCCCAGTTCCATCAGTAGGGCTAACGCTCACATGGTTCATATGGGATAGAAATCTAGCACTTTACATTACACTACACTCTCTCCAGTTAACTCTGTTTAAAATATAAGCGCTACACAGCCAACGTTTGTATAAACGAACCTTTCCTTGTACTTGTTCACTATCTATGTTCAGTACTCAATGAATTTTGAAGGAGTAAAAGGGGAAGTATCACTACGGTCCCAGCTCTTCACTCTCTCCCATTTCAGGTCCTGGTGTATGTCCATTTTTTCTCTCTCCTTCTCCAGTACTCTTTTGTCAACGGGACAGGCAACGTCTACATTTTCGGTAACTGCTTCTGGTCTATGCTCGTACCACTTCTCAGAGTGGAGTAACTTATTCAGTTTCCATAGATTCCGGTGAATGACTCTAGCGATGTTTTCATGTCGCCATTCTTTGTACTGTTTTTGCACTTATTGTGTGCACTTAGAGGATATGTGCGCTACAGTTTCTTCCATTTCACCGCAAATCCTGCATAGAGGGCTTAACTCTTCTTTGTCGATGTGGTGTTTAATTCACTTGGTTCTGAGTTTGTTCTCAGTATGTACTTCTCAGAATCATGCCAGACTGGGTCGGGTTTGTGGTCATACCAGTTTGCTGTTCTTTCAAAACCACACTTCTCACTGAGATCCCAGTGGATAACGTGGGTGACCTTATAGTTTCTCCATGACTTGTACTGTTTCTGTGCAAGTGCAGTGCATTCTGATACTAGTTGGCTCACTGTTTCTGCTCTTTCTCCACACATTCTGCATGCTGGGGAAACACTTTGATTGTCAATAGACCAATTTCAATATATTAAAATTCAATCCAAAACAAAAGGCATCATCTCAAGGCTCTGGGGACTAGACTCATACAAATCCTTATATTTATTCCCCAGAGCCTCGAGATGGTGTCTTTTGTTTTTGATTGAACTTTAATAGATCGAAATTGGTCTGTTAGGTTCTTGGCACTGTTTGTATGCAAAGCCTGGTCTTGTGCGACCATAAGAAATTATTCACTTTCCTTTTTAGCTTCCCTCTCTTTTGGTGATTCCTCAGAAAAAAAGTTGTCAAACGATTTTCTTGAAACTTTCCGTGAATGTTCCCTACTAATCCCTGTTTTGAAAACTACAATAGAAAAGATATGTCACCATGCTTGCTTAAAAGATACAATGGTCCAATCTTACCCCATTGATGCCTGTACCGATACTAATCACATGTTTTATTTCACCGGCTCAGGGTGCATTTTGCAGTAGCTGAACAAAAGGGTTTTTAAAGTACCACTTGAAAAATTACCTGATAGATAGAAAGTCTAGAGCATATGGAACACTTTCTTACATAGTTTATGGAAAAATCACTCGACTTAGAACGACGTTGACTCAAAACGTTTCTGGAGGCGTTGTTTTCAAGATCATAATTTACATCCCTGGGTAAGCGGCTTTGTGTATGTTTTTAGCTATGTCTTTTTTCCCTTCCGAGAATTTTTGTTTGATTTTTTTGTGTTAAAGGGCATAATTTGTACACCAAAATTATGAAAGAAAAAATAGAGATCACTGTGCTTGTTTAAGAGTAAACCAACATTGTACCTGTCTATCTTGATTTTCGTAGATCGAAACAACAAAATTTGCCGTGTTCTCGGAATACGCACGCTTATTCGCAAAGAATTATTGTCATTCACAACTTTTCTTATGTGATTTGAGAACTGTTTTGGCTTGTATGATCGACTTACTTCATATTTAAATGTTGCAAATTTGACCAATTTGTAAATATTGACACACCGTATGAGCAGTACAGGATGCACAGTGCAATTCTGAGGAATGACCTTAAGGTGATTCCCTAGTATTGCACTGCGCATCCCGTTCTGCGCATAACACAGCATAGGCCATGTTCGTATTTAGGCATGCCTAAGAGGCTTTATGGTCAAATTTCACGATTCAGTTCTGTTTTCTTTGTCTCACAAGTCTCAACGGACATTTCTAAACAAAACAATGTTTCGAGAGAGTGAGAGTGAAACCGCGCTATCGGGGAGACGTGTTGTTCAAGGGTCGAGCTTGGTTTGCTTTCTGTTTTCTCCTAAACGAGGTTGGTGACCGATCTTTTTTTATTTTATTCTCCTACTTCCCCCCTTTCCTCGGATTCTTGGAGGTATTTCTTCGTGTTATTTACCTTGACATTAATGCCTGTGTCGCAAATGGAGGTTGGATGCCCAAGGATCTGGGGACTGGTACCAACGACCCAAACCCAGGTCCGTGGAATACCCCATAAAGCCTGCCCTACCCGCAACCCAGCCACGAGCCCCGCCCGCCACACAAGACCACAAATCAAGCACCCATCACACTGAACAGTAAATTCAATGGAAAAACTATAAAGGAGGGGCCGTGACTCCCCTGAGTAGGGAGAGGAGGGCGGGGAAACACTTGAAAGCACCCGAGCGCCAACACACCGAACGCTGAGCCAAGCAAAACCACGAGGACATGCGAAGGCGCACGCATAATATGCAAAAGAACCGCTGACCACTAGAACTGCCAGAAGACGCCACGGAAAAGCCCCACATGCAAATAACATACGCACACGCTAAAAAACGCTGCAGGCACACCCCCAAAATACTGATAAACGCTAACGCCACGCAACGCAACGCCACGCCTCGCCAGACAAACTGTGCAACTTTCTCCTGGTTGTTAACTAAGAGTAAATTGCATTTAACCCTATTTAACGCCTGTGTCGCAAATGGAGGTTGGGTGCCCAAGGATCTGGGGACTGGTACCAACGACCCAAACCCAGGTCGGTGGAACACCCCATAAGCCTGCCCTACCTGCAACCCAGCCACGAGCCCCGCACATCATGCCGAAAGGACCTCCGGGTTGTCCTTCCGGGTTGGACAACCTGGAGCAATGGGGGCTTGTCGCCACTCAGCCACAGCCTCCCAAGGGCCCAGACCTGAGGCACCAACTCCAGCTAAAAGCGACATCAATGCACTACCTGCTAAGCCAACTGACTAGACACCTGGGTCAGAACGCCAATAAGTGTGCGGATATACCGTTGGTACTCGACCACCGGCCTTGATGAGGTGATCCGGATCTCCCCGAACCGCAGCTGTAGTGGCTGCACCAATTCCCGGAAGCTGTGACCTGAGTAAGAACCATGATATCCCGCCGAGTGTAAAGTAGACTGCACCATGGATGACAGCCACTGCCGAGTTAAGGGACGACCGTCCACAAAGCAAAACAGCTGCCCTGGAGACAGGCCCCACAGAGCCAAGAAGTTACCAAAGGCCGCCGATGGGCAAATAGTACCTTTACCACGGCCTACGTAGATGACACAGCCAACACGAAAGGGGTCAGTCTGAGAGGACTTAATGTGGACTCTAAAACAAGTAGGATCCACAAATGCATCTGCTTGTACGTCACTAACCGCTAGATGGATACTGGGGTCAAATGAAGAATTAGTGGTGAACTTGCCTGCACGCAAGAAACCAAAAAACCCCAGGCAACACACCGCCCAGAGCATGACATGCTCATGGCACTTCAAGTCCAAGGAACGCTGAATGATCTGAAGGAGATCAATCGTAATCGGGAGGCGAATCGGGGGGGGGGGGACCAACCCTGTACATGCTTTATGCCCCTCAATAAACGCTGCATCTGTAGACAGTTGACCTGGGGATCAGGTAAGCCGTTGTCAATGTGAAGGGACCACACTGCACTGAGGTATACCTTGATGGATGAGTGGTGAAGGTTATCAGCCAACAAGGGCCCCCTCTGGACTCAAAAGGCCCTCCTGGCGGCAGAACTCGGCATAGCGATGCTGGGTGGATAAGTAAACCCAACGTGTAGATGGAGCGAGGCCCTGAGTGAGAAAAAACCGGCATCTCGCTGTCAGGAGAGCTGGAGGAATTGGTGTTGGAGTTTCCGCGGCTTGTAGGGCCAGGTGCCGAAAGCGCTGCGACTGGAAACGAGAGAGAGAATCCACAACAAGGTTAGTTTTTCCACGAACTGATGACGCTGTAAAAGAAAATGAATGGCGCACTGCCAACAATACCAAGTAATGCAATAAAACCATTAAGTCTGCATCTCTGGAGGTACCTGACGACAATACAGCCACCACTGACTCGTTATCACATAGGAACTCGACCCGCCATGAAGACCACTGAGAACCCCACAAATGAGCTGCCACAACAATCAGAAACAGTTCCTTATAAGCATTAGAGATTGTTGAGAAGCTGACCACGCACCAAAAAACCATTGGCTGTTGAAAATCGCTCCAAAGCCCAAGTAGCCTGCAGCATCTGACGAGACTTGGAAGTCTAACCCTAAACCCAAAAAACCATTGGCTGTTGAAAATCGCTCCAAAGCCCAAGTAGCCTGCAGCATCCGACGAGACTTGGAAGTCAGGGAGAGGGGCCCAAGCAGGCATCAACAGCCTCCCAGCTCTGAAACTATTCCCGCCACCAAGTCAGGTCCAGATGAAACGCCCGGTTTAGCCAAATAGGGTGGTTGTTACGCCTAAATGTACATAACAAGTTAATCATCCGGTGGATAAATGTCCTCCCCTGGGGGGCAATCTTACAGACATGGTGGAGTCGACCACTCAGGGACTCTTGCTCAATGCAGGATGGATAGGCGTGTAGTGGGGCCCTCCAACTTACATGGGTGAAGGGGGAGGCCGAGGATGGAGCACAGCCAGATGCACGCCTGCAAGTTGTAGTGACAGGCCGGAGAGGCTGGCGGACCCAATGTCATAAAATCATCCAAGGAATGACGAAGGAAATCAACCCCATAGTTATGAGTCAGTATCCATTCGACCATGTCTGCAATGGAGGTAAAGATGTACGGAGCCTAGCGTAGTCCACCATGTCCACGTAATATTTTTCACACCACTTCATGCCCAAGAGGGAATGATGCTGCGGGTGGATGGCCACATTGCGGTAGGCGCTTGGCACATCCAACTTGGCCATAAGAGTTCCCCGGCCCCGAGCCATAATGCCATCGATAAAAGAATCAACAGTGACATACTGGACTGAAAATAAAGGCTTGGGGATGCCGTCGTTGATGCTGTGACCCTCAGGAGATGAGAGAATTAAGCGCCATTGACCAGGTTGATTGTTCTTGGGGATAACCCCAAAACGGCTGATGTGCAAATCTGGAAAAGGCAAGGTAGTAAACAGGCCTGCCACCCTCCCACAGACCCCTGTCTCCAGGAAAGCATCTATGACTGACGGGTGAACAAGGGCAGAATACATGTTAGCGCAAGCTGAACGCAAGGAAACTAACCCTAACTTAAAACCAATGTGGAATCCCTCCCTAAGACCAGTAAGAACGTAGGAAGCTGCTGCCTGATCAGGGTAGTCACGCAACTCCGCTTCAAATTGGGACAACTGCAACGGGAAGACTAAATGTACAGGGGCTAATAGAGAAAAAGAACGAACTGGAACAAGACTGCTGGGTGTACCCGCTGAGCCTAGACACTTGTAACGAAGACACTGAACACGGCATGCCACGCTGTAGGTCAAGCAAATAGGAACAATACTATTTACACCATATACACAAGAAGTAACAGGGAAAATGTCCGCTCAAAAACGCCCCCCTTTGGCGGGGAGGGGGTGACAAGACTGGGGTTGCGAAAGGGGCAGCTATCCTTGGGGTGATCCCCATCACATGAGCTGCAGACATGGCAGAAGCGGCATTCCTC
>NC_090874.1:31046206-31048706 GCF_036669935.1 Montipora foliosa
GAGGCAACAATCAGCCACTTCGGTTCGTAAGCCTAGTCATCACTAACGACGAAAGTGTGCGCATAAACAATAATTATAATTATACAGATTCTAATCATCAGCACATTTTCTAAGGACAAGGCAATAATTAGCGATAACTTGATTTAGTGCTCCTTCCTATGTTCTTTGTGTTCATTCTTGTGTCCCATATATATGGGGACCAGGCTTAAAACACGTAGTTTCATCGTTCTAATAACCCTCAATTTCAATTCACGTCTCAATTTCAATACACTGTCAGGTAGACAAGTATTGAGATTGAAGATTATTATCAGCTTAAGGGTATGATTCTGATATAACACCAAATTCTCATACGCGGCCAAGGAGGAAATCTATGGAAGAAGTTAGGAGAATAAATTTTGAGATCAAAAGAGTCAAAGGGTTATAAACTAGATGTAATCAATTTGTTACCATTTCGTACATCCCTATGATAGATGCATTTAGCTACTGAAAGTACCTTAGTACATAGTCATCACCCTCAGTGCTGGTTTTTTAAGAGGAATTGACATTTCAGTTGATTCTACAGGTAGAAACGTAACGTAAGAACCTTTCGTGTCTGGTGAGGTGAGAGATTGTTTCATGCAAACTGGGACGCCTAAAATGCTTTGTTGTAATGCATGGCAGTTCACGAGTGCAGTTGTCTCTCTGGCCTTTCTGTGGACAAATTCCAGAACCTACCGATAAAATTTGGGCACGTTTTGAAAGCTCATCTTCGTTGCCGCTACTCCACAACTACTTCGAACACTACCATCTTTGCCACCTGTAACACTCTTTGGAAAAGAAGTTCAACCTGTCCAAGTAACTAAGACCCCAGGCATCCACATAGACAACCACCTGAACTATAACTACCATATAATTTAATTAAAATAATTTATTCATTTATATAGCGGATATATACAAAGCTCTATACCGCTTTACAGTTATAGAATTAAAATTAAATGGTAAATTTAAACTAAAATTAGGCAAAGACTTAAAAAATAAAAATAATTAACTAAAAGCAATTCTAAAAAGATGAGTTTTTAAACGCGATTTTAACACAGCAACGGAAGGCCTTAACTTAATTTCAAGGGGTAAATCGTTCCATAAAACTTGGGGGCGGCGACTGAGAAGGCTCTGACTATCTCCGTAAGATTTTAGACGTACTCTAGGGACTTCTAGAAGATATTTTCCAGCAGGTTGTAAACTCCTTCGTGGATTATATAGCGAACTAAGAGTTGAGTAATGTAGGAAGGAGCCAGGTTATTAATTGCATTGTAAGCCAATGCAATGCCTTGAGAATAGGACTTACATGCGCAGCCGGCCTAGGCTGTTGAGCAGGCTGTTGAGCTATTTTGAATGCATTGAAGCTTGGTGATTAAATACTTAGGTGAACCAGTGAGGAGTGAGTCGCAATTGTCTAATCGACAAGTAACAAAGGCATGAACAAGAGATTTTGTGCTCTGGACAGTTAAGTACTCCCTAACCGTAACAATGTTCCGTAGATGGAACAGGGCAGACTTACAAATCAAGTTTACTTGCTTATCTAGCGATAAAGTTTGATCAAAAACCACTCCAATATTCCTGGCTGTATTAGACGGATGGAAACGACAATCACCAACCAGGATGCTATCTAATGATGGACAAGGCCGATGCTTAGAACCAATAACAAGCAGCTCAGTCTTATCTCTGTTCAATTTGAATTTGTTACAAGCCATCCAAAGATCAATGTCACGAACACAAGATTCGATCTGACAAACCGAGCTAACCTGATCATCCCCGTCTAGGGAACTGGGCTTAACTGCAGAATACAAAAATTTGGTTTTATCAACGGAGTTGATAATGTAAATTGGCCACCGTACAGAGATTCTAAAAGCTGACGTTTCGAGCGTTAGCCCATCGTCAGAGCGAATCGAGGGATTATGGGTTACGTGTAGTTTTTATAGTAGAGTAGGAGCTACGCTATTGGTGGTAACATGGCAACGTAACAAATAGGAATATATTAGTTAAATGAAAAGCGTTCGTTAATACCGTGAGGATTAAGGGTGCCGATTTGAAAGATGAATTTTTGTTCCAGATTCTTGCGGCTTTCCGTCGTACCTAGATGTAGGGAAAGGCCGCAGATAGCCATGTGTTTTTTGGAGTGGTTAGGCAGATTAAAATGGCGAGCGACTGGCTTAGATGCATCCTTGTCATTCTTTTCAACATCGCGAAGGTGTTCGCGGAATCGGTCACCTAGTCGTCTACCTGTCTCACCAATGTATAATTTATTGCATAATCCCTCGATTCGCTCTGACGAAGGGCTAACGCTCGAAACGTCAGCTTTTAGAATCTCTGTACGGTGGCCAATTTACATTATCAACTCCGTTGATAAAACCAAATTTTTGTATACTACCTCCCCACCGACGCAGCACCACAGTTTCTTTAGAAACTACCCCTTCATTAACTGCAGAATACCCTGCCATTTTGAAGCTGCACCTCTGAAAAG
>NC_090874.1:31053706-31056206 GCF_036669935.1 Montipora foliosa
ATACAATTTAAAAAAACTTGGTCTCGCTACTTTTGGGAGTGGGGGGGGGGGGGGGCGGTGATCACTACTTTCGGGAGGGGTCGCTACTTTCGGGGGGGTCGCTACTTTTGGGATTTACTACAAAAAATTGACGTTAATTTCGGGGGGTTGCTACTTTCGGGGGGTCGTTACTATCGGAACTTTACGGTATTGCTATGGAGCGAGCGAAGAGAGTGAACAGCAGCATAATCTGGATTTATTAAGGAAAAGTATGGAAGCTGCGACGAATTCTCGAATACACCACTTTTTAACAGAATGCATTACGTTTAACCAGAATGCCTTGCATTCTACCAGAATGCACTACGCCACGAACAGCCTAAAAAATAAATGAATAATCTCTAAGTTAATAACGAGGCCGTCATGATCAGGTGCTTTCGATGAAAAACTTTGGTGGTGTTCTTTTGCCTTCTCATACCGTGCATGACTTTCGCATGCGTTGCTTTCGTTCCAGTATGTGAAAGTTTTGTGAATTTAGACAGAGTTCGCTTTTTTCTTCCAGAAAATTCTGTCATCTTAGGGGCACCCAACGAAGGTGTTCCACATCGGAGTTTCAGCTAGCTGGCAAGTTATTAATTTTTGTACTCTTTTGCTGGGAAACTATGAGTGTTTTTAGCATTTCAATCAGTGAACAGAAACTGGGGGAGACTCGTTCGCGGGAAGATACGTGGTGTATTTGTCATTTAGTGGTTATCTATTGTTTAAAATTACCTAAACACGGTGTGGGAGGTGTGGTGTGGTGTTATAGCATTCAGCTTATGTTACTGCTCGCACACTTCGCTCAGTTTAATTCAACCCCTGTTGAGACTATTTATTAGGGATGAACTATGTATAACTTTTCTTAACTGTTCGTGAACTACAAATCTTGAAACCTGAATAAATAAAAAGCACACAAAACGAAAGACAGACTATCGTCACTGATAAGATTCAAGAAATTTTCCAACTTAAGGCACAACCTTGTGTATCTTTCAAACGATCACTTTCATCACTGAGCTTGAAAGGAAAACCGTAAAGTGAACTGAACTATCGCCTGTGAATAAAGATCTGCTGATCAGGAAACTTCGCTGAAAGAAATGTTTTCAATGTCACCAAGTGTAGATGTTGTGGTTTAATTTTTCTCTTGGTTGAAATTTTTTTAAACCAGCTCATTTTTTTCTAACCAGTTTGGTTTTTTTTTCAAACCAGGAATATAATTTTAAACCAGCTTATTTATCAACTGTCTGAAAAGGGATTTTTATCTTTTGGGGTGTGGTTTAAAAAATAGGTGCATGGCTTTTTGGGGGGTATGAAAACAAAACATCACTGGATGATGACTACGAATGTTATCATCTACACCATGCTAATGAAAATTGGTCCTCATAAAGCTTCGGGCATCGACAAGATCAGTGCTCGTCTTCTACGCATTGCTGCTCCTGTTATTGCTCCGAGTGTTGCAAAGTTAATTAACCTTTCGTTCTCTACATGCAAATATCCTACACGATGGAAAACCGCAAAGGTGACACCTTTATTCAAAAGTGGTGGGAGGTACGACCCGTGCAATTATCGACCTATCTCCGTGCTTCCCGTTTTGTCGAAGGTTATTGAGCGTCACATGCATAATTGTCTTTATACCTTTCTCAATGACCATAATCTGGTCTACTCTAGACAGTCTGGGTTCCGAAAACAGCACAGTACCGACACAGCTCTTATTAAAATTATCGATGATCTTTTATTCAGTCTGGACAATGGCAAGGTCTCTGGTATGGTGCTTGTGGATTACCGAAAAGCGTTTGACATGGTCGATCACGAACTTCTACTAACGAAGTTGGAGGCTTATGGCATAGTCAATCAAGAGCTCAGATGGTGTCGTTCTTATTTGTCTAGTAGAAACAAGCAGTTTATTTAGGTGGAGCGGAATCGTGTTAGTCTCTAGTTAAACATAGCGTTCCTCAAGGCAGTATTTTGGGCCCTTTGTTCTTCATTCTATTCATTAATGATCCGCCTTTACACGTCAGCTCTCAAATTGATCTTTACGCTAATGATTCAACAATTACAACTTCTTCGGATTTCAGGAACATATCACAACTGGAACTTTCACTGAACACATCTGTAAGTGAAATTCAGCTTTGGACTAGTGCAAATAAGCTACCTTAAAACGAAGAAAAGACGAAGGTTTTGATGATTACCGGGAAAAGACTTGCATCCAAACTTCGCAATCTGCCGAATGTTACAACAAATGGAGTAAAAACCCTCAAAATTGTAAACAGTGCTACCCTCCTGGGTTTAGAAATTGACAACATGCTTTCTTTTAATTTGCATGTCGAAATGATTTGTAAGAGGCTTTCTTCGCGGATAGCTGTATTACGTATACGTAAGATTAGAGTATTTTTGCCGTTATCTCAACGCCTACTTTACTATAATGCTATAATTCGCCCGGTATTGAGTTATATGAGTGTTATCTGGTCATCGTGTGACAAGGAGTTAT
>NC_090874.1:31061206-31063706 GCF_036669935.1 Montipora foliosa
TACAGAATACTCCGCCACTTATTTTCCGTATGAATGGCGAGTATTGTCATATGCCTCCTTCTTCAAACAATGCCGCTACAAGAGCACAATAGTAGCCTGGTATTATCCAACTTGAAACTTTATGATTACTTTGTAAGTTGACACCTGAAAGACATCAAAATGGTGAGAAAATCAGTTTTTTGAGTAAAGCTGCTCGAATCGTTACACACTTTTAGAAGACGTTATGTTCTAAACTAGCAGCATGGAAATGGCCAACTGGACACCAACCTCCAAAATAAAAAATAAACTGAAAATAGCAACCTAAATAACCCTATATGTGCCGCAAGAGGACGTTTTCTCTCCTTTTCAAGCCGTATTTTGGCCTCTCTGTCATCTGATATACGTTATCAAGCCTCCATCCTGCCAACAACACTTAAAAATTGAAAATCACGTGTCGCTTTGTTTTGAGGTGTGAGGGTCACGCGCATCATTTTGAACTGAGCATTCACGAAAGCAAGTTACCAAATGGACTCGATTTTGATGAAAAGTTTGGAAAAGTCGACCGATAACGCTGTTTCCCAACAGTCACAAGCTACAGAGACCAGCCTGAATAAGATTCTGTCCACAACGGTTGCCTTCTTGTCCATGATTGGAGCTTTAATAATTATCGTCACATTCATTGTACGACCAGATATCAGAACGAACTCAAGAAGAATAATCGTCTGCATGTCCATAAGCGATTTTTCTGTGGCGTGTTTAAATACAATAGGATTGCATATTAATCCGCCAACTCAAAACTTAATTTGTGAAATGCAAGCAACTCTAAATGTCGTGGCAGTTTTATCTTCGTTTCTATGGACTGTGAATTTGTCGCTTTATTTTTACATGACTGTCTGCAGAAAAATCTCCATTACATCTGAAAAGCGAATGATGACCTTATTTCACGTCACAGCGTGGGGATTTCCATTAACGATAGCAGTGTTTGCATATGGACTCGAAGGAGTAGGATATTCAAGAGATATGGTGTCCCCTGGCTGGTGTTGGATATCAACCGAACAGAAATGGTGGAAAGTGGTGCTGTGGATGTTTGTTACAGGAAAAGCCTGGGAAATCTCCGCATATGTTGTTATATCAGTTTTCTATGTGTTGGTCAAACAGGAGGTAGGTTAGGATTAGGGTCTTCTTCATCCATACCTAGCCAGGGCATTGCAGTCATATGAAAGCACAAAATCGGGTAGTTGCCAACAGGGGGAATTTGGTTTAAATGTTTTGCCTCATTAGCCGCACAAGGCTATCGTTTTCTAATCGTTCAGCAGAGAATAAAATACTGAATATTGACAGTGCGTTGCAAAATGATCTATATAAATTTGAAGACAAAATACCAGATAAGCGAAGATAATCTCTGAGCAATGATGCCGCTTGCAAAAATCGATTTTTTACAAGTCATGTACATTAGCGCTTTCGCCCGGGTGACGGGTGACTAGTAACGACAAATTCAATTTAATATTGAACTTCAGCTCTGTTTAAACAAAACCCTAGGTAGCAATACCGGAAAATGTCTGCAATAATAGTGTAATAAACAAATCTGAAACGGTTTTACTCACACAAACAGAAATTGTAAACGTACGGTAACATTCCTGGCTATTTTGAAAACAATTTAGGCCATCGCCTGAAAGCAAACTTTCAGCTCCAAAAATATGGATTATCTGGCAATATAATTTTCCCGAAAAACTCTGTAGAAACTCTGACTTTCTTACGTACAATGACACTATGTCATAAACAGTAAACTAGGGTTGAAAAAACAGTTCGCGTACGGTGATTGTTTGATAGGAGCTATTATAAACGTCATACAATTTGCTGGAAATTCAAGTGTGCTTAAGGCAAAGAACACAAGATGTCTGTCTGTCCGGCTGTCTGTCTACACTGAAAAGATCAAATGTGTTCTCCAAGTTCCACATCCGTATTGATGATTTAGACTATCAGCTGCAGCCAAAACGCTTCGTAGGCGGTTACAGTTGAATTGATAGAGCTGGAGCTTAAAACTTCATACCAAATTCACGTCACAGAAGCTGTTTATTGGATTCTACAAATCTTCCCTTTATAGTGGCCTCTTCGATTTCGATGTTGTCGCGTGTTGCTAGTGGGGCACATGAACGCAACGGATGGTAATACACTACCCTGCGAGCAGATTCTCTTTCGATCTTCCTAGATAAGTCGGGAAGAGAAAAGCAGAGTCTCTTTCGATCTTCCTGGATAAGTCGGGAAGAGAAAAGTAGACTCTGCCAGCCGGCTCGACACTTCGTGTTGAACAAGCGTTAAAAATTCAAATGTATTCGGGAGTCAGTCACGCGTGACAAGTAACCGCAAAACCACAAAACCAAAACAAACACTGGGGATATCTTCGAACAACTCTGGCAAACACACGACAACGCAAGGAATCATTTCCTTGGAAATTCAAGATAGTCCAAGTTTTTAAATTGCCAATTCAATTTTTACTTAAAAAATTAATGGGTTTCTCAAT
>NC_090874.1:31066206-31103706 GCF_036669935.1 Montipora foliosa
TCCCTTTGCACTTGGTGAATAAATTTGCGAGTCACGCACAGTTGACATTTGCGCCTCTGTATGATAAGGACATTATAGCGAAGTAATGAAGTTACCTCATCGTAATTTTCTGATCTCTGGTATCTGGGAGTGTCATCGCCTCTTCGACGGTTGACGTGCAATGACACTCCACAGGTCGCGATCGGCAGCTTGGCTGGTGCAGGCGTAGGCTGGCTGGCAGGTCCACTCCTTGATGTCCGCCATCCAGTTGTTCCGCGGCCGCCCTCTTGGTCTCTTGCCTTCTAACTTTCCTTCCAATGCTGTCGTCAAGATATTATAAATGGCCAAAATACTTGAAATACGGCGGGGTGGTGATTTCTTTGCCTAAAAGCAACTCACTTAACGAAACTATACTTCTTCCAACAACAGCAAGAAATCTATAGCTAGAAGGTTCAAGAACCTCTAAAATCAGTACACGATGTAGAATGCTAGAACGGAAGAGGGGTTCTAAAATCTCTAAAAGTTCTAAAGTTCTAGAATATCTATGGTCCATGTTGTGAGTCTAAAATTTCTAAAGCTCTAGAATATGTAAGATCTTTTGGCGGTTCTAAAATCTCTAAAATCTCTAAAGTTCTAGAATATCTATGGTCCATGTTGTGAGTCTAAAATTTCTAGAGCTCTTAGACTAGGATATGTTAAGTCTTTTGGGGGTTCTAAAATCTCTAAAATCTCTAAAGTTCTAGAATATCAAACGATCCCTTTGGGTCCTTTGGGGCTTTTAAAATCTCTAAACGTTCTACAGTTCTAGAATATCCATGGCCCATGTTGTGAAAGCTAAATAGCCCCAAAGCTAAAATTTTAAAAGAGTGCCTAATCACTGAAACGGGCGCTTGGGCTTCATCAATAAACGAGTGCTATATTCCTCACACCATCTCGTAAAGAGTGTGATAAACCGAACCGTAACATGAAAGCTAAAATTTAAATGAAAGAACGAGACTAGTTAGAAGAACCAAAGGGATCGTTTGATATTCTAGAACTTTAGAAATTTTAGAGATTTTAAAACCCCCAAAAGACCTTACATATTCTAGAGCTTTAGAAATCTTAGACTCACAACATGGACCATGGATATTCTAGAACTGTAGAACGTTTAGAGATTTTAGAAGCCCCAAAGGGATCGTTTAATTGATATTGTCACCTCCTCTATAGCTATCTTCTATTTTAGAGTTATTTTAAAAAGGCTGAGGGGCTTTGGGGCTTCAAAAATTTCTAAACGTTCTACAATTCTAGAATATCCATGGTCCATTTTGTGAGTCTAAGATTTCTAAAGCTCGAGAATATGTAAGGTCTTTTGGGGTTTCTAAAGTTCTAGATATCAAACGATCCCTAGCTCTTCTAACTAGAACAGTTCTAGAATGCTATAGAAGTTTCTAATGTCAAGACCTGCACCTTTATGAAGGATTCAAACAGCTTCAATTCTTACAGAGTTCGATGAAAATCCGGATTTATAACATGCGGTGTGGCAACCAAAGCGATGGGAACTGTGTTGGGGTTTCAGTGTGAAAGTACAAACGGGTACGAACACTCTTTATTTTATTCTTATGACTCGTTTTTCATTATTAATATTTTATTTTACCCGCTGTTCGCATTTTACCCCTGACCGGTTTTTGATGACTAATAGCCGTCGTCACACAGTAGACTTTTTACCTAGGTAAACTCGACTTGTTGCCGACAGTTTACCTCGGGATTTTTTTCAGTGTGATCGATTTTTCCCCAAGTAACTTACCTCCGGGAAATTTCATCTTCTGGAGCTTCGTTATGTCACGAGAACAATAGAGTTTCCCTTGACAGCTACCCCAAAGTGTTAGCTAGGGAAAATTCATTTCACCACGAATGTCTTCATGACAGATCCGGACATATAACACTCTGTGAGCATGTGTGAGGTCATCTAGCAAACCTTTTTGAGATAAATTTGTTTTATTACTGCAAAGTGCGAAAACGATGGCACAATTCAGAGCAAGTATTTGTTTTTGTTTAGAATTTGAAATTTCACTTCAGTCTTAGGTTGATTTGGAATCTTCTTTCAAGCGAGGAACTGTTTTTGTTGCAGAAACAGTTTGTATTCTCAAGACGAGCCGCAACAAGGTTATTACAACGGCTTACTATTCAACTCTCGGCGCGAGGAAAGCCGTCCAGAACCAGATCTTTCTTTACCCACTCTGGCAAACCAGGGTAGTGTGACCTTTCAAGATTATTTCACTTAGGTAAAGTGAAACCCGAGATGAATTTATCTCGGACAATTTTGCCCTAGGTAAATTGGTTTTACCTTGTAAAAGTCCGCAGTGTGACCACGGCTAATAACTGGCTCGTTATCAAAGCTAAAAGGCTTAAACCTGGAGACTTGACTACGCTTTAACAGATTCAGTGACCAAAAGCGTATGTTCCTGAAACAAAATGTAAACAATGACGTCGGCAAAGGCTACACATCAAGTACACTTCAAATGAGTTGCGACTTTGACTTTGGCATAGAAACTGAACTTGATGTCTTTTGTACATGCCAACCCTCGTAATAATTGAAAGCTAATTAACTAAAAACAAACGGGATGATGTTATACAATTGAACGCCGTGATAGAAGCCCATGTAAGTTCGGTGCTTATTCGGAATTTTAGTTACTGGAGTTGCAGTTTTCCACTGAGACTCTGGGAACGAAGTTGGTCTCTTACCTGAATCTATACATGAATAAACAGAAAATACATTACCTTCCCTATTTATTCCTTTTTTTTTTGACAGATGACTCTAGGACTATTGCCAAGGGGAAATTTGTCGAAACCAAAGGCCTTGGAATTAGTAAAAAAGGCAGATCGCAAGTTTACATTTATACCCATGGTATTTATTTTGCTGCGGATCTGGGGGACCATCAGATTCTTTCGATTCTTGGCTTATCATCCTCGCGATCCACCGCTGCTGGAATGGCTAATACTATGTCAAGTAAGATCTAATAAACCAACCCCGTTCCCCCTGGTTGGGGCTGGTCACGTGGCTCTCCTTGACAAACATTGTCCCACTGGTTTAGGGTCTTCGTTATATTTTTCCCCGCAAATGGGCGAAAGCGTAATCGTTTGACAAGGCAGTTTTTAATAAATAATCTTTCAAAAAGGTCAAAACAGCTGATGTTATATTCCCACAGGAGATTCCCACAAAAGTGGTCAAGCTAAAAACAAGAGCTTTTGTGACTGGTAAGACCTTCAATGTCGAGCGGCGATTGAAGTTCGCTAAAAAAAATTCGTTAGTAGCTAAAGTTGCTTCTACAGAACATACACTATCATAAAGAATAAACCACACACCACTTTTACTTCATAAAATGTCTCTTTTATTTTACTGGCCCTAAAAATATACTTCACAATTTGTTAAATTACACGCTAAAGCTCGGTGCAGTGTACAGTTGCAAGAATATAAACTGTCGACTCGCTCTGCAAGCTTGCGGCTTAGGAATCACGAAAGAAAAACGAAAAAAAATACCAGCACAGTTAGTTTGAGGTCGATATGTGACATAAACATATGACACCGACTGATTGATCGCCGAACATGTTTGTTTCCCGTGGATAAACGTCTTGCTTGTTTTCTTTCACGACAAAACGTTCTTTTCTTTAAACGTGTCGCAAACTATAATAGTATCCTTCGTTATCACTCAATTCGACTGCTGACTTGAGCTTGATCAAGTGTTAAAGTTTTGAATCCGGATTTTCTGTTGCGTCCGATCGATTTGACAACAACATTTTGTCTTTCACGTCGAATTCCATGTGTAGTACATTCATCACCTTGCTGTGAAACTGTTTGTCGATGGTCGCCTGGCCTCAAAATCAAATGCGTTGTGATTCCCTTCCTCGCAATGATGGTAAGGCCTACACTGCCACCTCTCCCCAAACACACATTTTTAGACACATGACCGGCCCCAACAAGGGTCTCTTTTCAAAGACAGTGGAGACTCTCGGAAACGAGGTTGCTCGTAAACTACTCTTTCGAACACATTTTATCGCCATCCGATAACATTTAGTTCAATGCTGTGATAGTATCCCCATATTGTGCTGATTGTGGTGCGCTTGCAATCATTAATCACGTTCCTTCGCCTCTGATCTTATTATTTTTAGCAAGAGTCCATCACCTTAATGGACTCTTGATTTTGCAGGATTTACTCAGTTTACAAGAAGAGACATGCACTCTTTGTTTTAAGTATTAAGTTTTAAACTGATCAAGCACTTGTCTCTTTCCAGGGTGTTGGTGACAGTGGCCAAGGCTTGGCCAATTTTGTGTTGTTTTGCTTGTTTACTGACAAGATAAGGAAAACGTTCAAAATTGGCTGCGACTCTATCAAACCATACTGTTACAGTGTGCCAAAGAAACATCAACTATTTGATACTCAAAGTACAAATTTTCCACTGAATGCGGCTTCGGACGTTTCTTCTTATGGAACAGGCGGCTATGTCACGGTCATAGCCTATTGAAACGATCCGGGTAATATGTCAGAATCTAAACAGTCGTATTAAATACAATTTACTGTTCCAGACAAAGGAAATAAAAACATTCATGTATCATCCAAATGCAGCCGTGTCTGTCAAGTGTTTGCCTCCTACCCAAGTAAATTAAGGCATGGGCCCCGACCTGGCTTCAAATTATTGCACAAAAACTTAAGGGGGTGGTCCAACTTCTGAAGGTTTAGTGATAACAACCTAAGCTTTTCGAAGACTAATAACGTCAGAAAAGGTTTTATATTGATGTGGATGACGTATGCAAATGAGCTCACGTGACTTGTTAACATTTTATGCTAAAATTTATTTAACTGCCCTACAATTAGATTGGTCAGAATGATGTGAACTGTGCTTGGCCTTTGTTACATATGTCTTTAGTTTTGGAAATATACAGCATTTGTTCTAGTCCCCAGTCCCCTATGGAAAAGGATTTATTTTTTGGGACATTTATTTAAAATTATCTTGAAATATCCAATAGTGTTACCATCAAAACGGTAAATCGAGCCACCGGAAAATGATAAAAAGTGTTGCCTTTTTGCTGAGAAGATTTCTGTGCTAAAAACAACTTTGACATGTCACGTGATAATATGTCATCCTATATAGCAGTTAAGGTAATTCCTTAGTATTGCATTGCGCATCCCTACCGCGCACGATTTTCGCGTCATTAGCGCGCGCACATGAGCACGTGCGCATACAAAACGTAAGAGATTTCGCTAAAACTAAACTCGATAGCGAAATAAATGCTCCTTTTCTCTCAAACGAGCACGGTGAACCCCGATTTTTTTTCCAGGTATTTGCGAAGAACAGTCTAATAAAGAACATATTTGAAGATGAAAAAAAGTTTGATAGTAGAACATGAATTTTTTTTTGGAAAACAGTTCCGTACTGGGTGTATTTTACCCAAGGCGAGGACTTCAAGCTAACCACGGAACTGTCCCAAAAAGTGCACTATTTCCACAACCAGGAAATCAAAGTCGGCGTAAATGAAGCATTACTGCTTATGTAAATAAAAGAAGCTTTATTTTCAAAATAAATTTTGTGTCTTTGAAGTAACCAAGACTTAATTCTGTATGAAGGTGATTCGAATTTTTAACGCGAAAACAGTAAAAATACCCCATTTTAAGAGCCTGCTGACGCGTAAACAAGCACGGTGACCCCATTTTTTTATTGTTTTTTTTTAATGTTCATATCATGAATGTTAATTATGCCAAGTTTCCGAAAAAGTTTGATAGTAGAACAATTTCAAGGGAATTACCTTAAGGTTTCACATCTTATTGCTGGTAATGATGTCCCAAAGTTATTTGGCGTTATATAAAATGGATCAATAGTTAGACCCTTCACTTATTACTGAGTTGCCATATGGCAATCCACTCGAAAACCGAGGGGCATTTTTCCGGTTTTTTAATTTTTCCTGTGTCCGAAATCTGAAAAGTTGCGCAATAGGGTCTTCCCTGTCACTCCTCTGCTAAATATTGTCTTTGTGCCTAGAATCTTCTACGCGTATCTTTGGTAGGTTTCAGGGGGTAGTAAAAATGTGTAGATTTCATCCGGTAGGCACAGTAGAATATTCAATTAACCTGCAATGGCGTCGAAGTCGATGTAACGTTGTTTAAACAAAATTATGCTCTTATGGAGCTCAAGAATGGAACGTAAATTGGATAAACAAGACAGGCGGAGAAGAATATACATCTGGAATCTTAAAAGCAGCGAGTAATGGTCTTCCGTCTAGACGAATTATGCGTCTCTCATGTTATCCGTCTAGAGTAAAGACATGATGATCTATATGAGCCCCATAATTCGTCTGGGGCGAACTTGGGCAAACATTTTTTCTGCGTCTATTAAATTCGTCTAGTATAAAGACGGGCACCAGACGCATAATTCGTCTGGACGAACTATCCAGTTTAGTGCGTCTTCAAAGACCGGGTAAGGTATATACTTCGTCCAGAAGCATAATGCGTCGTGTGCCCGTCTTTATTCAAGACGAATTTAACAGACTCAGAAAAAATGTTTGCCCAAGTTCGTCCCAGACGAATTATGCGTCTCATGCTAGTATAAAAACGGCCAATAAAGCCTTTTCAGTTGTATTTACGAGTGTTTTGGCTGTTTTCTTACTAGTTACGTCTTGCGTAAACGAATTATGGCTTCTGGAAATTTACCTCCTCAAACGAGTCAAAGGAAAGAAGCTATTGCCAGAGGATATGGAAATTGTTTTTACAGAGCTATTGCTCTTTGGAGGAATGAAATGAGGGATGAGAAAAATGAGGAAATCCAAGGTTAAGTTCTAGTTTGATTGAGGAAAATCCAACGATTTTTGAACCGCTACTATTTTCTACAAACGCTGAGTCCAGTTTCTTTAAAATGTATTACGATGATTATGCTCAAGCAAACCATTTCAGTCTCCTTCTGCCTCGAGGTAGCTGTTCTGTTCTGCTCCTCTTCCAGAGAATATAGCAGTCTCTGTTTCAATAGATTTAGATAACACCGGGAATTCATATGCCTCAGCTAATAAACAAACTTTTTCTTCTGTCAAGCTACCATCTACAAATATTAAAGTCACGGATCCAAGCAAACTTGTCAAGCTCCAACTTCGACCAATACAAAAGAGTCATCTTCATATACTAGTTCTTTGGAGCAGGTCTTTGAGGTTTCAATACTCTCACAATCATACTCTTTTATGTACAAAGTTGGTGTAGAACATTCAGAGGTTCTGTAACTTAGTACAAATTTTTTTTGACAGACCTTTGTTTTCATCGAAACCTTGAATTGGTCACGATTAATAGCTCTAGCCCACGACAAAACGTCATTATTAATCCTGGGCGTGTAAAATCTGTGGTCACAACCTCACACAGCACAATGATCACCACTAGGCATATTTCCAATAGCATTTGAATTGCTGAATTTATAAATTGGCCAAACGCCTGCCTATACACACGTAAATACAGCTAAAAAGGCCTTGTTAACTTATTTCCTCCAGATTTATACCTAATTTTGTAATATTTTGAGACCATTTCACAATTTTACGTTGGAAAGGGTTTTTGTGAGATTTTTCGCTCAAATGAACGCCCAAAAATAAAGATTTTTAACGAGCTTTCAGTGAAATATTTTTTTATAATTTAATATTCTCTGTCAAAAATGTGGCAACGCACACAAGAAATTTAGTCGCATATTACCTCTTCGTCGAATTCTCGTAAATATTTTACTAACTGTAGTGTTATGGAGAACAATGAAATCAAACGGCAAATTCTCTGGTAACTTTTTCAGGAGTGTCTAGAAAACGCAGACCTAGAAAATAACATTGCCTTGGCAATCACTATTACGTACTAAATTCTCTCCAATTCAGTTCAGTGACGAATAATATAATGACTTTTTGCCTCTGTGATTTATGCGGATGAAACTCAAAACCTGTGTTGAAAACATGTCGCTAGATCGCTAGAAATGGTTTATTCTTAGTCTGATAAACTAATATCTTTCAGCAAAACATGGCGCACGCAGAAATTTAACTTTGACAAAACGTTAGGGCACCGTTGCTTTTATTATCTTGGGTATAGGGTGATAATATCATGATAATCATAGGGAAATCGGGGGTATAATGTAGTTAGACAAAAGTTCCATTTACTCAGTGGCACTGTAAAACATGAAAATTTCTTTTACTCATCAGTGGCACTATATATATACAACGATTTTCGACTGGTTAATACACAACAACATCAATAATATCAACTTCTCTCTTTTACTGTCATATTTTTCGCACCGGCTGGTTTTCTGCCATTTTACTGTTCAGGTGGCTCAAACGGGTTTCGACAATTTGGAGGGAATGCCTTATGAGACGGATCAACTCTACAACACTGTTTCACTTAACGGCAATGTTATGGTAGCATATGAAAAACCAATGATTGCTTAACAAGATGCAGATATTAACGTAATGTATAAATTACCATGGCAATAAAAGAATCATCAAAAAACTCCCTATATTTTGTGTTTAAGCGCTTATGTCTCAAAAACGAAGTTATTAGCGGGCTAAGAAGAAACTCTGTGCAAAGTTTAAAAAAATTCTCTCTAGCGAATTCGGAGCCACTTCAAAATTTTTCAATTGCGAAGGTGTGCAGAGAGTTTTATCTTGGCGTGTTAATCACTCTCCAGCAATAAAAAATGGGGGTCACCGAGCTCGTTTTTGAGATAATACGCGCTTCAAGGAAAAATATACGGTGTTTTCAGAGGGCTCTTTTGTTGCCATGGTAACCTACATGAGTACATCTTGTCAAGCCTTCATTGATGTTTTATATGGTGTCATAACATTTCCGTTAAGTGAAACAGTTGGGTAGATTCAATCCTTCCAAATAGTACAGTTTCTCGAAAGTGTTTAAACTGGTTTTGAGCCTCCTTAAGATACACTAACAAAACATTTATGCTAGAATTCATAGAATCGCCTTACTCGTGCTTGCTACGACGTTTCAGTTTTTCTTACTAAACACTGCAATAACAACTGAACCAGTTATTGGTGATAATGGGTAAAAAATGCTAAATGATAAATCCAACGGTATAAACCTAACAAAGCCGCATGTGAGCTTTCATTTGCCTTTACTAAGACTTATTAGTGTTGTCCAGTTCACTAAGTATTAAACGAAGTTTCTCTAGTTTTACTAAGCTGCAATGCACAGGGACGCCATGTGACGACTCACGTGATGTGTACGTTTGTAAACAGTTAACATGAATGAGTGTTTTGTGCGCTTTCTTTCGGTTGGCCCTTACTTCATCAGGTATTTCTAAATATTTGCTGTTAAAGTAAAGAAAATTACTTATGATGCATTTCTGCCTGATGCAATGGTACTTCTTTGTATACTTTGCTGAAGAAGGTTTGTTCTCCCATAGGTCCATTAGCTTGCCTTAAATAACTGATTTTTGTTTTTGGCATAACCATAACTTTGCAAAACACTGTTTAGTTAAGAGTTAAGAATTTTCTAGGTCTGCGTTTTCTAGGTCTGCGGGTCTGCTTTTTCGGGTTGGATGTCAGAAAAGGAATCGAACACCTTGGATGGATGTGTCTTTATAATTTTCTGGCTATTTATAATTATATTATTTGTACTCAACTCTGAAATTTGACTAATTCTTGTTATTCAAGAAATATTTGAAAGAAAGCTTGTCCATTTTTTGCTTCATTATTGAAAGAAATGGTTCTTCAGTGAAGAGTTTGATCAACAGTGTTCCAGATAAAAAACGGGACTCGGGTCAATAAACCGACAAAGAAGGCTTCCCGACCCGACAGATGAAATGTAAATATTCAGTTAAATGTTGTTTAACTCTGAAAGCGAACGATTACTTTTTTCCTGATGTAGCTTGCAGTTCATTCAACGTAAACAAGAACCTAGACACAAGGTGATCACGTGCACCTTTGTGGTTGCCCAGCACGTGATCACTTTCTTCCTTTTGACAGGACATTATGACTTTCCCCTTGATTCATAGAAGTCAGAGACTGCAGAAATGTTAGTGTTTTTACGATCGATTGCCATTAATCTTTCGCTGAAAATCGAAATTCAGAGTTTTTATATCAAAATAGGCACGCATTGCGTATGTGTTGTAGTGCAGTAACTCGTCACAGTGCTTTATTCCGTAACTGGCAACTAAGCTGGGTTTTTTTTCCGGGAGATTCAAGTTGTCTTTGCGTAATGTGTAGCTCTAATAGTACACAATATTGTTTTGGTGTCGTAAATCACTATAAAACTAGCCGTTTTTATCAAAAGTAAAATGCTACAGTGACAATTGTTTCTGCAAGTATAATTCATTGGTAGTTCATTGTTTGTCACCCTAGTAGTTGATTGATTATGTGCTTCGGTTGCCGGTTGGTCTGGTAAGTTGGGATCAAGGGTAATAATGGCTGACCAGCGTACTCCATCGGATAATTACGTCAGCGAGATTGTCTCTGTATCTGGAACGGTTTGCTCTTGAAAAGCCTAATGGTACATAGCATCTCCTTTTGTCAATAGCTGATCAACTGTGTGGGCCGTCCATTACGAAACATCACAGAGTTAGCATATAATTCAAGGAGCTGAAAGACTCTTATCGCTGGCCAGGATAAATCGAGTAAGGAAAGCACAAAACATACGTGCGCAGTCCTTCTCGGCCAAAAGGAGCACAGCTAACCATTCAGATTAGTGTTGCTGCGCGCTCGCTGCGCTCGCTTGCACTCAGCAATAAAACAAAATAAATACTAATAAAAATTCTATGTAATCTGAATAAACAGATCTGCTAAGATTAGCAATAGCTACCTGCAGGCCCCTCTACCTGTAAGTAATTTAGTAATTCAAGAAATAAAGATGTTGTTGTTGCTGTTGTTGTTGTTGTAGTGCTATGGTAGATGTCTTTGGTAAATAGCCCCCTCAGAAGACACGTAGCTACCACTTAAATACCAAGCCCAGATTCTTTGATTGCACAAAACACTGTAGCATAATAATAAGTTTTGCATAATAATAGAGTCAAATTCCCAAAATACTTTTTCGCTATTTCTTACAGCGAAATGTTTAATTTTCCTTTTCTTTTCAATTTGTTCAAATCGTTAAGCATATAGTTAAGAAAATATGGTTACCCATCGATGCGAGAAATTTTGGTTTATAGCCATGACGTCATCGACCGTACGTCCACCCCTCCATGTATACCAATCTGACCAGTACCATGCTAGTTTATAGCATACATCTTTGATCAGGCGGGAAGGAAAGTTAAAAACGATGGCGATCTGTTGGCTTTTTTGTTGGTGGTATTATCGCGAAGTGGAATTGAGAAAACGTTCATAGCTGACTCGTTCCCTAACGGCTCTGAAGTTCCCCGTCGAAGCACAACTCAACTCCTTCCCACTGGGAAATAATCGGCGAATCAGCGTCGAGTCCAGTCCTTTCTTTACTCCTAGCACCGCTGCTTCCACACTTCATTACTACCCGTCGCACCCAGCGCGCCGGCGCTAGACAACACCAACAACATAATCTGGTGCGTGACTCGTGCATGGTGCCTTCGGACAGACAGGACCAGCGCTTTATTAACCAACATAGTCTTACACTGTGAACGAGCTTGTGAAACCATATTGACAATACATGAACATCAATGTGCAAGTGCGAATATAGTTGACAATAGCCTGAAAAATGTACATAGAAATGTATCTATCTGGACGAAATGTATTATATAGATAACCGTAGTCAAAAAATTTAAGTGCAAGGGCAGTACATAAGTGAAAAAATTCGCACAACAGGAAACTAGGAAAAAACCTACGGAAAATACAGCGGCGATACGTTGCCCGATACGAAAACCCGGGGTAAAAACACAGTGGGAAAAAACCGGGAACGTATTCCTCGATCGAATGCAACGCATTTCAGCTCCGAGGATTAGAGCTTTAAGTTTTCTAACTAATATAAAGTTAGGATACAGTTCTTGGTGGCTGTCCAGAAGGCGAGATAGTGAAAACTAGAAATTCCACTTTTTATACCAAATAATTAGCATATAATATATGCAGTTACATAATCATGAACAAAAAGTAAATACGAAACAATTGTTCAAAATATGTGAAGCCTTATTTCAGAAACAATGTGAATACCTTGAATTATAGTAATGCTACGAACCGTAATGAACACGCTTTCCAACTACTCTTTGTTCCGTTGGAAAGCATTACTCTCGCTCTCAATTTAGAAATCTGATCATACATCAAAGCGTTCAAAGGTGAAACAGACTTTGTTTCCGACGTGTTTTACGTGTTTCCTTTCTTTCCCTCAACAATCGAGGCAGAACTTGGAAAATTAAGGATTTCCCGTAGCCGGTAGGAAGAACAGCAACTAGATCTTTCTTTAAATATAAACTTTCCAGGCAAATTACTTGTTTCACTTTCAAAATAATATCGTCATCGGGCAGCCCAAAGTAGCGCCTTCTGAACACATCTCAGAAACTCGAGCGCCATTTTGAAACCAACAATTGTTCAACTTCACCTTCCCCGGGATGGTATTTTATCGTCCTCTCAACCAAATGTACTTGAGTACCCACCCACCCTGCGGTTTTGGATGGATTGATGGTCACGTGACCAGCCGCAACCAGGGTCTCTCTTCCAACGACCAAGGGAGGCAGAGAAGAGAGACCCTGGGAACGAGGTTGACAAATTACGGGTACGAATTGAATGCGTAGTGCGCGTAGCTAATTTGCTCGATAATCCGTTTATTCACGGGAACCCAAATATGTCAAGTTGTTTCCGATGTATCGTCGGATATCCGAGTTTTAGGAATCAGACGGTAATCAGTGTAATTTATTCGCCTAAGGACCTCTTTCTGTTGTTCGATGGCTCCAAAATATCACCACAAACATCGCCTCTTCAACCAACCACGTTTAATTTCATTCAGCACAATATCTACTGGGAACGTGTTCTTCTCGCCGAAACACGAAAAACTCCTTTTGCAAACTTTCCTGTATATCAGCGGGATGTTTTGGGTTGGGGAAATTTGAAGGAAAGAGATTTTTAAAAATGTTATTTCATTCGACTTACCAAAAGTGCTACTTTCCATTCTTGAATTTGTCCTATATTCAACGTCGGCTGCAATCCCTTCGGCTGGTAATGTGTAGTGTCTCCTGGAATTGATCTGTCATCTTGGTGACCCTAACTCCAGGGATTCAAGCATACACCTGACAGCTATCTCGTGAACTGCGTATGTTCAGCTTGGACAGGGATAAACTAGAAATTGATTATTTGGTAGAAAACTTGAGAAAGAAGACTGACCTCAGATTCGACCGTGAGGATCTCTTTTGGACCCTGCAAATTGAAATTCCAGGAATTCATTTGTATATACAGGAATTCCACTACCACTATTAATCCACCTTCCCATTTGCTACAGCTGCTATTATAATGAACTGGATTAATCAACGTAAACTACTTGTAGACAAAGACATCCAACCAGCCTCTGTGACTAATAGAAGTGACCACGGATCGGAATCATTTGTAAAGCCCTCTTTAGCGCAGACCGGATTTACATTCTGTAATGAAAATTGCTGCTCATCTTTAGAGTTTACCAGGTTGCAGACTATGATGTGAGAAACGTTTGGAGAACATGGAGTTTCAGTTTCTTAACTTCATGAAGTAGTATAGGAGTTGGGGGTTTCAACGCATTTTTGCAAAAATGCGCTTAAACGCCCCAACTCATACTACTTTCCATTTAATGGCTTCCATCGATGGTTTCCATCACATGGGCGTGGCCAAATATGGGCGTGGTCATTTTCGGTCTCATATTCTTGGAAATCTATATGTTTTATATTTCTGCGAATCTATGCCGTGGCGAGGTAGAATGGATTTTATAGTGACCGTATGCGTAACTTGCCATACCATTGTTGTGAATATATCGCTTGTCATCGAAGCAGGATAATGATACTTTATTAAGCTCATAGCTCCCAAGTTGATGCAAGTTGCTTCTGATCGTTTTCATGGTGTGTTGCATTTGTTTGCTGTTGAACAGTACGTTTTTGTAATTTTCATGAGTGATGTTCTTCTTAATAATATTTTTCTTGATTCCCTTTGCCGTCTTTCCACCTTTGTCATTGTCTTTCATATAGGAATACATTTTTGATCTCAATCCAACGAATTCGGTGATCGGTATACCTGCTGCCTCGTCTTTGAATTTACCGATTACCTTTTTATTTGTCTTGTCGAAATATTGCGAATCTTGAGAATAATCACTGTTGTCGAATTTGTCTTTATCATTCCAAAAGTCTTGGTATGCATCACTCGTTTGGATTTCATATGTCAAGCAGTCTGTGTCTGTGAATAACAATTTTGCTTTGCTGCCGTATTTTTGTTTGATATAATTATAGTGAAAATCATACATTAGTGTCTTGCTAAGATCAAGGATACACATACCCACATATGCCGGCCTGTTTAGGGTTAGTGTTTCTTTGATTTTATGCACTGCCACTAGATTTTCATTAAAGATCTTGCTGCTAACATATGTTGGTTTAGCAGCCATTTTTAATAGTTTGTTTTTATCAGTCACTAATCTGACATCTACTCTTTTTCTAATGTTTTCCATTGTTTTTCCAAATACACTGTTATTCATGAGCTTGAAGAAGTCTTTCTCGAAAGCATTTTTAGCATTAGTTCTTTTTTCAGTATTAAAGTCGATGTATTGCTTCAACCATGCGGACTGATTGAACTCTAGTACTCGATGGACTTTGGTTATTTTCAAACCAAGATCTGTGTATAATTGAAGGTTTCTGTAATGGAGTACGTATTTTTCTTTATTGCTTAACGTAGGTACCAGTTTATGAACTAAACCAGTTGATACATTAAATTTATCGGCTATTTCTTGGCAATAATTAGAAAGCATATCTTTGTTGACTTTTACCTTTTCAGGTGCTAGCGGATAATCATTATGCAGATCGTGTAATTCTTGGGGATATTCCAAATCAACTTCTAATATCGAACCTTTATTACTATCTTCTTTATACTTGGATAAGTCTATTTTGTCAATTTGTTTTTTAGTCATCCATCTGAATCCGCCAGTTGGAAGGTATTGACTCATTGCCCAACCATACAGATTGTTGGCGTCTAAATACATGATATATTTTGAGGGCGCCTTTTCATCATATGTTTTCATGTATCTATTATTAGCTTTACCGTATCGGTTAGCAATATAACTGGTTCCGCCACGCATTCCTTTTTCAATAAACTGAAACATGTCAATATCAGTCATAAGCTCCAATTTAATGTTAGTCATCTTTAACATAGCATCCCATGAAAGACCTGGAGATGTAAAATAATGACAGGGGTCTAGTTTGTAGTATTGCAGACATGTCTTTCGAAAGTTTTCAAACACATCAGCTAATAGAAGGATGTCAGATTTGAGATATAAGTCATGGTACTCACCCATATTTTTTAGATTGAAAGTGTTCCATACATTTTGAGCATGTTTGTATTGATCATCTGAGATATGCTCATCATTTAATATACTGTAAAATTCTTCTTTTGGTGGTAGCTTTTCATTGAATTTACCGAAGCTATCCATGAAGTCGTATGGATATACTCCTTTTTGTGACATTAAACCAAGTTTGTCCCCTTTGAATTTTTGAGAAGTATATATCAATGCTTCTTTTGGCAGGTTGCTCACCAGTTTATCCAGACTTGAGCTCATAAATTGAAAACTGTCAATAAAAGTCAGATGATTACCAAACATAAAGGCCATATATTTCTCCATGTTATTGGGAATTGCATTTATATTCATTTGGCACTTTTCACCTTTCTTGTTTGTGTATGTATGATTTTTAACTGTCTCACCGATCTCTTGCATTATGAAATGACTGTCATACCCACGTAGATTGTGGAATATCACTGGAATTTTGTCAGTTATTCTGAAGTTGAGATTGCAATCTTGATGTGCGGATCCTCTGTACTGACCAGTCACATGGCAGTGATCTCTTACTCTCACATCAGTTTTATTGTATTCTTTTTCACATATATGGCATTTGTCAGCTTTTTTGAATTTGTCTTCGTCATCTTTAGTCATTCTCAATGGCTTATCAAAATGTTTTTTCATTACATTCTTGCAATATTTGACTTCTTCTAACATTTTTTCCATGAATTTGTGAACAGCTTTTTCACCTCTATAAATTTGTACTGGTTTTGTGTATTTATCATCATAACAACAAACAACCTTGTACCCATAACCACAGTCTGTGTGTCTCTGATAAGCCTCTGTGTATGATTTAGCATCATTGGGTTGGCATCCATGTATTTTTTCAGTTATGGCTTCGAAATCTGCATATATTACAAATGGAACGGGTAGTTGTTTGTGGAAATTATTGAATTTTAGTATGTTATCATCTTTTGTTGGCATTTTAATTGCTTGTGCTCCATTTAATTGGATACAGTTTTCTTTATGATTATTCAACACTCTTTCAGAAGTGAAGCATTGAAGACAATACATGCAAAAATGTTTCCTCTCTTTATGCTTCGTTTGATTGTACATAAACTTGTTGAAATCCTTTATCAATACATAGTGCTTGTTTTCATTTTCTGTTATGAGAAGCAGATTCATGCAATCTTCATACTTTTCTTTTGAGACATGGATTGGATATTTTTGTTTATTTTCATAACCAAAAACATTGATGTTGATCTCATTTTGTTTTTCTATTTTGTTGTACTGTTTGGTTGTCACAGGGAATTCAATGCCTTGATAATTTAGGTTGTCTACGTGTTGTTTATCTGATTTTTTTATTCTTTGAGGATCTTTGTCTTGAGGGTTCAAATGTCTTATGTGGCACCATCTGAAGCATTCATTGTCACTGTTTTTTATGTTTATCAATCCCTTTGCACTTCTGAGTTCATTTGGTAGTTTTATATAAGAAGATCCTTTCATTGGCTCGTATTTTACCACATTGATATAATGATTTTCAACAGATTGAATAGTCCAACCAGATCCTTCTGAAATCCAAACTGCAATCTTGTTTAGTATGACTTGTTTCGACAAAGACAAAGCCAGTTCGATTTGTGTGTCATTTGTTATTGTTTGTGGTTGACTGTTAAAATAAGCCGTTTTGATGATTTTTTCTTCTCGCCCTGTTTGCTTTTCAAATGTTACTCTAAGTGTTTCAATAAATTTTAGACCTTTCATTGATTTCAATATTTTTTTGATATGGATGGCAACAGCCTTTCTTGTATTTTGCAGTTGCATAAGTGGGTCTTTGCTGTTTTTTATGTTGATTTCTTTGTGAACCCTTTTAAAGCTTTGTTCGTTTCTTGTATTATGGTCCTCGGTAATGGAACGGGTCGTTTTTTGGTTCTTGGAGCGGCAACCGGTATTTTTGTTCTTACCGCGGCCACTGGTTTGTATCCATCTCGGAACTCTGGTGGAGGAAGAATTATGTTTTCTTCATAATTTTGCACCATTTGCTGCACACTCTTGCGAGGTGCTGGTATTGGTCGTCGGGGACCAACTCTTGTTTCGCCTTTGGTAGTCAAATTTTTTATGATTTGGATTAATTCCGTTTTGCTTAGATTTTCAAAATCACTCTTGTTCATACTATAAGCTGAGATATTATTTTTCATCTCTATATCTTATAACAAGTAATGTCTTCTTAAGTATCTTATGGTTTTTTGCTAGTTGAAACCAACCGTGGCTCGATTGATTTTAACTGTAAACTATATATTTATTTATTTTCTAATTCATGAATCTTCATATGCAGTTTATGTTTTTCGGTTTTAAGATGCAGATGTTTTCCCCTCATGGCATAATTCTTCCCATTGTTGCATATCACACAATACCATTCAGTTTCGCGGCCATATTTGTTTTTTTTTTCTTGAATTTCTCTGTCGGTGAATTGTTTTTTTGGACCTCTTTTTTTGGTCTCCATAATATAGAAAGAGATAATATTCTTTTAAATGATTTCGGTCCGAAAGAATATTTAATCCACATTTCTATCGACACCAAACCTGCGGTAAAACTGTTCTCTGGCGGATTCATTGTCGGATTCAACGTCTGATTCAAGATCTTCTGGTTTGTATTTGCTGTAACATTGTGCAATGTCTTGCAACATATTGTCATCTATGTCATTAGGCCTCATGACAAAACTGTTTATTCCGTCTGTCACCTTAACCATCAACACTTCATTGCCAAACACCAATTTCAGTTTCACTGGTGGGTAAATGACCGACAACACATTGGAATCTATCAAGTCTTCCAAAAAATCTTTCAAACTAGGATCTGCGATCACACAAGAAATGAATGCATTGAATTTTGATTCTGGGTTCATATATAATAGAACTATATTTTATTTTTATATATCATTCTTGCACCATTTTTAATGGAGCCAGAAAATTGCAATATCTTTCGAATTCTCTGTACAAAAACGTCATTTTGGCATCCATCTTGTTGAATACTTTCAGGATTTCTTTTTTTGGTACGCCTGTTTTCAATGCGTGTCTGATCATTGGCATCTCCATTGTTCGAACGAAATGCATGTAACTGGCGTTTCCGACTATTATGTCGCATATTGCTTCCACAACTAACTTTCTCAAACATAACGTTCTGACTATTTCACTTCCTTTGAACATATACTAATTGTTTAGATTGAAAGCTTTTCTCATCGATTCTAATTTGGTCTTGTCAGGTTGTCTGACGTCGAAAGTAGTCTTACCATCACTCACAAAAACTCTGTAGCGTCCTTTTTGATTTTTGATAAGTTTGGCGGTGATTGGTGGTTTTATCATTTCCAACAGTTCTTCTTCTTTAATCATTTCAAATGCAAATCTCCGTAATTGTTTGTCTTTTATTAAACGTAATATGCAATACTTGTATTTCAGTTTTATTTCATCAGTATTTAACTTTGGTGAACCTGAAACGGAAAATAATCGTTGTAAATATACCTTCAGGTAATCCACACCTGTCTCTGACTGTTTTTCTTTGCAAGCTTTGATGAATTTCTTTTTGAAAAGTCGCCACTCTTCTTGAGTTTCATAATAGAGAAAAACTGGATCCATACTATATGTTTAGATTTTGTTTTTATACACTTTCCTGGCTTGATTCAGATGAAATCTGACTTTCTTCTGACGACCAACTGTCTTGTGAAGACGAACTTTCTTGCGATGGCGTCCAATCGGAATCTGAACCAGAGTCCTGATCGCTCTCATAATAAAAACCAAACTTTTCTTCATTTTCGAACTTGTCCATATATACATGTACTATATATTATTTTCTTATATATTTATCAAGGTGCGTTTGTTTCACCACAATTCATATGTTTTCAATGTCTTTCAATGGTATCCAACTATTGAAATCATCACTGTATCCCTTCCATTTCACGAGAGCTTGTTTCTTCTTATAGTCCCTCCGAATTACTTTATCAATACGAAAAACATCCTGTAGGGCTTTTAATAATTCAGGTTCATAAAAACTCCCTTGGATGTCTTCACCTCTGAGATCTTTTAGTTTGTATGTTATTGGATTAGTATATTGGATCTTATCAACTGTGAACACTTCTTCTGTCCAATTTGGTGTGTAACCCTTGTCGAACACATTCCGTTTATACTTAGATATTCGAACCTTATCACCAACCTTGAATTTTGGTTTTTGTTTCGATGTTTCTGTATCACCATATAGATTGAAGTAAACTATACCTTCATTCCTCTTATTAGATGCTTCTGCAGGTGTCATCTTTATGCTTGAATGTTTTGTGTTGTTGTACTGTTTTACCAGTTTGGGTAGCATGACGAGATACATTGTATTACCTTGAACTGTGAACTGCTTCCACATTTTGGATTTAATTGTTCTATTCCACCTTTCAACCACCGAGGATTTCTCTTCATTTTCAGTGGAGTACATATGTATCCCATTTTTCTCTAATAAGTCTTTCAAGTGTTTGTTATAAAACTCTTTACCCTTATCAACCCATAAATATTGTGGTCTTCTGCCTTCCTTGAATATTGTTTTAAATGCTTCAGTGACAGATTCGCCTTTCTTATCCTTCAATGGGACAATCCAACCGTATTTGCTGAAAACATCAATAACCATTAGAAGATACCGATAACCTTTATTCCATTTGCTGAATTTTTGCATTTCAACTAGATCACTTGCCCATATTTCATCAATATGATTTACGATTACACGCCGCCGAGTAAAGTTGCGTCTTATAGATGCATGTAATTCATCTGCTAATTTTTCTTGCCAGTTACCCGACGGCTTTTTCCGTTTTTTGAAACTCCAAGACCTAGTTTCTGCTTTGTATTGATAACATTTCTTGCCAACCAATGCCCCCATTGTCTTTCATTATACGGTACGTTGTCTAAAGCTTGAACCATTTTCCTATCTGCTTTGTTTTTACATTTCCTATCATCCTTGCAGACGGAATAATCAACATCGTGTTGCATTGCTATTGCATCAGCTTTTCCAGTGGGCATATCATATATTTCCAATATTTGACCAGTTTTTGGGTCATACTTCAGTTGATTTTCTAAATCATTATATGGTCCGGTGTAATGATGCCCAGGTAATGTCCATCCGCCTTTTGGTTTCGGTAATTTACCAATAGCTTTGTGAATGTCAACAGCACCGCCATCAAGATCTTTTCTGTTTGTTGTGTATTTTTTATTCGGTCTTATTTTTGTTGACAATTGATCGAGAGCTTCTGATCCCACTTTATGAAGTAGAGGATTCATTTTTCTCAAACCATAATCGATTGCTTTTTTCTGCAACTTTGGATCTCTCATTAATTCGGAACCATAATATCTACCCATTTCAACGGCTTTTTTGCCAAGATAAGGTACTCCTTTAGTTAAAAATAATTCTGTTCCAGTATTAGCAATATCACTGAGTAAGCCCGCTCCCAACGGGCTGTTTAGTTTCCCTGTTTTTTAACAAATTTGGTCTTTGTAATACCACATTCAGCACAAGTGCAAAAGAACATTAGTCTACCATTTTTAGCTGTTTTGTAACCTGAAGGTTCAACACATTCAGTCACTTTCTTTTGTTTAACACAATATGATTTCATAATACATATAAGTTAGATATTTCTGAAATAATATTCGATAAATCTCTCATTTTTCATTGTATCATTTATGTCGAATACTTGTAATAAATCATAATACGAATTACCCTTATTCATTTCATTCAGAAAGTATAAACAGAAATACCCACAAGTTGTTGTTTGTATGTTTTGTATCTGATTGTTTTGATGTAACAAAGTCAGATTTTTCTTTTTGGCATGATTTACGATCTCTTGAAAAGGTGGCATACCAAACGAATCAAAATAATTTATTACATTATCCTTAACATAAGTGGCTACCCAGTGAGATCCTGACATATAAGCTGGTTCCAGATTGTAAATAAATAACGCCTGTTTATGGTTACGTGGAACTTTTTCATCTCTTGACAGTACATCATTGATTGGAATGTTTAAATATTTACACCATTTTTTCAGATCGTGATTGGACATAGGTATGTTTTTGTGAAATTTTGGTTTCACAATATTGCCCCCAAAATGGGTATGCCATTGAATGGACTGTTTTTTCCCAATAGTAACCCTTTTCCTTTTTTGGTTGAGGATGTTTTTTTTTTTCTACCATTACCAGTCACATATGGCGGATAACTATAAAATGGAGGGGGCATTCCCATTCTAGGTGCACCTGTACCATCCTTTTTCGACGAAGGTGGTCTACCTACCCTAGGTGCTCCTCTTCCCGTTAGCTTTTTGACAAGATTCAAAGCCAAAGGAATTCCAATGCTAGCTAACAGAGTTCCTAGAAATCCACCTGATTATGTTTTAGTCGGTGTTATTTTAACGCCAGATCCTGTTTGAGCCGCATTCATTATGTCTCTTTGCTGTTTGGTTGTAAACATATTCAGATATGGCATCAGTTGATTGATTGCATTGAAAGGTATCATCATGGGTAATGGCATAGCACCACCTTTTTGACCAGATCCTAACAATTTTTTAGCTCCGGCTTCTGCTAAACCACCAAGAGCACTCAACCCAAGGGTTTTACCAATTGCTGGTAATGCTCTCATACCAAGTGACAATACGGTGCTCAAAAGACTTCCGCCTACTTGTTTTCTGATATTGGTCTTAGCAAGCTTAATGTCCATTCCTTTGTTCAATTGTCGATTTTTTTGCAATCGTTTTTTCACCATTGCTGGAACATAAAGAGTGTCGTTTCCATTAAGAGAATCATTTGTCAGTCTTAGAACAATTGTTTCCCTTTTATGGTAAGCATCACTCAGATTCTTTTTTTGATTATCTGAAAGTCTTACGTTGATTTCATGAAGTTTAGTCATATAATATATGTTATATAATTCCGATTGTAAATAAATAGGAGTCATTCACTTGATTTCATATTACTGTTTCAGTTGCGGGCTTAAACTATCACCAATTCATTACCCACCTTGTCAATAACAACCGACTCTTCGTACAATACAACTGCATGGACATTGAAATCTGCTGCACTATTGGCACTTATTTTATACCTGAAAATCAACTGTTTAGGGTCTCTTGTTACTTTCTCTGCCTGATATGACAGATCGAAATAGATTAGTGGATACAGGCTGTTATAATTAGCAAGATTCAACTGGGTTCCGGTGTTGTAATCCTTTTTTCGCATTGCATAAGACATCAGATCATTGAATATTCTCACTTTGCTTTCACTGTCATATTCTGTTTCTGGGTAGAAAACACCATTGCCATATTCGAGTCTGCATGTTGTTAAATGACTGTTTGCGTCTGCTGCATTTAGTTTGAAGGTATCAAGTATATATGGATTTTGAGTTGCAACTCTGGTTTTAGCCCGTTGTAGATAAACAAAAATTGCTTTGACATTGTCAATACTGGAAGAAATCTGAAAAAAACCACTGACTCTAGCAGGTGCTGACACTGCATATAGTTCACGCTGATATGTCCATTTGTGTTCTTTCATGAAAGAGCTTACAAATTTGTCGTACATACTGTCTTTTGGTGTTAATTTTGGAACCCATAGTAGAAATCTGTTCAAAACTACTCTGCCGGCATCTACTCCTACTGCCATATTGATGAGTTCATTGTCGTTCTGGAGATTCAAATTGAATTGCAACTGCATAGGAACCAACATGTTATCCTGCAACTCTTCAAAAAAACTGTAACGATTGAGAGGTATGATCAAATTCACATCTTTTGCTCCTCCTGTTCCATCATTATTGGCAGCTTGTGTAAGCACTCTTCTAGATTCATATCCTGAATTAGTATTGGCTGTCGTGCCATCTGTGTCTAAATACCAAAAACTGTTTTTACCGACTGATCTGCTGTAATCATCAGAATATTCCAACAGATTCTTCACAAAAGTGACCTTATGTAGATTGTCAGTGTCATAAACAATTTTCCCAGCACTTTTAATCATCATATGTGCAATAAATGAATGAGATCCGTTTATCACCGTTATTCTATCGGCTGCTGCGTAACCAGCTCCATCTGCTGTTTTTTGTAACTGGAATTGAACCTCGAAATAAGCATTGTACCAATCATAGAAAGAACTCCGGTCGTTGATGGTGAATCTATAACCGTTCTTTTCTTGATGTTGACCGTTACCTGGGGCTCGGATTACATCATCAAGTTGAAATCGCACTAACTCATTTCTTTGCAATAATTCACTTGTTCTAAAAGCCATTTATACTATTGTATTATATAATTTTGCTGTCATGTCATTTATTTAAAAAATCTACGCCTTCTTCCAGATCCTGATATCAATCTATTTAGTATCATGTCAGCGCTTTCTTCTTGCTGTTTAATGGGTGAGGATGGAACAATTGCTTTTTGTGTTGTAGCTCCTTTTCTCAAATTTGCCAATTTTTTCATTATTAGGTCTCCTGACTTTTCTGCCGCCGCCTTACCAATTTTATCACCTGCATGGGAAACCCCTGATTCTAATGCCTTCTTCGCTATTGGCTTTGCAAATTTCTTGAAAACAGATGATGCCACACTCTTCAACGGTTTAAAAATGTTGTCAACGATAATTCCAGACCCTTTGTGTTGAAATACAAATTTACCAAGTTTTGGATGGTAAAACCTCTTAAATTCATACGGTTTCATTATACTGTTACATTAGATACTTTTTAAAATCAGCGAAAAAGACGTATCCGCTCCATTTAGATCCACTAATCTTCTTTTTCCATCTGTTATCATGATTCTGATTGATGAAATTGTAGTTTTGTTCACAGGATTAAATGTAACTCTTTGTGGTTCGAGGGTGAAGGAGTAACTTGGTTTTAGTACACTAGTTGAGAATGAATAAATGATGTCTGTTTCTTCGCCGTCAACTAAACTTTCGTTGACCAAATCGCAATGAATATTGAGTACGTCTGTGTCTTGACTGAGATTCGGCACTCTTGGTCCAATATGCGTTCCACTTGCTAATATCTTTTTATCAAAACCGATCAGGTCATTAAAATTACTTGCTCTTAAACCAAGTTGGTAATTTGCAGCTAATGTAACCGTGACTCTGAATGTTGTTTCGTTGAATTCAAGAGTCATCGGATACGTATCACCAGTTTTCGTCACATTTTTAATATGTCTGTCAAAGTCCGTATAATTCCATACCCCAGCTGGAAAGGTAATGTCCTTAAAAGTTGAACCATTATCGGAGCTGTATTTGATTAATTGATTTTTGTACCCAGCATTGACATTGAACCAAGTGAATGACATGTTAATGACTCTGTTAAGACCGATAACGTATTGCTTATTATTGTCTAGAGTTACAGGTCTGGTGAAATTTGTTGTAAAATCTTCTGGTTTATTATCCCCTTTATTTTTCACACTGTAAGATGATAAAACTATCTCTCGTTCCATTATATAATGAAGTTACATTAAATTTGGAAATATTGTTTGTATAATTTACCATATTGTGATTTGTTAATTGTTGTCATTTTCAATAATGTGTCCAATATAGAAACACCCATATTTCGCATGTCAATGCTTGTATTGCCAGCCAATATCTCACCAATGATTAAATCCAATTTTTTTATGAGTTCTTTCGGTTTGTTGAAAAATATCACATTACCACCTTTCTGTTTTTTCCTGCCAGAACCTTTCATTGTTTCCATTTTATTTTGATAATGTTTTATGTATTCATTCAGAGTTCTCATAGCGCGATCCACTCTTTTGTTTTCCTCTTGCCTATCAGCTTCCGTTATATTCCCACTTTTGTATTGCTTTGTAACGTTTCCTTTGTAGGCTTTCAATTGATTTCTTTTAAATTTAGCCGCATTGACAATCTTATTGAGATATTTTTTGTTTTTTCGTTCAGTCATTTCTTGTTGATTTATTACCTTTTCAACAGAATCATAATTTGGTATACCAAGATCACCTAATATCTCATTTTCCATATCTTCTTCATCCATTCCATAATCGATCGCATCGTCATCATCATATTCTGGTGGTAATTCTGGTTCTTCAGGAAAGTACTTAGGATCAACATACATCTCTTTTTTTCCTTCCAGAAGATCTTGTAAAGATTCTTCATATGTTGGTGGTTTTGGCACCAGTTGTTTTTCTTGCTGTGGCAAAACAGGTTGTTCAAATAGATCACCAAGATTCATATCTGGAACTTCATCCTCTATATCAATGCCGTAATCAGGAACTTCTCCTTTCTTCAGTGGTCGTTTTTTCCTTGGCAACCTTAAAACCTGATTACTATCAATAACATCATCTAATTTACTTGTAATTGGTTTAAATACTTTTGAAAATCCCTGTTGACTGGTCTTCTGATCGATATCATGTTTTGTAATTGCATTATGGACATAATTGATCTTGTCCCCTAATTCAGATTTACTCTTTGCGAGTTCTTTCCACTTAAGTAAACTCATTTTTGTTATATTATTACTTTACATAAAATGGAAATTCATATATAAAAAATAACGTTTTACACCGTGTTGAACACCATGTTAAACACCATGTTTAACTACATCATTTTATCGAAACAATGTAACGATTTAATATAAATGAAGATACCTAATTATGATACTGGCGACGATGTTACCACAAACTTCACACAACTACATGATTTTATGCCTGATCGATGCTTCCGCATGCTCATTTATGGACCTTCGGGTTCTGGAAAAACAAACACACTGATGCATATGATTTACAATCTGTTGTATTTTGATAAAATATACCTTTATGCAAAAAACTTGGAGCAGTCAAAGTATCAGAATCTCATGGATGATTTCGAACCAATTAGTGATGAAGCTGGTTATGATATCATTGAAGCAAGCAATGATAAAATAATTCCTGTAAAAAATCTCAATGGTGACAATCAAAAAATTGTGATATTCGACGATTTCGTATGTGATAAAAACCAAAAACCATTAGTTGACTATTTTATACAGGGGAGACATAAAAACTGCTGTGCCATATATTTGAGTCAAAGCTACTATTGCTGGTTTTCACTCACGTGATCAACAGCCATGTTTTTCAACGAAAACAAAAGGAAGCGTTTGCATAATAATTGAGTTAAATTCCCCGAGGATTTGGTCGGGGCACCAACATGGCCGCCTTTTCTTTGTTTTGGGCACCAACATGGCGGTCGTGACGTCATGTGAAAACCGAGAATAAGACACCAAAAGATATTAGATTAAACTGCTCACATTTTGCCATTTATGATTTTCCGAGTACTAATGAAAAAAGTCTCATATGTCGTGAAAACAATGTCTCAAAACAATTATACGAGAAAGCAACTAGAGACCCTTTCAGTTTCATATATATTGACAAACCTGAGAAACAAGTAAAGAAGAATTTTGATGAAACAATATAAATCAATTGTATATGAGTTACTCAAATGGTAAATTACCTGAAGACACATTTTCACATGAAAAAGTTGTTGAAATAGTAAAAGGATTGCCTGGTGTTGGTTTTAAACTTACTGATGACGGCGATTATGATATGCAGAATAAAAAACTGAGAAATGTGCATTTCCCACAAACAAACACTGACGCTAGTACAAAGAGGTATGTTGATTCTGAGGTTAATAAGACATTAAAACTAGACGGCAGTAGTCCAATGACTGGAGCCCTTAACATGGATAATCGGCGTGTCGAAAATATTGCTCCAGCCAGACATGGTCACAGTGATGCTGTAAGTAGTGTGCATCTACATAGCTTTTATTTTGAATTAAATACAAACGATGGAAAGATAGAAGCCCAAAATCCAATTGACATGAAAAATCAAAGAATCTTCGGAGTGAAAGACCCGATACTACATTCAGATGCTTCTAATAAATTTTACGTTGACAGCTCTTTTAATTTTAAAGCTGATAAAACGGAGCTGGCTAATTATTTGAGAAAAGATGGAAGTATTTCCGTAACTGGCAATTTTGACTTTGGAAATAATAAAATCAGCAATCTTGCTGAAGGCACTGGCAATTCTGACGCTGTTACAAAACACCAATTGCAAACTGGTTTATCAACCAAACCGAATGTTAATCAGGTTGTGTTGCGAGATGGTACGCAAGCAATGACTGGAAATTTGAATATAAACAACAACAAGATCATCAATCTTGCTGATCCGACAGGTGTAAATGATGCCACAGGAAAAGGTTACGTTGATCGATTATTTTTGGATGCACTTCGATTAGACGGTTCAGCTAAAATGACAGGCAATTTGGATATGTCTTTGAATAAAATAATAAATTGCGGACAACCAACCGGTGCTAGAGATGTGACAAACAAATCTTATGTCGATTCCGAGGTTGGAAAAACATTGAAATTGGATGGAAGCGGTGTAATGACTTCTGTTCTAGACATGAACAATCAACGAATAATAAATCTCGGAAACGCCACACATAATCAAGATGCCATAACTTTGAAGCAAGTAAATGACGCTTTTTCGACTATAAGTACCGAAAACAATAAATATACAGACGAACAAATAGAAAAAAATAAGAAATATGTAGACGACGAAATAGTGAAGAGTCACATAACTACTCACACAAACAGAAAAAATGTGCTGAAATATGCTATGGATGATGGGGAATTTACAGAAGATTATGGAATACAGGATGCCAATTTAATCGACTATAATGACTCGCCACATAAAAACAACAAAAAAGCATTTTCATTCAAGGTTCAAAAGGCAACAGATGGTTCAAGTCTGTTCAAAGGACGATTCGATTTTAATCTATTCAAACTGATACGTGACAATTATAGCGATAAATATACTGTGTGTTTAGAAATATATTTCCAAAAAACTGGTTTTGATGTGGAGTTTAATTCATTTCAGGTTACTTTTGAAAAAAGAAACATGAACACCGATAGAACCACTACAGTCAAAACCAACACAGATTATAAATATTATCGCTTTATCATGAACTTATCACCAGATGGTTCTTCACCAACTATCGAAAGACGGTTATATGTAACTGTTCAATCCACTTATGACAATAGAAGCCCAACTCTTTTACCATTGTATGTCCTGATTTACGGTATAAAAGGCGAAGCAAAAAACAACCTTGATTTCACAATTTATGATTACGAATTGGCTTATGAGGTTGTAAATGATCAATTTCAAATGCATGTACCAATCAATATGAATAACAATAAAATGACAGGTTTGGCATTGGCAACAAATGATGATGATGCTGTAAGCAAAAAATTCTTCATCGACAATCTCATACAACCCCGTATCACATATGTCACAACCAGACACCCAGGAAGTAAATGGACGATGAAATACGGACATTTAAATGATCAAGGACAAAATTTGCAATTTCCTAAAATTCACATAAATGCAGTCACCATTTCATACCATGCTATACCACAAGGACATTATAGATTGGTAATATCTTTTGGAACAGGACAAACCGCTTTTTTCCAATTCGCCTACAAAGGTACAGGTTCCAATTACATTTCGATCAACAGAACTTTTGTTAATGTCACAGAAATGAGCATCAGAACCCCGCCTGGTCTACACACTGGTAGTCATACTGTACATTTCCATGGAGACATAGAATTCAATCCAGGTGCTTAAAATTATATAGCATATGATATATATGTCATTGTACGCATTGAATGAAGATGGGACTGATTTCATTGACGAAAATGGTAAAAAAATAGAATACACCGTTGAGGACATTTTATTCAATCACGATCTCAAACTTTTTTTAAATAAAGATGGACATGCTGAAACTGACAGAAATCTCGTCGTTAAGGCTGCTACGGAAGATAACCATGTTGCAATAAAAAAACAACTCGATTTGAAGTTAGACAGATCGACTTTTATTGTTTCGAACAGTCTGCCTGGTATACCAGTGTTAGACAAAATCAGCATTGCATTAATTCCAGCTTTATCAGTAGTCACAGCCGATTCAAATGATAGAGTTAGTTCATGGATTGATCCTGTGAATAATATCGATTTTTCACAACAAACCAATTCAAAAAAGCCTCTTCTTCTGAGGGATTCATTGAAAAAACGTTTTTTCATACGTTTCGATGGTAGTGATGACTATTTGGAAAAAAAATCATTTGATGTTTCTGAAATAGCGGGTAGTTCTGGTAACACATGTACAGTAATGTTGATTGTCAAAACAGAATCGATAGCTGACCAATCACAATTTCAATGGGGGCGTGGAGCCATCAGATTTGGTGTGCATTTACCATGGGGAGACGGCACAGTCTATATCGATTTTGGTTCAATATCGGATGGTAGACTCGAAGTTCTTTCTTTACCGAATCTCACAGGTAATATCGAGGTGTGGACGATCCGTGTTAATCAGACAAATATGGAACTTTTTAGAGGTGTTTCAACAGTGACTCCGATTAAAACAGAAACAATTTCTGCTACTCTTACAGGTTCAGCACAAGAAATATTCATTGGATGTCAGGTTCATGATAATGGCGTTGCTATAAAGTTCTGTAAAATGGATTTATATGCTTTTGCCGTTTGGGCTAAATCTCTGTCTGATGATGAATTGAAAAATATGTTCAGATTCATTCAAAATCATTTCGATTTGTGATGTGGATTTTCAAAATATATAACTCAATATATATGTATATCGACAATTTATTACGATTTGTGGAATATAGTTTTCAAGAAGCAAAAGAAAAACATCCATGCATTAATGACAAAATATTAAAATCAGCACTTGTTTATCAATACCTGCACTGTTTCTATTTTAAAAGAGACATGTCTATGAATGAGATTCTTGAACTCAATGATGGTGAAATTGGTCTTCTTGGACCAGGTAGTGGCTGTCTAACATGGTTACTTGAAAAGATCTTCGGTTGGATTGATATATTAAATTCACATAGTGTATTACATGATGCTTCCGGGAGGTTTTATGACCACCATAAGCTCGGTAGAGGTTACACTTATGCTATTTCAGAAAAATACACAACTAAACTGATTAAAAGATCACCTTTTTGTGGTCAAGTCAGTGGTATACTATATTGTCTATGCAGACGATTAACAATCTAGACCATATATATGGCAGATCGAAAAAAGAGAATATTTAGCTGGAACCATATTTCAGACAAACTCTCAGAAGATCAGGTTGATGAACTAAAGAGCTATTATAAGGCATACCATAGAAAGTGTTGGGCTTACAAACAGGCTGTAAAACGGTTCAAAAGATTTAAATTGATAGGTAATAGTATTTCTGTTCTAACTGGAGCAGGTGGTTTGGTTTCGGCTGTGGTGACAGGAGGTATAGCCCTTGTAGCTATCAGCACTTGTGCTTTGTTAATCAAGTCTTACATGGATTTCCAATCACTGGATCTTAAAATACAAAATTGCACATATGCATACCAAAGTTATCAACATCTATTGAATTCAATAAAAGACATGTTGAGAAGCGGTGATTTTCAACCATCGTTTCACACAGAATTAAAAAATGTAGATGATTTTGTGACTGATGTTTGTCCTAGTGTTGACAAGTTCTACGCTAAATACAATGACAAATTCATTCCTTAACTATTTCATTAATTCGGTCTGATGCCAATGACAGGATGTCTTTCCAATATCGTTCATATGATTGAAGTGTCTTTTTGGATTTACTCGTCTTGACCTTTTCAAAAGGAAGATCAAGCATTTTAAATATTTGTTTTAAAATGAAATTTATGTTAATCATACGCTTTCTATCAATGTTAACATCTTTCACAACTTCCCCGATAGCCGCAAAAATTCGAATTATTTTATCCATATTTTTTACAGAAATCTGGAAACCATTTTTAATGGCAATGTTATTGATAATGTTTTTGATATGATATTTTCTTTGGTAAACACTTTTACGATGAAATCTATGCTTATTTGAGTGAAAATCAACAAATTCTATAAGTGGTTTATAGCCATTAACCAACCCACATTTTTTACAAACTAGCATATTGTTATCATTCACTATAAACGGTTCATCACAACATTGTTCTGTTTTTTTAGTAGGCTTTGAGATTTGTTTATTGCAAAATGGGCAGACCACTTCTTCCATATTGACAAGTTCTTTATGCAGTTCATTACAACTCATTATACTATTATATGCGATATTATTTTAGGTTTTTTAAAGACATATAGTTCCAAAATAAATTTTGCGTTGGATCCATTCTGCCTCGCCACGGCATAGATTCGCAGAAATATAAAACATATATATTTCCAAGAATATGAGACCGAAAATGACCACGCCCATATTTGGCCACGCCCATGTGATGGAAACCATCGATGGAAGCCATTAAATGGAAAGTAGTATGAGTTGGGGCGTTTAAGCGCATTTTTGCAAAAATGCGTTGAAACCCCCAACTCCTATACTACTTCATGACTGTCGGCCCTTTAGGAGATAAAGGAGCTCCAGCAGTTAACTGTCAACACAGAGCACCTGCAAGACAATCTTTGCTCTGTTGGAACTGGCCCCTGTTTCCACTGGGATATAGTAAGGTCTTTTAGGAAATGGTTAAACAAATGATGTGAAACTTTGCTGGAAAAAAACCGGTTCTTTGGTATTAAAACATGTGAAAACTATGAGATATTTGGCCTCTATATCAGAATACCAAATAGCAAGCCCCCTGTCCAAAAAGGAATTTCACCTTTTGATGAGTATTACTACACTGGCAAGAACCATAGAGAATGTCTTCGACAAAAAAGACTGTTACCGAACATTAAATGGGAGAATTCTGAGGGATCATTTGTCTGTCAAAGAGGAAAAAATGCGCGGTGGCGGTAAACGGTGCTGCTTGGCTGGCAGTGTCATTGATACAGGCGTAACCCCTTAACTGCCTGTAGGGAAAGTTATGAAGTCAAAGGACAGAGCCTTCAACGCGAACATATGTATTTTGAACACTACAGTTGGGATAGAGACAATGGCCGTATTTATACTAGAGGACGTCTAAGACGTCCAGACGCATTAAACGTCTGGCCGTAAGTGCGACTAATATAAATACGGGCCGCACTTAACTTCGACGGCTAGAAATCAAATTCACAAATTTCTTCAAAAGATACTGAGATTTAATCACCAAAGAGACTGTGTGCACTTCATTGCTAAGTGCGTCCCAGTTTAGTGCGTCTCGTCTTTATACTAGACGGCTTAGACGTCTGAGACGACTTAGACGTCTGTTAAGTGCGTCGTTTAGACGCACTTAACTTGAGAAGTGTAATTCGTCTGACGTTTAATGCGTCCACCTTATTTCCCGTATTTATACTGGTCGTCTAAGACTTCTAAGATGTATTAGACGTCTTAGACGTCCCCTAGTATAAATACGGCCAATCACGTGAATTATGAGACTGGTGAAATAGCAAATATTCCGTGCTGTTCATGCAATCATTTTAGACGAAATTGGATGTTGACTTCTTGCGCGCTACAGGTAGTCATTGACACATTTTCTGACGGCAACAAACACAGTTTTAGGTTGGTGTGATGTCAAATTTGGTGTTGAAAGTGTCAATGCGTTGTAAGAAGTCTTAGTTGAAATCAGAGCGCACACAATAAGCGTGAGTAGATTGTACCGATAACGTTTTGTTTACGTAAACGGTACGTAGGGAAATGCGTGTTGTTCTTCTACTGCTGTGTGATAAAAGGACGAACTTCTCTGCGGAAATTCAGTCTTTCACTGCAATCTACAGTGGCATCTGTTTTTGGAAACACGGGTAATGTAACACTTGAGTCATCGGTCAACGATCTACAGTAGAATTTTGAAATCTTATCTACTTCTTAAGGTTTTTCCAATGTAGACCGTTATACCGTTGCGAAAAGTTCGTTTAACTGCCTGCTGCATTTGTAATCATGAAAAGTCTATCTCAAGTTGTTTTTCTCTCCATTTGCATGTGTTGCATGTCAAAAAGTGAAAAAGCTTTTTTTGTACGAAAATGTATTTGTGCTTGTTATGATGTTCGAGTTGGCATGGTGACGTATTAATAAGTTAATAAAAGACTGACGAGCTTATCATTCCGTAACCTGTTTATTTCTTTGTTTTGCACCGTCCTTTACTTTATTGTAGAGATTTATAACTGTTATAAGAAAAAACAGCTTTTCAGTATTTCGTTCGCTGACCATGATTATGAATTTTACGATGTCTGACATTTGCAGACTGCAGACTAACCCTAAATCACAATTATTGAAAGCTAACCGTTTTGAAACGGGTTCTTAGACTTAAATAATGTTTATCAGCGCTATTTGAAATGGGTGCTTAGACTTAAATAATGTTTATCAGTGCTATTTGTAGGCAGTCTGCAGTCTGCAAATGTCAGACACCGTGAATTTTAAGCCTTTGAGCGCTTGTTCGTTGAAGAGATTATATTATCAAAGATAGTGTCACTGCTCATAGCGTAAGGTGTATATTATGCTACTTCAGCAAACTGTTGACAAGTGTAGTAGGTTATGTTGTTCTGTATCGCTTGGCGCTGGAACTTGCGTTCTACTAAATTGAACACGTTCTCAATCGGATTCATATGACAACTGCATGCGATCCGGTATTGCAAATAATTTTCCACCTGCACTACCCAACACCCTACGTGCTTTGAAACAGTTCTGTACCGGACAATTATCTGGGATAAATAATTTGGAATGACTCTTTGCACCTCGCCTAAACATTTTGGGAAACTTTCGACGGATGAAATCGGCAAAATCATTGCGAAACATAAACTTTGTCCGCGCTTACTCGTCAAAACAGCGTGTTTAAATAGAAATGCGTAATTTGCACTAATTTCGAGTTTGTTTTCATCAATTAGAACCCAATTATGACGCCGTAACGCCTATCCCCAGTTCAAGGTCCATCTTTCTGCTTTCCATTGATACCGTTGCTGAACCTATTGACTTTTCCTTTTAGTCGCAATGGTGAATTACACGCAACAACTATTAAAACAATCAATTGCAAAAAGAGTTGAGACACTAACTGTTGATAACCGTACAGTGCGTGTCATTCAAGTCAGTGCGTCCCCAACCAGTTGTTTCCATTTCCACTTGGCACTCAAACTAAAGGGTATCAACATTGAAAAAGGGGGGAGGAGAGGGAGGGGCGTTGGGACTTTTCTTATGAACTAGAAGAGGGGCTTTAGGATGCAGAGGTGAATTTTCGATTCAATGTCTCAACCCACAAACTCAGAGAATGAATCGAACACCTTGAATGCATCTGTGTTTACTAAACGCGAATCTCTGTTGTCTGGCTTTTTATATTTATTTGTACCCCTGCACAGTTGGAAAGGCGACTAATTCTTGTTACTCAAGAATTATTTGAAAGAATTTTTTTTTGCCCATTTTACGCTTTATTTTTCAAGGAAAAGCTTCTTTAGAAAAGGCTTTGATCCTGAACTCCGGTGAGAAAATTATTTTAGCTGCGTATGGTTTTGACACGAAGTGTGTTGCTTAATTGTTTGCAAGCACGGAATGAAATAGGACAGTTTTTTGCCTTTACTGCAATAGCAAATATCGAGTGAAGCTCTGTATGATTCTCGCAGTTATGAACGCAGTTTTAGCAATTGCGTAGAGAAACCCGAAAAATCACTTGATTTCATTTCATTTCATTTCGTGAATAGCAAATATTTTGTTTGCGCTCACGGAGAGTTTGGTTTTAATATCACTGCATTTATTCTGCACTATACTAGGCATATTACGAGCAAATAGCATAAGGCACAACAGAATACATGGAGCATACTGGATACGGTCTGCGTGCGTACGACCGACCATACTCCAAACTTTATTAGGAATAAATATATTGACAATGTGATTCGCAAAACACGAAGCAAGACTTCAACAACAGCCACGTAGGGTACTCCCCGAGGATTGGAACCAAGGCTCGCATTGTTCTCTAAAGGCTGTGTAATCGTAACGTATTCTAAACTGAATAAACTCGAAAAAGCATGCATGGAATACGGCAAATAAACGAGGAATGAGCACGGAGGCCAGAAAAAACCTTTAAAAACCCCAACACGAGGAAAAATCTGGAAATCTGGATAGGAACCAAGGCTCATCCGCCGTCGTTTCCTACGAGGCCTCACAATGAAAAAACACTACAAAATATAATGCCTATCCGACAATGCAAAATCAAACGAATCTACAAGCCCATTATTTTGGTCACGTTTAACAAGTCTTTAGCTACAAACTTGACGTATCGCTTCTTTGTCTTATAGGGCATTTCCAACCAGCATGCTTGTCTAAAAGTGTCTCATTGATAGCTCTACAGGCACGATGTGAAGCTGCCCCTGACTTGATACTATGTGTCCCGAAAATGGAAACATCGTCAGCAAAAGGACCAACAAGCTTCTTAAATTCTAGCAAGATTGTAGAATAAGAAATACCGATGCTTTCATGAAAATGCTCGCCTGACTTAGTCTTAACAATGCGTCTAATCAAAGGGCAATGAGGATTCCTAGGCTCTGGTAAAAAACTAACTAACCTCTCAGTGACTGCTACAGGACAAGTTAATTTTCCCGATCTAGCTATGACCGAGGTATGACCCTCACTGATTTGATCATTCTTTCGTTTCGGCACAAAAATACACATTCGATCCGTAAATAAAGTAATATCTCCGAGTTTCATGGCTAATAATTCGTCAATACGGAAAAAACCGGCGAAACCAACCAGTAATATAAATAAAAAACGAATATGGGCCAATGACCCGCTAGTGCTACAATGCTCGGTAATAACTTGCAGCAAGTCAATGGGAAGCGGTTCTTTTGGTTTGATTGGTCTACCCAGCTTCCTTCTGGAACCTTGAAGAGACGATTTAACCAAAGGGTGGTCAGCAGGGTGAGCCCAACGTATGCTGTAGAACAGACCTTCAATTGATGAGATTCCCGTTCCTCTCCGGAGGGCCTTTTGGCACACATATGTGATAAATAAACAGCGCGATGTGAAGAGGCTTAGCTGGGATGACTGAAACGCCCATCTTGGAGGATGCCCACCCTCGGCATCTGGACCAACTGTTATTGTATTTACGGAGGGTGGAAGTCGCCTTGGATTCTAACAGAAGATCGAAAAGATCCGGTACCAAAGACTGAAGAGAGAGATCTGTCAGGGACGGTACTTCTCGCCAGGAGCCGACGCAGTCAACGCAACAAGACTATGGCTGACAATGGTATAATTATAGTTTCTCTTTAATATTAATGCCTAAAGATGCAGAGCTACGGGGGAAATTGACAACGATAGAATTAGGGGGACTCCTACAATCAAAAATTACGAAAGGGATGAGAACGAATAAAGCGGCCAAGTAGCCGAAATACGAATTAATTCTGCAACCGAAATGACCACACACCTGAAATTGGTGGCATAGGAACATACATGCAAAGATGCAAAGGAACTCCTAAATGGAGCCATCACGTAGGATGTTACTAGGCAAGTGTACATAAAAAACACCCTATGCAAAGCGAAAGGTATGATAAATAGAGCAATCCACCGACCAAAATTGTGACAAGAACATAAATAGGTAAAACGTGCGCTAAAAAGGCACCAAACATGACTTTGGAACAATATGCCATGTCTCCTAAATAGAGCAATCAATCAATTTATACGCCCAAATGGTGAAAAGGCCTAGAATAGGCATAAGTGCACAAAAGGGCACCATACATAAAAATCATAAGCCGAAAGCTCCTAAACGGAACAAACACTCAAACTACACACCTAAATGGTGACAAGCCATAAATAGGCTATACAAATTGAAGACTCAAGGCTAACATCCTGAACGAACGGCATGAACTGAATACGGAATTCTTGGACTTGGAAATATCCATTTGTCCTGGACCATCAGTGAGCAGATTGTCAATCCGAGGGAGAACAAAAACATCTTTAACAAAGCTCTTAAATTTAGAAGGAGTGGAATGCAAAAAAGGCCAGAAGGACGCTGACGGCCATGCGGGTGTGACGAGAGTGCCAAACTCGTTACAAGCTTCGAGCTTTCTGACAGAGCGCACTATCAAAGATACTGGAGGGCAAATCCAATTGATCTCACAACTCCAATCTTGGGCAAACGCGTCTACTCCGCAACTGCCAGGCGAAGCAAATTTGGAGTTAAAGTTGGGCATTGTAGTAAGAAGCAAGCCGGTCGATGGTATGAGGCCCCCATTTTACAT
>NC_090874.1:31116206-31123706 GCF_036669935.1 Montipora foliosa
TTCAGATCTTGCTATGGATGTCAACTGGTTGCACGCCCAAATCCACCTGAGCCGTTGACGTCAACGACATTGCCGGAGGGTCCTTGGCAAGACCTAGCTGTAGACCTACTAGGACCACTCCCATCTGGACACTCGATACTAGTTGTTGTTGACTATTATAGTCGTTATTACGAGTATGCAATAATGACATCAACCACCACTGTGAAAGTAATTGACAATCTAGAGGAGATTTTTAGCCGTCACCGTCTTCCCATAACTATTAAGTCCGACAATGGACCGCAATTCATCTCTGGAGAATTCCAAGAATACTGTGTGCAGAATGGAATTGTGCATCTCAAGACAACACCGAAATAGCCCTAGACCAATGGGGAAGTTGAGAGGCAGAACGCCTCCCTAATGAAGAGAATTCGCATTGCCCAAGCTGAAGGGGTCGACTGGATGAAGGAGTTAAGAAGATATGTGACGAGCTACCGGAGTATTGATCACACCACCACTGGTAAAAAGCCCTGCTGAGTTGTTGTTCAATAGGAAGATGAGAGGGAAGCTGCCAGAGTTACATGCTCATTGCCACCTAGACCTAGAAACTCGGGATAGAGATGCAGAGGTGAAGGCAAAGACCAAATCATATGCAGACAAAGCAGCGAATGCTAAACCATCAGATATTGCAGTTGGTGATCAAGTACTAGTAAGACAAGAGAGAAAGGACAAATTCTCGACACCGTTCAATCCGACGCCACACCGAGTAGTTAACAGGACTGGCAACAGTGTCATAATAGAGGCTCCAGGCGGGACCCAATACTCGAGAAACACCTCACATGTAAAGAGGTTTATGATGGATGAGCCTGTGGCAACACCTAAGACACTATCTTGGTAGCCCAGATGGAATTGTGGTACCCACTGCAGTACCGAGCCAAGTGTTAAGTGAACCAACACCAGCAGTACCTGCCACACCACAGAATGAACCTCCAACCAGGAGTACACTGTCAGCACAAGCAAGTGCAGAGAATGGAAACGAGGCAGTTGCAGTCCGTAGGGAACACAGCAACACCGAGGTTGACTCAGAGGCCTCAAAGGCAGAGGAGACCTCCAGAGAGATACAAAGACTATGTTTTTAAATAATCTCCTATGAGATGTTTAGTGAATGGATAAATCAAACAACTTTGTGGTTAAGATTTTTTGTGATTGAGAACATTGTGACTTTGATTTTAAAAGTGTTGCTGGGACACTCGTTCGGAGACAATTTGAACTTTTGACTTTGTCGATATGTGTATTATGTAAGGAAGTTTACCTTTTAAGTTGAATTTGTATGCCTTCTGTTTACGCGCGAGTTCGGAGGATTGTTGGACTTTGTTTCCTCGAAGGGATGTCGTCTATGTCACGTTTCGTGCATGTATATCATGAAGTACGAAAGGAGCAGTATGGGGGAGAAGAATAAACAGAGCACATGGTTGACTTGTTGTGTGTTTCTTAGGAACTAGTTTCACTTCCCCAATCCTCTAACTTATGTTAGACAGTGATGTCATTTAAAAACTTGTCATAGACTGAAGTTTCATGTTCCTTAATGCCCAAAGTTTCTAAGTCCCAAAATTTCTGCAGATCATCCTTCATATCACTTATCTCTGTGGACTCTATCTTTAACACATGCGTGGAACTCAGATTCACAGTGCATGACCTTGTCAATGTTGAGCACATAAAAGGTCATGATAAAACCCAACCTAATTTGGTTTCAAGGGCTACTGGTCCATGGGGATCTCCTTTAATGATGTTCCCAGTAAAGAACAACCAGTAATAATCTGCTCCTATCAGCATATCAACACTGTCAGAATCACATGCAAGTTGTAGACCCTGCAAGTAGGGGTAGCATTCCAATGTTGTTCGAGACCGTTGATTGGACACTGGGCTGCAAATTACTGGTACAACATATGAGGTGATGTACACATTCATTTCATCCAATGTTCTGACACACAATTGCACAACATCACATTCCTTCACAGAGGCTAAGTTATCTCCAAATGTTTTGATCAAAAGTGTCTCCTTACCAATGGTTGGTAGGTTCAATTGTTCACATGCCTTACTAGTTATGTATGATCTCTGGCTACAGGAATCAAATATCACATGGGCATTCAATCCAAGTTGTTGGTTATCTGGTCTGCAAACAAAGGCTTGGGCTACCTGTAACAACACAGAGTTGGCATTGTTGCTAACGGTCATTGCTGAAGTTCCAGCTTCTCTTCTCCTATCTTGAGATGATCCAGATCCACGTGGTGTTACTTCATCGCTAACTACATTCCTGGTTGATGGAATGTTCCTTATCTTTCACAAATGGTTACATGGTGTCTACCTTCACAGTTAAAGCATTTCGCCTTTGACGGACAATTTTTAGAGATATGGCCACCCTTCAGGCACACAAAACACTTGCCCTTTCGTCTCATTATTGTTCTCCTACAATCTCGGACAAAACTGTTGAGACAGTGACACAAATTCACTTCCATTTTGGCCCAACCCTACTTACTCCCCCCTTCCCACCCCCCTTCCCCCTCAGTCAATGTTCCTGAGTATTGTCATATGTTCTACAGTATATAACCAATCGTAACTCTGAGGAGATTTTTTCCATCACGACTGGGACCAATAAATTCCCAAAGGACCGTGATTCAACTCCTAATGCAGTCAAACCTCGAATGTTGATTTCAATTTTGTCAAACAATTCACGTAATTTCTTTGTGTCATGCACTGTATTGACAGACGAAAGTTGCAATAAGGCATCCGTATAATTTGATATCAGCAACGGCGGTTTACCAAATCAGTCCTTAAGAATGTCAATGGTTAATTTATAATTGTCTGCGGTCAGAGGCAGTCCAGCAATTGCGGATTCAGCATTGCTCGTTACACAACTCTTCAGATAGGTGAATTTTTCAATGGCCGAGATACCATTTCCATCGACAGCAGATTGAAATGTGTCCCAGAAACCCTGCCATTCTTGATAATTTCCCGAAAATGATTTGAGTTCGAGTTTAGGTAGTTTTACTTTTGCGCTTTCGTATTCCTGGTACTACTATTTTCCTGATTTGTCGCATGGGCCTCTGTGTGTTCGCCATGTTTCCCTTTCTCCAAACTCAAATCGCGTATCGATTTTCGCTAAAATACTGTAAACGTGCTCACAAAACTCACCAGAATCTTCTATTTCTTTCTCCAGTTCCTTTGGTTTGGTGAGCTCTAATATTGCTTCATCCAGCTTTTTGGTCCTTTCCAATTTTTCGGTCAACAAGGCTTTCAGAGCCGTTAACTTTTCCCTGAACGACGTTAAATCTCCCACGTGTTCTGTCAAAATTTTCTCCCCATTCCCCACTGTTTTGTACACAAAGGTCCTGTGGGCATCTCGTATTTTCCTGTTCTTGTCGATATTCATGACGCTTTATGTCCATTAACTCCCTTCTAGAGTAGACTTCGCCTTTTTCCAATTCAAAAAATCCCTCGATGACGGCAACAGCTTTGTTGCTCTACTCCTTCTTGTATTTCATCCGACTCGAAAGGACCATTTGGTATATTTAATTCATTTCCTGGTGAATAATCTCTTTACAATTTTCCATACGAATTACCACTTCACTCAGGCCTTAAGCACGGTTAAAATCTAAAACTTAATACTCAACTTGACCCTCGAAGAGATCCGACGATCGATCAAAAAACTCAGACTAAGTCCTTCTTTACGCGTGACTTTCTTCAAGCCACACGTAATGTATGCTTATTTGAAATCTATTTTTAACACTAATCACTGAAACGAGCGCTTAGGCTTAAGTGAGATAAACTAATAATATATAGATTTAGCCAAGCCTAAAAGCGGAGCTTCTTACTGGCTGTAGGATTAGTGAAAATAAAAGGCTTTGGAACTGTCCGTCTTTTGGTTTTCCCGGATATTGCTTAATTATGTCATTTTATTCGCTGCCTAACTAGTGAATTCCACGGTTAATTTCACCTGAAAAACCGACTGATCGCATGAATCACGAAGGGATGAGTGTGATATCGGTTTTTCCAGCGAAATCTACTGTCGAAATCACCAGTTAAGCAATTAATTTTTCTTGAATCGCAAGAGATGAAAAGAAAACAAGCAAATCCTCAGCAAGCGAACGGAAAAGGAAAGAAGCCATTTCAGAGTCGACTGTCAAAAGCCAGCGAATAGGAATCACGCTAAAATTAGGAATCAGAGACGTACTATAGCTCGTGATGTGACAGATCGTACTTTATTTATTCCACTTTATCTCTGAAAACGAGATCATTTTTCTATTGCGATTTCACGCTGAATTTTATTTTCAAGAAGAACCAGAAAGACCTTACACCTTAAAGAACCTCAGAGCTGTTTCTAGCAAGATGAATGTAATGTTTGGTGATTAACAGATAATGGTTGAATGTGTAAAAGCTTGTGGATTCAGGTTTGTAGCCATAGACGATCTCATTTGGGCTAGGAGTTTAAAAGTTGTCAGATCGCTTCAAGTTCCACCAATTCAGGACATCTCTACAGAACAGTTGGATAACGGGACACTCACAAAACATATGAATAAGTGTTTCATTAACAGAATTGCGATGTTGACATTGAAAGGATGGTTTGATGTTCAATTTACAAAGGAGTTGATTGGTGGGAAAGATGTCATGCAAAGAGTTTGAACTGAAAGTTTCTCAATTTCTTTTCGGTGGTAGTTTTAAAAGGGAGTTCATTCACAGAACTTGGGCAAAAACCTTGCCTTATTAAGTTCATTTCAGAGACTGGAGGGCGGAAGGACTTCTCAGCGAGCCGTAGGCGTACTCGTTTAGCGGACACATTCTGTACATCCTTGGAGACCCAGGGGCAAATCGCAGAGGCAATGGGAAGTCTAAACGAGCGAAAGAAAATGGCGACGCGTACGCAGAAAGGCATAGTAGGGCGAAAAGAGCCCCTGGGGACACGTTCTTACCAGACCAGTTCCAAACAGTCGGGATAATTCGGAATTCTGATTGGTGCCAGAAATTCTTTATGATTTTCTGCCCAATCAGAGGTCACCAGGCCGTGAAATCGTTTCGTGGCTTCTTACACGGAAATCACTTGATCGCCATACTCACATGGTTCGTTTGGCAAGGAGTTGCTCGAGGAGAAAAGTCTCAATCACAGCACGAAATGTACAGGGTATGGTTCGTTATATCAGCGGAGAAATACGCTGCACCTTTCGGAGGTATCGTTACAGTAGCGTATTTCCAAGTATGCGACATTTGTTTAAAGATGTCCTCCCCGATTCACCTAACAAAACGGTGATTAATTTTGATCTAACAATTATTTTTGTTCTGCCCCCTTTTCCTGGTCGAGGTATTTCTAGATTTCTTGCATCAATTGCTGTGGCTGAAACGTTGCTAATCTCGCCAAATTCTTGATCGCACGGGCCACTCTCCTATGTCAAGCACACAGTCATCTAAGAAAGTGCAAGCAAGAGTGCTTGATCCAAGCGCGGTTGATCAGTGCCTTCTGGATGCTGCCAAAGTAACAGCTGATGTGTTCTTAGCCTTGCAAAGGGCAATATCCGGGCTGTGCAAATGTGCTGGCAATTCCTTTGAAATAGTTTACTTTCATAATGGACAATAATCTGAATAGGAAAAAAGATTAAAGGCAGTTAAAAAGAAAATAGGAAAGAGACTGAATATTTTATGAGCACCTTAAGTTGGGTTGTCAGAAGGAAACAGCATACTCTTACTATAGTACAAGTATGTACCTGGACACAGTTGAATAATAATACTAATAATAATAATAATAATTATTATTATTATTATTATTATTATTATTATTATTATTATTAGTATTATTAGTATTAGTAGTATTATTGTTCAACTGTATCCAGCTGCTTGGGTTTTGAAATCAGCATAAATATTATACTCAGGCAACATGCAAAATCTCACTGCAGCACTAATCTAGATAGACAAATATTTGAAGAGATAAAAGAACACTCTACAGAATGACAAATGTGGTCAGAGATAAAAAGATAAATAATATTATTTTCTTAGTTTAAGGAAGCTTCAAAGGATTTTCCACTCTTAATAGTTGTGTGTCCAATGGAAAAAAGATTACTCCGATCCTTACAGAAGGGCAACAGCTTCATACCTGTGTAATACTATTGTGAGGCAGTGCTTTAAAGGGTAGTTGCTGGGTCCCAGCTGTTGCTATGGTAATGGTACAGTGCTGCTCAAAGACCCTCTAAAACTTGGTGTTTGAAAAGTATCTCGAAAACTAATTCGGTGAGTAGTATTTTATATTTTGGATTTCGAAACCATATCATAATTCTCTGACCCAGTACATGATGTGAGAAAGAACTATAAACTGAAGTAGAATTTAAAATATTTATGAAAAAGCTGAAAGATGAAAAAAAATTCCACCGGATAATTTTTGGAAAATTCACGTTAAGAATGCAAAATAACGCTTCTCGCGTTTCCAAACAAATCAGGGAAGAACATTGGACGAACTTTTTAGATAAACCTGACCAAATCTAACAAACTCTATTTCCGGTTGTATTAATCTTGATTCATTATCTCTGGAGCGGCTCAGGTGGCATGTGTGGAGCCGAAGCGCTCGGTTGAACACCTCTTCTGAGCCTCCTTAAAGGATGAGGATATGCCATATTTTGTAATAAGTTAAACTAAGTAATTCACAATAAACTTGAAACTTAAGGATATGCCATTGGAACGATGGCAAATTTTATTTTCTTGTACACTGGCAGTATTCTACATCTACATACAGTGTGTGTATGCATAAATAATTATTGGAAACGTGCACACCTTGACGAATGTTCCTTTGCTTGATTTTGGAAAGCAGTGGCAACTTGATTTTGTTGTTTGGTTGCTTTCCTCGTGGTGATTTTTAACTCACCAGGACAAGACATCACCGAGGATGGTGGAATTGGCTTAAGGTGGCTCAAACCGGTTTCAACACTTGAAAGAAACGTTCACTTAACAGCAATGTTACGGTACCATACCAAACACCAATTATTGCTGAAAAAGATTTGGTCATTTTTGTGACGTAAAACGTTACCGTGACAACAGGAAAGCCCTGCAAAAACAGGCCATATTTTGGCTTTAGCTGCCCATACCTCAAAAACGAACTAGGTGACCCCCATTTTTTAATTTCTGAAATGTAATCAACATGCCAGAATGAAACTCTCCACAAAGTTTAAAAAAACTTCTGTGGAGCGGATTTAGAGCCACCTTAAATAATTGAAAATTTAAGATAGCTTTCCTGTTACCATGGTAATTTGTTACGTCACAAAAATGACTTCATCTTGTTCAGCAATAATTCATCCTTCGCATCGTACCATGACATTGCTGTTACGTGATAAAATTTTATAGTGCCAATCTTTCTACCAAACAAGGTCTCTTGAAAGCGTTGATTCTGGTTTCAGCCACCTTAAACGAAGGGTTCGTTTTCTCTTTTTGTTAACAAAAACGTAAGAACACACTCGACAACAATCGTCAATTGTTTCTTTCGGGTGGCTC
>NC_090874.1:31128706-31131206 GCF_036669935.1 Montipora foliosa
CTCTGCTGGGTCGTACTCATCGCTTTCCGCCAGCCGTAAATCTTCTTCGAGGTCTGAATTCTGTGACCGAGTTGGTCTAGCGCTCGACCGGGCGTCAAACTTGGGAGCCAGAGCTTCAAAACTTGGTGATAAGGCATCCAGTTTGGCTTCCAAGCTAGAGAAACGCGTCTCTTGATCGGTTGGAGCCAAAGGTTCTTCTTCTTCATTCGACATAGTGAACATGTTCGAACAACCGCGGCCTGGAAATGCACGCGAAAAAAAGACACTTATACGACGGAGAACCAGAATCGGCTAGAAAGGACAAGCTTCAAACAAGATCTCCAACAAATTATCTGTACGTATTCTAAACAAACTTCTGTAACACAAGCTGGTGATATTTCTCCTTATACTTTTACGAGAACTCATTGCGATTACATGTTTAGAACATAATTGCAAAATTTTCTTGTCACTGTCGAGGCACATCGACAAACAGTTAGGCAAGCCATAGTAAATCGAGGGACTGGTTATGAAACCTGAGAACTTTCAAAACCGAGAACAATGTTGTTGCATCGATGTTGAATGGACCGTGACCCTGCACAATCTTTTGTTTTCGCTTCGCACGGGTTCGCAAATTAGTTTCGCATAATTTAATCGAGGGATTTGATTGGTTATCTTCTCGCAAAAAGGTGTTTTTTGTGCAGGGTCAAGGCCAAAAATACGGGCAAAAACATGAAACAAAGGAACTTGTCCAGTTTCATAACCATCTCCACGCATTAACTATGGGCAAGCGGAGTAAAAAGACATCTTGTTCGTTCGCATTTTAAAGCCAAACAAACCAGCAACAGATCGATTATTTCTGTCCAAAAAGAGTACAGATGATTGTTATTTAATTCCCGTTAACAATAAAAATCGAATTTCATTCCTGAAAAAAGGAAATTATGCATCCACTTGAAATAACTCATCCGTAGAAATAACAAACGGTTTAGTGTCCAAGAAAAGAATTTGTGGAGTAACTTCTTACACCAACTTTAAGCTATTACTGGTGTACCGTTGACACTCAGCTTTAAGTTTTTATCCCTCCAATGCTTGACTTGAATAACTACGTAGACACCAGTGTGTCCTAACCACAGCTATATTATGGTAAACCTGGATGGAGACCAGCGAGAAATGCGAGAAAAATATATTTCCAAACCGTACCTGAACACGAAAAGCATCGACTGTCAAGAACTTTTGTTGACGTAGCATAGCTGTGTAGCCGCGTCGAGCCACAGAAACATCGCAAAAAATTAAGCCTCGTTCAGGTGTGAGTGTGAGTGTCTGACCTGGCTTGAGCCTGCGATCCAATCAACAAACAGTCTCAGGTCAGCGGTCAACTTCAAAAAAACAGCTGACCTCGATAAGGTCTAACTTGAACCCGCGATATGGTCATGTGGAACTGGTCAGCGGATACCTTGTTTTGACAGGTGTCAATCAACCATAACATTGATGTCCAATATCAAGGATGTATGCTGTATAAAACTAGCTATAGTGTCAACTGGAGTATTGCCTCCTCGATGAGCTCTAAACTTGAGCCCGCGATATGGTTACGTGATACTGGTCACATTGGCATACATGGAGGGGTGGACGGAAGGACGGACGTACGTACGTACGTATGTAAGGACGTTTATGACGTCATGGCTATAAAACCAAGTTTTCTCACATCGATGGGTTACCATATTTTCTTGACAGTGGTGCTCCGCGCGCGCGCGCCTTCGCGGAGCTGCGCTATCAAAGCCGGGACTCGAGCGAAGATTTGAGTTCGGACTCGAATTAGGACTCGAGCTGCCAGCAGCTGAATCTTAAACTGCAAGCCGTTCTTTTTTTGTTTTTTATCGTCTTATTTGGTTGCCGAATGGGGGTCATTTAATATTCCAGGCATTCCTAGCAGAGGAATGTAAATTGGCCACCGTACAGAGATTCTAAAAGCTGAATCTCTGTACGGTGGCCAATTTACATTATCAACTCCGTTGTTAAAACCAAATTGTTGTATTCCTAGCAGAGACCGAGGAAAATGGAAATGAAAATGGTGACAACCCTCGAAAAGCGACAGCATGCTAATACAGTTACTTTTAGCATTGCGAAGGAGCAGACGAGGGCTTCCACAGACTAGACATTTAGTAGTCGACAGTTATATATTATCGACAACCAAATGTTATCGACGACCAAAAGAACATAGTCTGTGGGACAAGTTATCGGCAACAAAATGCGAAAATTTTACTTTGTCGACGACAAACACTCCACAGACTAGAGATGCTAAGTTGTTGACAACTATTTGTTATTTACAAATGAAAGTTATCGACAACTAAAAGAGAGTTGTCGATTACTAAAAACGCAGTGTGTGAGATACGTTGTCGACAACAAAACGCTAAATTTCCCTTTTTCAGAAGGGAAACTGCTAATCTTCGACAAAGTAAAATTTTTGTATTAATTGTCGATAATCTGTCCCGCAGACTATGTTTTTTGGTCATCGATAAGTTTGGTT
>NC_090874.1:31136206-31143706 GCF_036669935.1 Montipora foliosa
TTACATCTACATGACTATTTGCAGGCAAATAACAATACAAGGGGAGCGTAGACTCATGTTGTTTTTTCAACTCACCGGATGGGGGATTCCCGTATTAATGGCAGCCACTGCTTACGGAGAAAAAGCAGTAGGCAATTCAGAAGATCTTGTGTCTTCAGGATGGTGTTGGATTAAAATCGATCGTAATCGTGACAGGTGGTGGAACGTTTTGTGGATGTGCATTGCTGGAAAGGGTTGGGAAATTTTATCATATATTGCTATATCTGTGTTTTATTTCCTGGTGAAGTGCCAAATTCGACGTGAGGTAAGTTGTATAATAAGAATAAACTTTATTTTAGTGTCAGCTGTGTGTACAGTAGTGCTAATTGGGGATACTGTACAGAAATCAAATCAAATCATAGGTTTGGTTTTAAGGAGAGTATCCAAAGAAGAACATCTCAACTCACATGTGGAGGAAGTGTGGCCCAGTGGTTAGGGCGCTTTCCTTGAGATCCGGAGATCGCGGGTTCAAGACCCACTCTGACCACTGAATGAATTTGATACTGGTAGTCCCTGATTCAACCTGCCAGCTGCACTTGTAAATAGCCAACTGGTTTGCTTCCGGCCAGTCGGGATTCTTTACAGCTATTGTTGTTGTTGTTCTGTTCCGTCATTTCGTTGTGTTTCATTGGCCCTGAAAAGCCCCTATAGGGAGTGGTCAATGAAGTATGTATGTATGTAAGTACACCAAGGGTGCGTCTGATTGACTGTATTCCGGAATAGGAATACGTGGAATATAAGTTAGAAATCCTTCGTTTTTACGGAGATTCACATTAAATATTGTCAAGTACCTGCTAAAATGGTATTTTAAACATAGTTTTATTATCCTTGCTGCTTCGAAACTGCACCAAACATACCATTTTAATCATCACTCCATGTATTCTTATCCCGGAATAGGGTCAATCGAACGCGCCTCAAGTCTATGAATCAAACCTGGGCAACTATGGTGGAAGGCAAGTGCTCTCACCACTGCCATCCCTGTATTTCATTTTCTTGCATTGGCTTGCTAAAATGAAAGAATTTCAACCATTTGCTTCATTGTTACCTGAACATAAACTAATTTTTAAAGATACCTAAATGTTTTTTCCTCAGACACATTTTGAAGCATATTTCATTGGGTCTTTGGGTCTTTGATTTGGAGTTTATTTCAAGAGCAACCAACATGTTTAATTGCATTATTCAAGTAAGGGTGGCTTTCACTGAACATTCTGGCTTCAGTTGTTGAATAGGTGGATATCACTTAATAATCCACTCAGATAAATCACTATTTAGTGGATAACTCAATGGGATATTACTATAGTATACAGTCACCTGCTGAACAACTGAAGACAGGTCTTAATTCTCAACCAAAACTGGGAATGATATCCTCTAAGGTCTCAATGTGGACAAGATTCTCTTCATGTTGGTGCTACATGTAGTTCTTGATCATTCTCCAAGGGTTTTCACTTGTGCTGGCACAGCCGTACGGGAGACTGCACCAAGGTATAAATAGGAATCCCTAGTTTAATAGAGTTTTCTTCTTCTTCTTCAAAATTCTACCAACAAGCTTATATGCTACAACCATGTACATAATATAATACATAGTTTTAGCCGAGCCTAATGGCAGAGCTCGTGTCTCTAACCCCAGAAAGCAAATTATACACTAAAGTTTGCATTGTGAGGCTGACAACGTTCTTAAAGATGTTCTTAATTTTACGTGGTATAGTTTTTTTAACAACTGAAATCTTATGGATGTGACTAGGAAACCTATCAAAGTGATTGCTTTGATGGTGTTGAAGTTTAATATTTTGTAACGATTATAAATGAGAACTGCTCATTAACTGAGATATGTGTCATGCAATAAGAAAACCATCATTTTGTTATACTACATGTATGCCCTTAAGTATTTGGGTTAATTTACATTTCTTTACCTTCCTTTCTTGCTTTCATTTAAAATACAAAGACCAAAATAAAAACATTCTCAATCGACTCAGTCTCAGCCTGAGGAATGTTCTTAATATGTTCTTATAATTTGGGTTAATCTCAGCCTCAATGTTCTCATAAAAGGGGTTCTTACAAAAAGAAAAAGTGTATAGTGTTTATGGAAATAGTTATGCTTCTGCATAAAGTACAAAATTCATCATCATTTAAGTGTGTACAGTTTACAGTGATCAAACAAATCAAACAACTCTGAGCTGATAGCAGTAAACAAACAAGCTTTGCAAACAGTAACCAATGATTTTAATCAACAACTAAAACTGAAATTACATGCATAGTAATCTCTTTCAAACATCTTCCATTTGACTGACAATCTTTACTCCCTCTCTCTTCAGTTCAGCACAATAGTAAAACTCTTTACTAATTAAAAAGTCAACCTAAAGCTTAGTAAGTTTGCTTACTCAACTGCAATTTCACAGTCAAACAAAGTAGCTTACAACTCTATATCCATTTCACACAAAAAGCCTATAAATGTGATTGCTGAAATATGTCAGAATCTCTGGCAACACGGAATTGCAAACATTTTCAGGTCTTTTTCGGTTTTTTAACTAGTTTTACAAAATATGTGAGGCAGCGAGGCATATATTTAAAAAAAGTAAAACATTACCTGAAAGCTAACCGTTGTAAATAAGTGTTTTGTCTCTGGGTCTATTTCTCTCAACTTTATGTTGATTTTCATTGAAATTTTCTCTTCTTCTCCTTCCTCGGCTTCTCTTGACGATTCTTTGCTTAAATTTCTCAAATTCCGTCGCCTCTTCTCTCATGCTCTTTCCTGCTCTTTATCCGGTTGCTCGTCACTAAAGGTGATTTCCCATCAGAAAAATGTGGGTTGCCAATGCAATGCTGCCACGCAATTCCCCACCAAGGAAAATTGCCCAAACACTCCTGTTTCCAGAGTCTGTCCTACAGTGTACCTCCACCCTTACAGTCTGTACGGGCAGACATATGTGACGTCATAACCAAAATTTCTCGCATCGATAGATTACCCAACAAATCTTACCCATGGTGCTCTACTGGTGTATATACAGAAGTATATTCCCCGGGAACACTTTCATTTTTTTGTTACTATTAAAGCTTACAAAATGTGACCAAAAGTAAATTCTGAGCTCTTATAACTTCGCAAAGAAACGTTGGCCCCCATAACAATACAACAACTATTTTGGAGTTTTGCACCAACAGAACCCTAATTCTCAGGCACCGGGGAAACTGACCAGCTGTGGAAGTGACTTTCAAGATCTCAACGGTCTATTGTTTTTTTTAATACAAAGATTGATTTAAAAAGACAGTTTTGTCTTTTTCTTGATCTATCTTCTGTCAATACAAAACATATCTTACTGTCAAAATGTCACAATTTCATATGCTGTGTTCAGTTCTACTCAGAAAAACGAGTCACCCTATAATGCAATGTGAAAAGATTTGTGATCCATAAAAGACCAATTGAAATGTCTTAATGTTGCGTGTTCAGCAAAGATCACAGTCGCTCTCCAGCAGAGAAAAGGCTAAGTAGTGAGTGCACTTTTTTTGTGTCACATTCAAGTTCATTATTAAGTTAAATGGCAAATTAATACAAGACAATGCTAGCCCGCAAATAGCTAAAGTTAATCTAGGCAGGTAGCGAGTAGGACTGTTTACAGAGTAAATCTAAGTGTGAGTATTACATAAGTAGAGATAAAATAAATATGTATGCACATTGAATACTCCGTATTATAGACCTATAATAAACAAATAAATAAAATAGAATAGAAACTGCGGTTAGATAAATCTACTTTTAGCAATTATTTTGAAATCTGATGATTAGTGAAGGTACAGTATGGCAACATAATCATCCTCTTTCATTAAAACTTGTAAAAGTCGATTATGTATAATTTTCTTAAATACGCATTTTGGTAATTTGCATAATTCTTGTGGGATGCCGTTCCATATTTTGGCCCCTAATCTTGAAAAAGTTTTTAATAGTTGGTTAGATCTTGAGTATTTTATATAATAATTGCCTGCTAAGGAAAGTCTTGTATTGTAATTATGCATCTCATTTGAGAAATCAAAAAGGTTAGAAATATTACGTGGGCTTAACTTATTGAAAACATCATGCATGAGTATTGCAATAGATTTAAAATAAAGCATATTTACTGGAATAGTATTGGAGGCAATGGCATGTGACCTATAAGGTGCAAAATACATGAGGCAAATGGCACGCTTTTGTAAGACCAAAATTTGATGTAAGATTGTGCAGCTTGGCCCCACACCAGAATGCCGATATGATAGATAGGGGAATATCAAAGATCGATGAATTGTTAGCAGTACGCTTGTAAGTACATAATATCTTAGAGTTAGTCTGGCAATAATGCCAATAGTTTTGTTTATCTTTGAAGTAATGTGTCTAATATGATACATGTATTTCCAGCTGAGATTTTAATCAATTTAAGTACACCTAAATATTTGAGATACATGTACGACTTTTGTTTTAAAGGCAAAAAAGTTTTGGAATCATTATCAAATATTTGAAGGTTAACTTGATAGTCGATTTTCTTCTGATGAGGATGAAAGATAGTAAAATTCGACTTCTTAACGTTCAACATTAACTTGCTAGCTGTTAGCCATTCATAGACTTATGTAATTCAAAGTTGACAACGAGCTCCAGGGTTCAGGTTTGTCAAAAAATGACCGTAGGGGGGAAGGCCCGGTGTGCCTTCCCAACAGTTGTTATACCCACATTCCCTCCTGCTTCAGACTTTAATGACATGCTTGGATACATGTATGTCAAGGATTCTAGTAATGAGATGCATGCAGATTTTTTAAAGGCATCATGAAGTGTCCTTGTACCCCTTTCGTCAACTTGAGCTTTTGCTTTTCTTACAGATGAAGACAGGATTTGCTCCAGGGAGTCATTTTTTAACCTTGAGGTCTATTGAGGCAGTGAAGAAGGCTGATCGCAAGTTGATGTTCATTCCTATAGTGTTTATTTTGTTGCGCATATGGGGAACCATCAGATTTTTCCGTTTCTTGGTGTATTTCCCAAGCACTCCACCATTGCAAGAATGGCTCATGATCCTTCATGTAAGTGCTGTTTCAATTTTCAATATCAATATATCTAGTTTTTCATAAATAATCTAATGAATACTGGTAATAACATTACGGTAAAACTTTGATTTCACCAACTTCATAATTGTAAATTCCTTTCATGACCAACAGTATTCTTGGGCTCACATCCACGAAAATCCCACCATGTTCAAAGCAGGTTTAATAGCAAACCTGAGTACTTTTACTCCCATTAAAATCGAGTCAAACAACCCAGTTAAATTTTATGATAACATTCAGACCATCATTTTAGCAAAACAAGAAGTGCTCAGTTTCTACCACAGATTGACATTATTGATGATTTCCTGAAGATTTCCCATCTGAAAAAAGACTGGTACAAGAACACCTCCAGTCCCAAATAATGTGACCCTAGGTGATTCAGCAGTTCATATTCTATTAGTGCAGTGAAAATTAAGGAAATCGATGTGCATATGCACCTTGGTTTGTTGACTGAAGGAGTTTTCCTTGTTACTTTTATTGTCAAGTAGCAGTCAAATACACTGATGTACTGCAGTCAGATGGCTAAATGTCTCACCTGTCCAATAGTCTTCCAGTCTTGTTTTCTTTGTTAGTATCACCTTAGTTGTTTTTATTTGTAGCCTGAACCAGGGCTTGTCCGTGGAAACAGATAAAGAGTTCCTCTCCTTTATTCCCCTTTAGTTTACTTGTTCACTGATTTATTTTGGTCCTGTTCCATTATTATTTTGTAAACTTTGTAGCAGCTAGGGTGGATAACTGTATTTTGCAATACCTTGTATGAATTTGATGTCTCTCAAAGACTCAGTAGCTCAAGTCAAATCTTCCAACCTATTCTTATAGTCCAGGAGCTGGAGGCTGAAAAAAACTTTATTTTATGAGTTTGTTCAACCTAAAGTACAGAAAAGGTTTAACAATTTTTTATGCTTTTTGTAGATTAAGACCTGCTCTTTCAGGCAAGGTACGACTTGTGTGTCAGATTGTGGTATCAGTTGTGATATATTTACTGTTACCTAGCGACTAGCATGACAACGAGGGTTTGCCCTAAAAAGGCCCATTACTCCTCATATATTGAACAAACTTGCGTGATACTACAGCACGTGACTACTATTAGCGTACATCACTTGATCCGTCATGTGATTTGGTTTTATGAAATTTAACGATTTTTTACATTATCGTCTATTTTAAAATGTTTCAATACCAATCTCATAACATGTTTTTGCTATCTGATTGAATGCAATGAATAAGAAGGAGGCTTTACCCTAAAGCACATGGCGGTAAAAAACAACAAACAAATCTTTATTTATGAACAGATAAAATTACAAAAGCATTATCTTCAACTAGCAAAGCAATTCGAGGCAGGAAAATGGAATATGGAATTACATGTAAGACTAATGCTAAATAAGGAAAGTCTACAATTTTCAAATGAGAAAAATGAAAATTAATTTAAACTAGATAACACAATAAAGAAAAAAAGAATGAAACAAATTGAATTATAAAATAGATGAAAACTAGATAACACAAAGAAGAAAGAATGACACGAATCGAACAAATAGAGACAAATAGGCAAGAACTTACTTATCAACATTTTTTACTAGCTTTACCTGAATGGGTATCTCATTCCACAGCTTTGCCCCAAAGGGAGAGAAGGACAGTTTTTATACTTCTAGATCGGCATTGATGAAATGATATATGACATGGATCATATATGAACTGCGGATATGAAATCAAGTGAAGCTATGATCCTCGCAGTTATGAACGCAATTTTTGCAATTGCGTGGACAAGCCTGAAAATTCAGGACTTCAACGGGGTTTGAACCCGTGACCTCGAGATACCGGTGCGACGCTCTAACCAACTGAGCTATGAAGCCACTGACGTTGGGAGCTGGTCATTTGTGGGTTCTAATGTTCCCGTGAGGAATGAATCAATAATGAAATGATATATGACATGGATCATATATGAACTGAACGAACAGGCTTCTCTACGCAATTGCAAAAATTGCGTTCATAACTGCGAGGATCATAGCTTCACTTGATTTCATATCTGCAGTTCGTATATGATCCATGTCATATATCATTTCATCATTGATTCATTCCTCACGGGAACATTAGAACCCACAAATGACCAGCTCCCAACGTCAGTGGCTTCATAGCTCAGTTGGTTAGAGCGTCACACCGGTATCGCGAGGTCACGGGTTCAAACCACATTGAAGTCCTGAATTTTTCAGGCTTCTCTACGCAATTGCAAAAATTGCGTTCATAACTGCGAGGATCATAGCTTCACTTGATTTCATATCCGCAGTTCATACATGATCCATGTCATACCGGTATATCATTTCATTATTGATTCATTCCTCACGGGAACATTAGAACCTACAAGTGACCAGCTCCCAACGTCAGTGGCTTCATAGCTCAGTTGGTTAGAGCGTCGCA
>NC_090874.1:31148706-31151206 GCF_036669935.1 Montipora foliosa
TCGCGCCTAAACTCTCTTAGGGGCCGATTACATGAGCCGGGCCAGCCCAGTCAGCTGGGATGGTCGGGTTTGCTGGGATGAGCTTCAGCCCGGTATTACATGAGGTGAGCCAGCCTGGCTTGGGCTAAATTTAGAACATGTCGTGTGAAAAAATATAACAACAACTAGTTGTTGTTATTAGAATTTACCATTCTGCAATTTAAAGAAGCCTTAAGGTTTGATAACGACTATTCCTTGGGCCATTTTGCTCTAAAGTGGAGTTAAGGACGGTGCCTACTAATTCAAAGGTATTTTTGCGCGGTTTACCGAATTTGCGGGAAAAGCAGATCTTAAGAAGTGTTACTGAAATCCAAAAAGAAAATTGGGTGTAACCACACATTTCTTTTAGGTACTGAGATTTACCCACGCAAATCATAGTGAATAAATTTCGTACTGATTCTAAATGTAGCCAATCAGGAACACGAACGACAAAATTTCAATGTGAAGAAATATCGTTGGTCCAATCAGCAACGCGAACGATGAAATTTCACTAGTGATGAATGAACGTATCGAATGGAACGTCATCCAACAGCCGTTGCACAGAATCCGCGTATGCTTGTCAAATAGGAATAAATGTCGAAATAACAATATTTATCTGCACTTGCAATATTTGTGTCCACAGTTTACAAAAATATATGTCCAAATCGATGTATGGATCTCGTGTTATATTGCCTCGTTCTAATGTGTTTTTTCGACATATATTTCGTCGTGTAAACTTATGCAAATGAACTGATCCGTATCCCGAGAAGAACGAACGTGAGGCACAAAAATATGGCAGCAATGGAGGAAGACAGAATCCAGCGCCTTGTGAGAGAACTTGTTAGTTCAGAGATAAGAGAAGCGGGGCCAGGTTCTTCAATTCAACAGGATTCCAGCAACAATAGTGCTCCCCGCTCGTTACTGTTGTGGGTACTTTCCGGAACGTAAACAAAGACTTGTCATCAAGATTTAACTTTCCAAGATCACGACCCATGCCAGATCCCGCAGCTTTTCCCGCCAACAGCCGTACTTCGCGAGAAATTGCTTGTAGTTTCAACCCTGTAGCAAATTATGGTGGCAGTATCACTCAAAGACGATTGTGTCGCCAGAGAACACTTCCATATGCCCGGGGTTCGAGTTAATCGTTCACCTCTACGAGCACATGTATGACTTCTCCGCTGTTCAACAAGGACGTTTTCTTACTGCCATCTCCCAGCTTGAGGAAAGTGCCAAGAGGCTCTCAGAAAACAGAATTGCAGAGATTACGATGCTATTTGGATGCACTCTGATTTTCTAAAGAGATGTCAGAAGATCAAGTCAAGCAAAAGTTGACATAAGTGTTTGAGAAACAACTTGTCGACTCTGAAGGAAGGCCAGTAACGTAAGCTTCATTAAGTTCGTCTTGGTAAGAGTTGGCGGGGTTGAAAATCACTTAAACTACAATAGCTGAGTCTTTGCTAGGGGGACACCATTTCCAGATGACACGACAAGTCCTGAAGCATGTTGCAGGGGCCAGTCTACATCATGGCCTCCCAAGAACTTCCATTTGGGAAAGGGGTATGTTACATGAATAACCTTCTGTGTGTAACAGATACTTAAAAATGCAAATGACATTTGTTTTTTTAAGGGAGAGGGATGGTGGATTTCGTGGGTTGTCTGCACTGTCATTACTATGGTAATGCACCCCTCCAGAGTTTTTTCAACCTTTTCCAGAAACTCCTGATTTTTTTCAGGATGACCCTAGCATTGCAAGTTATACCTCCTTCTGAAAAGCATGTAATGAAGTGCTTTTCTGTGTTATAGAAGTTACCAGAATGTTTGAGTAGGATATAAGCGTGAGTGTTTTGATTCATCCAGTAGAAGAATAGTAACTCCAGTAGATTTAAATCGTTATCTGGAACTAAAATTGAGAATGTTTCATAAGCAACACAACGTTGCGACCATATGTCACGGTCTTCTTCAGGCAAGAGAGTTGAAAACCCTTCTCTCAATAGGAAGGGAGGGCTCAGACACTCATTGTCACATACGTGGGACAGGACAGTGAGGCTGATTGGTAGCCGCTTTCACGTGGCACTTCTGTCACGTGACAAGTTGTCAGTTGCCTGAAGAAGACCGTGAGATATGGTCGCAACGTTGTGTTGCTTATGAAAAATTCTCAATTTTAGTTCCAGATAACGATTTAAATCTACTCGAGTTTGAGTAGGATATTTAAATAACACCATTTGGGAGAGTTGGGGACATGTTGACCTCACAACTGTCAAATTTTTGAGATGCCGTAAATGCTTTACATTCTTCATTAGAGTAATAATTCTTGGTTTTCACCCACGTGACCTGTAAATTGACTATGTGCGGCGTCCGCCATATTGGTGCCCCTGACATGTAAACAAAGCTGACTCGAAGAGACGCACGACTGAAGAAGGACGGAGAAAAATGGTTATGTGTATTGTTGTAGGCTGTGCGAGCAAAAGCGATACAGCAAAAG
>NC_090874.1:31161206-31168706 GCF_036669935.1 Montipora foliosa
CACAGCACCTGAACAGTGTTGATCCTAACATACAGCTCACGACAGAAACAGAGTCTAATGGAGAATTACCGTTTCTCGGCATGTGTACTGTACGGCAGGATGATGGCTCATTGAGAATCAAAGTGTATAGGAAACCTACCCACACGGACCAATACCTCAACTGGGAGTCAAATCACCCACTGGAGCATAAGATGAGTGTTGTCCGTACCCTGTTTCACAGCGACAACACAGTTCCAAGCCACCCTGAGGACACCAAGGGGGAGCTAGAACATATCAAGGCAGTCCTCAAAGATTGTGGATACCCGGAATGGGAATTACAGGACTCAAAGATTGTGGATACCCGGAATGGGCATTACAGGACTCAGACAGCACTAACAAATCTCAAAAAAGCCAACACCATCTACCTATTAGACGAACCGCCATCGTCGTCCGAGGAGTTACGACGCACATTGAAACAACATGGGGTGGACACTATATTTAAACCATAAAACACCCTCAGACAATTGTTGTCGTTTCCGAAAGACCCACAGAAACAAGAAGACACTTGTGGCCCTTTTTATCGGGTTACGTGCCAAGGGGTGGACTGTGGCAGCTCGTATGTGGGAGAGACCGAGCAGACTTTGAAATCGAGGTTCGCGGAGCATCTTAGATTTAGCATCTAAATCACGTGACTGTTAACATTTTACCGGTTCACAATTCTTGTTTTTCATTTGTATGTGAACAAGCCTCCGAGCTCGTACGCTTCAACTTTCTGAAGAGTAAGACAAGGGCTGTTCAGCATAATTATACTACTTCACCAAGTATTTAAGATGCGACGCAATGAAATTGATGCCATCCGCACAGGATTGGACTCTATAAACTTGAGAGAATTTGTCCTCCCTTTGGTCTTCCAATTGACTACTGACATATCATACACAACCAAAGACGTACAGGAAAGGATCGAAGTAAACCAAACAAGTTTGACAGCACATGAAATTGAAGTGGTTGAATGATTCTGTCGTTACATTGATGAACTGCCAGAGTGTGGTGAGTAGTAATTGCTCACAGTGTATGTGATTGCTTAGATGAACAGTTTATCATCTGGGGAACTAAGCATCTCATGTCATAATTGGGTTCACAAAAACTCGAACATAAATGAACAAAAAAATTAGTGATCTCAGTGAAATTTTTTTTCAGATTATGCCCCAACTCATTAATGATAAATAAATCTCTCCGTCTCCTAACAAAGAAACTGTCTCCTTTTGAGATTTCTCATTCGTATGCAACACCTTTATGGTTTATGTACCAATTCTGTTTTAGCATAATCATTACTACTGATCTGAGTAAGAACTGATAGAAAATGACAGACTTGCATTTTAACAGCCAAATGTACTTTTTGGTTGCACTGGAGTGTACATTGTTAATAGCGAAATAAGTTTGAACAAAGCCCCCTTTACCATACTGAACTTGTAGTGATACTGTTCTCCACCCACCTTATCCCCTCTTATAGTACTGCTGCATGCAATGTACTATCATGGTTTGTCTATGTTGTAAAATGCATGCAACTGAAGAACATAAACATTGCATGTGCATTTATTGTCCAAAGCAGCATTGTAGGTATGTCCCCTCTTTGGATTAATAAAATATTATTGATGGTTGGGTGCGTTTTATTACAGGGAAGAGGGACAAAAATCATTAAGGCTTTGCTCATTTTTTTTCAATTTGGAGTAACAAGACATTGCCAATGACAACGCCTCTGAGCTGTCAGGCTTACCAGCACTGAAGAATCTCATTCAGTTTGTTTTTGGTGATCCATTTCTTCCAAAGGGTACCAAACTGAGCTTACGTCTTCCAATGGCGCACTTTCCAGATGCAGATTCATGTTTTGGGATGATACACTTAACTTGTGAACATACAAATTACAGTTCCTCCAAAAGGGCAATGAAAGGCTGTATAAATTTTCAGTTTGTGGGATATGGAAGAGGATGAAAATCCACCAATAATGTTATGAGAACTTTCGTGTGATTATTTTGTAGTTGAGTTTAAATAGGTTTTTTATCTTTTAGGAAATGGTTTTTTCACTTTACTGATCAAGGAGTGAGTGAGTTACGTTTTCTACAGCATACCTGGAACCCAGCATTTCAACCTTGTTCCTATTTTAGACCAATAATGGCACTTGACATTCTTACCAATGATTTCGCAGTTCAGCTTTTGTGATAGATGGTGTATCGAACATCTCTCATAACAAGTTTGGCACGTTTTGTTGACTTTAAAGTGAATCTGAGCAATTTACAACAAGAACTATTTAGATTCTATTTATCGTAGCCTTGAGAATAAAACTGCCAGCATAACTACAGCTGTATGTGAACAATACACTTCAAAATGATCTATAGGGTAAAAGAGTTCCAGTTAATTAATAATAAAAGTTAAAATTTAGTGTAAATTTGACTGAAGGCGTCATTTTTTTTTACTTATTTAATACTCAGCTGCTCTACGTTACATCTCCTCAAGACTCCAGAAAATTGAAAACTTTTTGTGATCCTTTTTTTATGAAATTCAAGACCAGTAGGCCAATCTTGGTTTATTTGTTATTCCATCTTAACTCCGAGGCTAAGGGGAATAAAAGTAAAATGATTTTATTTTTCATCTTCAAAGATAATCAAGACTTTTTGGTTTTCTTTGAGCCCCTAACCCTCAGAACCATGTGCAAATTTTAGTGTGTTGAAATTTGCCTATGACCATTATTTTTGATGTAACATACCAACCTTAAAATTTAAAACCCTTTACCCGACATGATCAATTAACAAGGCAATATGAAGTATGAGCTGGTATGCTAGTATACCTTCCATCTCTTGGACTTCATCCAAACTAGAAAGAACTTCTTGAATTTTTCTCAAGGAGTATTCACTTGGCTGAAATCTATTTTCTGGAACCACCTCATTGTTGTTTGTTTGTAAAGCTGGCACAGGCCCTTCTTCATCAATGCCATGATAATTAGGTAGATCAGGTTGTTGATTGCCTTGCAATACATCCTGTACAGCAGAATGAATGTGATTCCTCATCCTTAACATGCCATCAACCCAGAGCTGCCCTGGACTGTAGTTACATGCGCTTGTCACAGGGGGATGATTCCAAGATGATATTAGGTCTTGAAGTGCTTTGTTAATAAGTGGAAGGTACACAACATGCAAGGACCAAATATGGATTTCACTTAGTGGATTGAAGAGTCCATTTCTTTCTAAAAACGAGAAAATGTTCACAAACCGACTGCAGACAATTCTATTCACCTTACGCCAAAGACGCTCTATACGGTGGTTGTGGACTGATGTCCCAGTTATGATGCTTCCTCTGTTCAAACCAAGCCTTTCCGGCATAACTCGTGCTACATTAACGTTTTCCATTCCCATACCAGTTCTTAAACGAGAGAACCGTTGAACAGCATTAAGAAATAACTGAAGGACTGTGTCTGCTTTGCTGTTACTGGAAGCACTTAGGAAAACTATCAAACGTGAATACCCATCAATGGCACCATCTATGACACTCCTGTAGGGCTCTATCAGCTTGTGATTCTCATCCAAATCTATTTTGAACAATGAAATCAAGACCAGGTTGTTACTACATTTAAGGGGGCACATTAAACACTGGTTTTACGCCTGGTGGAGGATCTAAGTGTTTTTTCAAGCCCTTGTCTTTTAGTGTCAGTGTTAGGGTTAGGTTTTTCATTAGTGTGCTTGTCCGTTATTGTTAGCTTTCACCTTTTAATCACTTTGCTTTGCTTTTGTTTCATTAGTATGCTTAATGTCACTAGCCATTGCATAACGTATTACTCTATAAAAGCCAGATTTCTAGTTTTAAGTATCTTTCTCACTCTGCCATGGAAGTTATCTCACTACGAGCAGTGTTAACCTGATCGCTATTTAGCAGTTTTCTAGTTAAAGTCGACAATTAGTCCCATCCTTGACAGAAAAAGAGAACTCACACCTTTGGCACTTACACCTGGCATTAACTAAATGTTTTCTAACCCCCACATCACTGATTAATTTCACTAAACTTTTTTAATAACACTGAATACAGGGACGGGGGAAAGGGGTGTAAAGCTTTAATTTGGAGATTACTAAACTATCAATGGAAAAAGCAGCATGATAGACCTCATAACTGGTCATCTCTCTGTTCACCAATTGACTCCTGGAAGTGAGACTTCACAGATAACATCTGTCTAATGCTAGACGACTTTACTCATCAACTGAGGGCGTCCTAGGGCGCATGAGGGGTCAATGGGTTAAATTAAACAAGTTTTTTTCTAAACTTGTTAGCATTATTTTGTTTCAATAAGTTATTAATATTATTAAATAGTGCAAATTGCATAATTATGTAAGTATAAACTCAAAGTAATAAAACGTACTACACATACATAGGTTACAAGGTAGTGTGGCAATGAATGCTCTGATTGGCTACTCAACCTCAGGATAGTGTGTGTTATTCACCTTTGATCAAAAGGAAAATGGATTCACACTTTACTTTGTTGGAGTTTTTCCTACTTGGATAAAATTAAAACATTTTTTGGCCAGGTCTTTTCACTTGGTATATATTGTTCCCATCATTGCACGAGAAGAGTAGTTAATATCACCTTCTCCTTGGGGAAATAATTACTGGTATGTTATGGTTCACTTTTATCTTCTGTTGTTTCAATCTCATTATCATACATAATGATACTCAAGAAGTCAACATAGGAACCTTGATAACCACAACCAGTAGCACATGACCTTGAAGTGTGTAAGTTGTAACTATTTTTCTTGGGACAAAGCTGCGGATTTTGGGAGATCAATTTTCATGCCCAAATATGGACAAAAATAAGATCGAAGCTGCACGCACAGGAAATGTGCGAGCTATGTTACATCCAAATAAGTACATTTATAATCTCACAGAACTCCAGCTCTGAACCAGAGTTTAAAGAGCGCTTCATGGTCATGAGTTTCTAAGAAAAAGAAAAAGAAAAACCTAAAGCTAAGAAAAGAAAAACCCAAAGCTAACTTTTTTTGAAAACTATTAAGAATTCTCATTATCCTAACATCATAATTCTTCTGGCTTTCCGTTGTTTTTGACATTTTGTCTTTCTCAGTTTTTTATGTGTTTTTGCTTTGGCGCGTGTGTGCGTATATGTGTGCATCTGACCTAATTTATATTAGCTTAATTACCAGAGTGTGGCTGTCCTATTTCATTAGCCCCTATGGTTATTTGGGGCAGCCTGTACTCCTTTCTATTTTTGTAATATCTTGTAGCTTATTGCTTTACTGTTGGTACAAATAAAGTTGTTGTTGGTGTTGTTGTTTAACATACATGTACCTACTTGAAGCCTTGATACCAATAACTGGGACAATAAAACACAATCAAATTGCAATAATGTAACTAATGAATTGAGATCCTTTAAAAAGACACCAAGGCTGTGTGATTTAAGGGAATGTAGAATTTAAAAAATCAAATGGTCTTGCATGGAAGACCTCGAAATTACTCTTAAGTTGAACAAAAGGGTAAGATTGGCTCTTAACATAAAGCATTCGGACAAGGCTCGCTGTAGGTTCTTACAACAGGCCTGGAATTTCGTAAGATGGAAGTAATTGGATCAACCCTCATCATTGAGTCCCGAATTCTTTCCCGTTGTAGTCGAAGTCCTCGAGCTCTCGTAGCTCCAAGGACTAGATTGAGGCCTGCTTGAGGTGTATTGTGAAGTACACGGGCAACAAGGGTATCCAGGCAGTTCACATTCTCTTCTTCTTCTCCGTAATCTAAAGGGAGAAACTCCAAAGTAACGTGCAATATCTTCCCATCAAAACCCTTCCTGTCTCAGCATTTGTATTTGAGTTTTAACATATCTCGGTCTTTGGTACAGAGAGTCTGAGGTTATTCTTGCCCATAAACTTCAAATTCCCTTCGAAAGGTCCGAGAATCCAGCATGTCTCTGAGATTTCTTATGAATCCAATTAACATCTGTAGAACTCGAAGGAAAGTTTCTTGATTGGGCTTTGATTCTGCTACTCCTGACAGAAAAAGTGTTAATGTTCATTTGTACTCGTGTAGTCGACGAGATCAGAATACTGTGCTATCTATATCATCAGTGAACAAATGACTTCTGGCGCCATGTATCACACGGACAAGAGAATCAAAGAAGACATCAACATTTGGAATCCGTTGAGCCACCATGTTTTTGATTGGCACAGCTTCGCTTTGTTTCTTCTCGGGAAACGGATCATTTGCATAAGTTTACACGACAAAATATATGTCGACACTGCAGGCAAAATATATATGTCGAAAAAATACATTAGACCGATGCAATGTAAAACGAGATCCATACATCGATTTGGACATATATTTTTGTAAACTGTGGACACAAATATTGACATTTCGACATTTATTTTTAGATTTGGACATACACATCGAAATTTGAACATATATATATATATATATATATCGACATTTCGAGATTTTTCTCCTATTTGACAAGCATACACGGTTTTTGTGCAACGGCTGTCGGATGACGTTCTATTCCCTCGCGTTGTTGATTGGACGAACGATATTTCTTCACAGTGAAATTTTGTTGTTCGTGTTCCGGATTGGCTACATTTAGAATCAGTACGAATTTTATTCACTATGATTTTTTGTGGGAAAACTCAGTGCCTATGAAATAAAGCTTTTTACAAATATTGTTGATTGATTTTCTTTAAAAAATGCATGGTTACCCCCAATTTTCTTTTTGGATTTCAGTAACACTTCTTAGGATATTAACTGAACACATCCAACTTGGTGGTAAATTGCAGTCACATATACATGCATAGTAAGTGCCCTTAGCCGGACTTGCAATCTTCAAGATTAATATCCTTGACAATCTTGACATCATTACATGTTAGGCATCCCAGATCCGCCTCCTCAGAAATTATGATGTAACCCTCACTGTTGAACGAAATTGCAATGGCTCGGATATGAATCATTTTGTCCTTCCCTCTGCGTGATCCAAGGTTGAACATTTTCCCATTTCATGCAGCTGATCCATTTTAACATCTTTGATTGATGATTTTCTCAGGACTATCATCACTATCAATTCAGCTGTACTCTGGGTTAAAAAATAAGTGGAAGTTAATGAAACATGCAACAAATCTCAAATACAGCTTTCTTTCAAAATATTGTCATTTAAACCTTCAGGCTGATAGACTAACTTAAAGATAGAGCTACAGTGGAATCCCACCTTACAGTCACCTCATTACCCACGCATTTTCCGATAAAGCTCCATTAATACCACGTTAAACAGCAAACATCCATATTCTGAAATCTAACCCTGTCTAATCCTTTAAATGCACTCACCAAATCAAATTAAAAGTTGTATCTTTTCACCCTGTCTAACTGAGATAAAGGAGGACTGGAACTGGACGATGATTCACTTGCACTGTCAGTGGACAAGACATCTTGTTGTTTCTGGGGAATGTCTTTCTGCGGTCGTCGCTGCACTCTTACTTTCTTCAAAAATATTTC
>NC_090874.1:31173706-31196206 GCF_036669935.1 Montipora foliosa
TGTTTTTTAATTATGTGGAGCCAAGTTAAAATGAATGCCAACTTGAAACGCCTTGCATCCTAGATGAAGTCCGTAGTAACTTAGTGTGGCTCATTTTTCTCACTGAAAATTGATTTAGTAAATTTTTAGTCAAATTCCCATGACACTGCCCCTCCAATTAGGAGGTGGCTGGGTTGCCTGAATTTAGGGGAGGAAAACCCTTGTTCCAGCATCCATTTGAGTGACGACTTGAATGCCCTTAGTCTTATAAGTGGTTGTGTGCAGGTGATGGTCTTGAGCTTTTTTCAATATCTCCTTTTTTTGCCAACAGGAAAGCAAGCTGGAAGTATTGCAAAAGCTGATATTACATTCCACAGTTTTTGATCAATTTAGGAAAGGAATAAGCATTGTTGGTTTGTTAAATGAAATTGAGAAAAACACTGAAAAGTTTGAACCAGTCTTTGTTCATCACAGTCAAACTATCTCACCAACCTTTGTTAAGAAACTTCTTAAACTTCCAGATGAAAGCTTGGATGCTAGTGTCAAAAGTGCTGTGAAAATGCTTTGTGAATTTATTGACACTGCTAGCCTTGATGATCTGTCCGATTTTCTGGTATTTACAACAGGCAGTAAGGTAAATACAGGTTCTATGAGGCCTGGATGCATTAAGGTGTCTGTAGATGGTACTGAAGGTTTTTTTGCCTCAACCTGTTCATTTGAACTGAAGATTCCTGCCCTTGTTCCAAACAGTGCAGACTTCCAACTTTTGTGAAGGTCTGTTATAAGAGGCAATAGGTTTACCGCGGTGTAAGTTCAAGTCCTTTATTGTAACCCTTATATCAAAGGAAAACAATAATATTGTAGTGTCTACTATCAGTGGTGATAATGCTGTGTTTTTCTGTTATGACAAAGTCTTTATGCACTGCTGTTTACTAGTTAGAACAAGCAACTGTAATTCAACCACTGCTTAGTGTTAAACATTTCAATACTTCCAATAGTGGCAGTGGGTAACTTGGATGTACATGAACTTGGCAGGGAACGTAGTTTCCTGTTTGCCAGAAGGAGCGAGCACCTTTTACAATGTTTACATAGCAGTTCTCACCCTACCTTATTTTTAATTTCTAAGCATTAATTGTACTGGGCTTTGATATTAACCCTTGCTATGTTGGAAGTTTTTATCAAGTTGAACTTTGTGACATGTCATTTTTTGATGTAAGTTATTAAATTACAGTATGTGACAGTTGACAATTTACAAATGCTTCAGTTGTCATGTTTCCTTTGTTTTTCTTATGTTCATGAATCAGTAAGGTAAAATAAATTATTGGGGCCGAACCTGCAAACTACTGGCTTTTATTACCTCCAGAGGTAATCAGATAATGTTCAACTTTATTGTTGCTAGAAATTAAATATTTACAGACTTGAAAGCAGTAAAAGAATCATTCAAAAATGCTTTGGGTCTTGTTGACAGCACATCAACTCTATGAACTCTGCAATCCTTGCTTGTCTGTGCACCAGTTATACTGTTAAGATACTGTGCTTTTATCCCCTCTCCTGCTCCATTTAGTCAACCACATGTGGGCACATGGCTTTTAACATTCCTCTCTTCGTGTGAAATTGTTCTGCTTCCATTATACGAATATCCAGCTTTCAATTTTTACACAGTGTTGCTCTAACTGTTAAAAAAAGTCATTACTAGCAAGCGGAAAACTATAGGGTGAGTTGTGCAAAGTTCACACAACATGACAAAGACCAAATGTGCTAGTCTTGCTACAGCAAGTATTGACAGATTATCATGATCTGGCATATATGTCAATGCCATAGCACAAAGAATCTTCTATTGAATGCTGCATCATCCAAAGGGCATGGAATTTCAGGGACTTGAACTGAAATTTCATTCCAGGTGTCACCATCATACTCACGTGATGGGAGAGGACCATCATAATCAACACCAAATGATGCTAAGCTTTCTTCTGAGGGACCCCATGTATGGGTGTCATGTTTGATTCTGAAGAGAGGGGATGGTTATAGCCAGATCGAAACATTTCAAGGTGCTGGTTTATTCTTGGAGTGAATACAAAGTGTAAACAAAATAAGTAAGTTGCACTGTTCAAGTTAAGTAATCCCGTGTCTTCTAGATAGCAAAAAATGTGATAGAATAAGAAGGTACTTCCATGAAACAAATCTCCCCAGAACCTCTCAATTCTCTGGTTATGGCAACTTTTCCTTGCAATGAAGCTGCCTCTCCCTGGCCCTCTGTTGAGATGGGATGTCATGTACCTGGAAACTTCAATATTCTCAGTGCCTTGATCACCTCTTATCCTGTAAGGAATTCCAAAGTTTTGAATTGCATTTAGGAATAACTGTAATACCGTGGCTGCCTTGTTGTTAGTGCAGCAATTCAAAAACATAAATTCGTCTTGAATATCCATCCAAACAATCATGGATGACAAATCCCCATCTTATCAACTTGTGATTGCCATCGAAATGCCGCAATGATCTGGGTCCAGGTACACTGTAGTGCCGCCGGCCTACGATGTTCAGCTGAGAAGTCTGTAGTAGAATGCCACTAGGATCAGTTCTCCACAGAGAAGACCTCACACGATTCGATTGTTCTCTAATGCGCCGATCAACTCGAAACTTCAACATCCCCCCCCCCCCCCCCCACCCCCGGGCAAAGCCGGGCATTTGAACTTTTGAAGATTGGATTGTTCAAATGCCCTATCCTATCGTCGTGTTTGTTTGTCATACCCTACTAAAAAACAATCGTTGTCAGCTCACGTCGTCTTTATAAAGACCTTTTTTGTGAGCCAATCACTCACAAATGCTATATCTCTTCCTTTAAACTCTTCCATCTCGTCCAAACACGTGTTTTATAGCATGTAAGCGACTTTAGCGCCCAAAATAAAAATCATTTGAAACCTATTCAATTTTCCCCACCCCACGCACACACGGTCAAATTCCCGACTTCCCAGGCACAGAAGATAGTCAAATGCCCGGGAGGGGATACTGAAGTTTCAATTTGATCGACGCATGACATGATGCCTTGTCCAAGTAAAACCCTTCATTCTTCTTATACCACAGTTAGGAAAGGTCTGTAATTCAGCAGACATGGCGGCGTCCAAAGCCTCATCTGATAAATCATCACACTTTGTCTGCTAATTGTTTTCCTTGAAGTCCCAAACATATCAGCAATCTTTTTGAGAGAAAAACCATAGCTCAAGTGCAGCTTTAGAGTTTCCCTTGGAATATCTAGAGCTGGCCTACTTGTTGACCCTTGATAAATTGGTTGGCAGCGTGGCATGCTACGACTATTATCATCGTGTTCTTAGGATAAACTGCCATACGCGGTGACTAGTAGTTGAATGACCTCGTCATGTAAGAAATTTCTCCATATGTTTTGGCCACTGACACAGAGAAAAACGATTTCTTCGAACCTGTACAAAGCGTAATCAAGCTGGTTTTGATAATTGCTGCATGACCCAAGGTTTTCTATAAGCCGAACAACTTCACAAACTGCTGAAGAAACATCTCTCTTTAAATTAAGGTCTGGAGAAAGGCAAGGACTGAACTGAGACATTTCTACACTTCCAACTATCCGGTGATCGCCATTTTGAGCAAAGTTGGCGGGAAAAGTTGACTTACCGCTGACTAAGTTATGCAGCCGTCGACGAATTGAAGAAAACGGCGAAATTGTCAACACGACCACACAAAGAAAGCAATACAACGAAACTAGCAACTCCATGACACGAAGAAAGCAATACGACGAAATGGACAACACGACGACACAAAGACAGAAAGAAAGCAATACGACCAAACAGGCAACATGACGACACGAAGAGAACGACGATATGAACAGAGCATCACAACCCAACCAAGAAAGCGACGCTCCAAAAAAACGTAATCGATGACCTGAAGAAGAGGTTTTGACGTGTGTAGGACCTTTTGTCCCCAATCTGACTGCATAACGCCCGTACGTCCATCCGTCCACCCCTCCATGTATGCCAATGTGACCATATCACGGGCTCAAGTTTAGAGGCCACACTCAAGCTGACAGTTAAGCTAGTTTGTTTACAGCGTACATCTTTGATATTTGGTATCCATATTATGGTCAATTGACAGCTGTCAGAACAAGGTATCTGCTGACCAGTATCACGTGATGATATCGCAGACTCAGGTTAAACCTCATCGAGGTCAGCTGTTTTTTTTAAGTTAACCGCTGACCAATTACTTGTTTTTGATTGGATCGCAGCCTCAGTCCACGTCAGACACCATAAGGTAAACGAGACTTTTTTTTCGCGTGCTTTCTGCGGGTCGACGCAGCTACATGGCCATACTACTTGAACAAGAGGGAAGACCTTAGACAGCAATGACCAGAACCAGGTTACTGACCAGCGGTTTTCGTTAAAACAATGGTTTACTGGGGGTGCTCAGTCTCGCGGCTCAGAAAACCTGGTTGTGGTCATTGTTATTTAAGGTTTTTCGAACAAGAGCTCTTGGTAGTCGATGCTTTTCATGTTCAGGTTGAAAGTGGTTTGGAGAATAGTTTTTCCTGCATTTTTCGCGGTATCAATCCAGGTTTGACATAATATAGCTGTCATCAGGACACACTGGTGGCTACGTAGTTATTCAAGTCAAGCATTGGAGGGCTATAAACGTAAAGCTAAGTGTCTATTTTTAATTTCTTTAGAGCTGCTTTTTGCTCTGCCTTATTGGAATTTTTGGCATAAGTCTTATCTGAAGAAGATTTTTCATTTTGAATCTGATAAGGTTGCACGATGCCTGGACGGCTTATGACAGAAGAGCATATTCACGACAAATTCCTTTCTTGAACACTAAACCGTTTGTTATTTTTGCGGATGAGTTATTTTTTCCTTTGTTCAGGAATGAAACTCGAATTTTTATTCTCGACTGCAATTAAATAACAGTCAAAGGTACTGTTTTCGGACATAAAGAAATAATTGATTTGTTTGTTTGGCTTTGAAATGCGAGTAAACAAAAGTTTTTTTGCGCTGTTTGGCTAACTGTTTTTCGATGTGCCTCGACAGTGACAAGACAATTTGCCTTTATGTTATAAACACTTATACTAATCCCAATGAGTTCTTGAAAAAGTGAGGAGAAACACCACTAGCTTGTGTCTCAGAAGTTTGTTTAGAGCACGTACAGCCAGGTAATTTGTTGGAGATCTTGTTTGAAGTTTGTCCTTTCTTGCCGATTCTAGTTCCAAGCCAAACTGGTTTGTCGCAATGAATACATCAAAATGTAAATGATCTCGTTCTCAGAGATAAAGTGGAATAAAGTACAGAAATAAAACTCTTTTTTTTTTGACCTTGAACCAACAAAGACGATCTGTCACATCAAGAGCTGGTACATCTGTGATTTCTAGTTTTAGCGTGATTCACTGGCTTTTTACAGCTGCCTCTGAAATGGAATTCACAAGTTAGGCAGAGAAGAAAATGATTTTTAATTAAGCAGTAACTGGAAACACCGAAACGAGGACAATTTAAAAAAAATTTATGTTTATTTATCCTACAGCCAGTAAGAATAAAAAACCTGGGAGCTCCACTTTTAGGCTTGGCTAAATCTACATATTGGGACAAACCCTTGTTGTCATGCTCGTTGCACAGCAAATGACGCCTAATATCTCGAGACTGATGCCACAATCTGACTCTGCAACGTACCTAGCCTGAAAGAGCAGGTCTTAATCTACAACATGAATTTGTCAAACCTTTTCTGTACTTTGAGTTGAGCATAACGAACTTTTTCATAAGTCTAGCTCTCCTATTGCGTGTACTTCTTTACCACAAGTTAATTTTATTTGTTAATTACTTTATGTAACTATAAAAGATTGCAATGAAGTATATTTGCACATGTTAAAAGATACTAACAACGACGAGGTTTCAAAATTGGCTAAACGTCATTATCAAGTCAAGGTTATTTGAAATATAAATACTAAAAGAACAACAGCTGATAAGAAGGTATAGTAAAAAAAGGAACAATGAAAGTTAAACGAAAAGTTTGGCACGTATGGAGTCCATCTGGATATTTAAATTAGACTTGAGACTCTTAGGGCCTATTACATGGCGAAATTTCAGCCCAGCAGGTTCTAAAGGAATCCTTATAAAACCTCTTAAAATGGAAATACCAATGACAGTGGCACAATAAGAATTAGTGTTCCATTCAAAGATCAAGTGGCTGCCAATGCACTCCGAAACCAATTATGCCGTCTTATACCCCGTTCACACCAAAGCTTAAACATGTTTAAAACTTGTTTTGTTAAACAGAGTTAATAAGACTGGCCGTTCACACTGCGGGCGTGTTTAACAAAACACGTCTAAAACCGTGTTTAACAAAACTACCTCTCGAGGTAGTTTAACAATCGTGTTTAATAAAATACATTCAAAATGGCGGCAGAAACCAAAACTCGCGGAAGAATCTGGGAGCACAAAGAAACCCTCCTGTTACTTGAAAAGTGGGGAGACGAGAATATCCAGCTCCAGCTAAAATCATGCACAAGAAAAAAGCCAATATGGCTAGAAATTGCGGCATATCTTCGAGCTGCAGGCTATGAAGACAGAGACGACGGCAGCTGCAAGACACGAATTCACACTCTGATAAGCGCCTATAGAAACTACAAAGACGAATGCAGCAAGACGGGAAATGCCACACCAAAGAAGAAGCCGGCTTTCTTCGACGAAGTGGACGAGTTTTTGTCGGACAAGCCATGTACCAAACCAAAGGTAATAATAAAGTCCGCAACAATTTCCATAGATGGGGTCGATGATGAAGAAATAACAAGCGCAGAAAACGTTGAGCCGAACGTAAACAACCCTGGCAGCAGCAAAGAAAAGTCAGAAAACCTTCACAAACCTCTGAATTATTTGACAGCGGTGACAGGTAAGAGTTATAAAATGCTCTCCGATTGGAGGGCCAGACAATAGAATTGTGTCCAAAAGCTACATCTGACGACGTCTGTGAAAGTTTTGTTCAAGCAGTATATTTGAATACCGTATTTGAGAGTTTTTGATATGCGTACTGTACAAGCAGATACAAGACAGGTGTATCCGTATTACAGTGTAATATTGAGATAACTATACCATAAATCAAACATTTTTTATTTCTCTCTTGGCTATAACGTTTATGCAAGACATTGAAGTTTTGGCGGTCGCCATGGTGTTCCTTCAGGTGCGACGGAAGCCGATGAAACAAAGAAGCCGGCACCCCGTCAGTCGGCCGTATTGAAGGCAAATAAAAAGAGGAAAACCGCTTCTGATGTATTTGCAAAGTTTGATAAAGTGTTTGAGTCCTTTGTGGAGTATCAGCAAGCGGCTGACAAGAGCTTCCTCGAAGCTGAAGCGGCAAGAGAAAGGCGAGAGGAGGAAAGAGCGGAGAAGCGAAGGAAGGAGGATCAAGAATTTCTCCTGAAAATGGCGCAGGTTCTTCACAAGCAGAACCAAGTACCTGCGTAAGTTTCTTGCCATTTTGTGCGAGCTGTTAAAAGAAATTAGACTAGCTTATGAGCGATTTTGAAACTTTCATTCCTTGAAATTATATTTCTTATGTTGAATTTTACGGCATCCGAATTGTATCGTTAATTAATTCGCTGTTATTTATTGCTCAAAATGTTTTGGCTCATTTTTTTAACCGCCGTTTTTAATACTGTTCAATATTAAGCTGGGGTCTCCTATGCCTGTTTTTGATATTGGACAGATATTTTAGTATCGAGTCTGTGTACATGTTCATTTGTAGTGTATCTCCTCGGTTGAGGAATGATGCATATGGCTTTTCACTGTTACTGGTACATATCATAGTTAATAGATGTAGGCTGGTTATGAAACTCGACAAGTTTCTTTGTTTCATGTTTTTGTTCGCTTTTTTGGCCTTGACCCTGCACAAAACCCGACAAAAACAGGCTTTTTTCGGCAGGATAAACAATCAAAAGCTTCGACTAATTTATTCGAAATTAACTTGTGAACCAAAAACAAAAGATTGTGCAGGGTCACGGTCGGTTCAACATCTAATTGCGACTTTATTGTTCCTGCTTTTGAAATTCCCATGGTTTCATAACCAGTCCCTAGATTAACTATGTACATATATACCCATATATAAATGCAGTAAAATGCGCTGGTCAGACATGGGCTCCCCCCAAGAAATGCACTTAATGTTATTTATGTGTTTACTTTTGGAGAATTTCCTACAATTTATGTTTACCCACCAAGAATTCCAGAGATTTTCACTAGACCTTCCACATTTTTTTCTAAATCTTATTCCTAGGGAATTCCAATATTCCTCAACTAATAAATAGTTGCTTAGGGCAACAATGTGCATGTGCAAAAATCGGATTCATCAAGAGTCCACCCCAAAACAGACTGACAATAACGTGTTAACAGCAATGCCTATAAACTGTATATCATAAGAAATCACATGGACTAGCTTGAGTACAAAAATATGAGTGAAGTTCTCAAAATTGCACTATCTGCTTGAGTGGGACACATCAATTTCTTATACTATGGAAAACGCAAAATATGGCATTCTTGTTACTCCTGAAAAACACTTGATTTGTAATATTATTAATCGTACGGCTCTTGCCCCAGTCAGAAGTGTTGAATGTACTATAAGAACTACAGCAGCCTCTTACTGCTCTCAGCTGCCTGCAGGCTCAGAGAAAGTTTCAAAGGCAATCTGAAATTAAATTTTAGAAGAGAGTCTTTTTTTTTTAAGTTCTGTTCTTCTGTTAATTAATTCCAAGTTGCTAAAAGGGCAGTGTCACATCATGGAATTGAATATTTGGACCAAAGCAGAGCTACAGCATCTTTGTAAAATAATTCCATCTACATGTGACTGCACTGCCCCAGCTATGATATAACATTATAACATTGTGGCAATTGAGTTCTTTTTTGTGATTTTCAATGGCTTGCTTTTTCACATGAACAAATTCAGCCAGTTTGATTTTTTTTCAAAATTTATTTCAGAAAACAAAACTTTGCAGGCCTTGATACAATTTCTATCTGATATTTCATGTATAGTATTTTTCCATAAGAATGCAGGAATGTAGTGTTTCCTTTTTATACCTGTCTTAAGTCTTTGATTTCATCTCAATGCAGTAAATAGTAGATTTTTTCATGCCACACTGTAAATTGAAAATCAGAATAGCATATCTTTTCCTGTATATTGTTAAGAATTCTTTATTATAGAACAAATGCAACAAAACAGCTACAGCAGCTTAAACTGTCTATAAGTTCAATGTATGATTTTAAAATAAGTAAAAATTAATATTGCAATACATTGAAATAATTATTTGAGTCATGTGTGTTATCTGTGAGCTGATCAATTGAATAATTGTACTGATAATACTTTTGTTAAGTTGTTGAGGAAAACGAAACAATGACTGCTGCCATTTGATTTCCCTCACACAAATGGACTGCAGTGCAGAGCAAAAATTAATGGTCTGTACAGGGTAATGACTTTGCCAGATGTTTTATAGCCACAAGAAGCATTGACAAGGCCCACCAAATATCCAGACTATTACAGAAGGTGAGTACCTGAGGGAGAGTCCTATTTGAAAGGGGCAGAGATGCCCTTCTGAAATTTTGAAAAGAATCCCTAAATGAGATAAATCTGGGTGTGGCTCAAGCTTTCCTTGACCCCAAAAGATGCCAAGAAAACTAAGGAGTGAACATTTAGTTGTATCTTTCTTCATGTACAGCCCTACACGAGATCATTATAGCTAACACTATAGACGTTTTGCCTGGGACACCCTAAGCAAGATCAAAAATCAGAAATTTACACCCCTAAGCAAGACGAGAAGCATCCCTGCCCCTTTTCATATATTCCAATTCTCGTGGCCGAGATAACCCAAAATCTAAATAGCACTGCAAGAATGAAAAGATCTATATCAGAGGTTTTTGAAGCTGTTCAATAAATTCGCAGTTCGTCTTTACTATGTGAATTAAAAAACCATGAACAGTCGAATTATCTCTGGAATGTTAATGTGTTACAAGGAAAAAGCCATACATCAGATCTCAATGCATAGATGAAAACTGCCTGCTGTAATAGTGATTAACTGTGTAGTTTGCATATTTTTGTGGTTTTATCTTGTATGTGATTGGTAAATTCACAATTAAAATGTTAATGTCAAAAATTATTGAGCAGTTCATGGTTTTTGCATTCGCATGGTACATGTAATAGCTAAAATCGTTCTTTAATTAAACTTGCATGACCATAGAATTTCCAGCTACAACAATTTTATACGCAAAATTTAAAACTGGTCTGCACAGTAGTTTGTGTTAGTCGATACAGTTGTTCTTTTGTTTTGTTTTTTTGTCTCTCGGGCAGACATTCTTTTGGCTCACAATCCCTTAATGGGCAGGTCAGGAGAGATTGCCTTATAAGCCAAAAAAATGTCTGCATGGCAGGCTATTCGCTCGGTAATTACAATAATGATGTCTTGATGGCTTCTCTGATGGCTACAGCATTCCTGTTTTGTCCTTGGTTTGGGTCGACTGGGAAAACACCAAGATGGAGCTGTACACCTTGCAGCCACTCCTCATTAAAGTCCTCACCCATGACTTCACAGAAGTTGTGCAACACGCAACAAGCAGCAATGACAAGACAAACAGTCTCAACATTAAGGTCCAGCCTCTTTGCAATGCTTCTGAACCTACCCTTTAGTCTTCCATAGGCATTCTCAACCACCACTCTTGTCATGCTGAGGATCTTGTTGAAATTCACTTGTTCTCGCGTTAAGTTTCCATTATCAGTATACGGCTTCATTAGCCAGTCACTGAGCGCATATGCGGAGTCTCCAACTATCAAGGGCGGAACTCTCACACCTGATATGACTCGAGATAATTGAAGCGGTAGGAAAGTCCTCGCACAGCAGTGGCAAAACAGCGGTGAATTTTTAAATACGCGCGCGTCATGAACTTTCGCCAGCCATCCAACAAAAATGTCAACAAAACGATAGTTGCTGTCAACCAATCCCTGCAGTGTTACTGCGTGGAATCCTTTTCGATTCACGTAATCTTCCGGACTTTGGAGAGGTGCAATGATAGGCACATGGCAACCGTCAAGAGCGGCCACTACTTGGGGAAACCCCGCACGATCTCTAAAACCATCGATCTGATCTTGTACTTCTTGCTGATTTTGTGGAAAGAAAATATACCGAGGAAGAATACCTGCAAGTACCTCACATACCTGTTTCACGATGGTACACACGGTGGATTTTCCAACGCCAAACAAGTTTCCAATTGTTCTGTAGCGAGCGGAGTCGGCAAGCCAATACAAAGTAATTGCAACGCGATGGCGAACTGCAATGGCTTTACGAAAGTTCGTGTTCTGTTTCGCGATATGGGGTGATAGTTCAGCGCACAGATATTCAAACGAATCCTTCGACATCCTGAAGTTCTCTACCCAATCATTATCGCTCCAGCCTTGGCAGGTCTCCTCCCAAAAGGACTGAGACCTGCTTTTGCTCCAAACTCGATGTAAACTTGGGGCGCATTGAAATAGTTGCCGCGCCAACAACAAAAAAAATACAGATGAGACAAGACATCTGCGGCGGAAGTATCGGTAGAGTCGTCTCCTGGAAAGCTTTGCGCGACTTTCCGCGATTTTTCGGCTTTCTTCTCTCCGTGTTTTCCAAAACAAAAGCGCAATATTTAGCGCATCCGCCATTTTGTTTACATTGTTGTTCAATTTTACGTCAATTACAATTACACGAATGCGAGGCTGAGCATGAACATGAGGCTGCGTTGTTGTCAGCTCTTGTAGTTCGGCGTGAACGAGTTGATCAGTTAACCATGTTCAATTAAACATGGCTTCGTTAAACTTTGTTTAATTAAACATGTTTTTTTTGTGTGAACAGGGTATTAGTCATAAGATTGGTTTTACAGTGCAATCGGTTTTTTTGAGCAAAAAAAATTGGAGCAAATCAAGCCATTAGTTGTGAATCAGCAATGTGTTGTTTACTATTTTAAATGTGATCTGTGTGATGCAAATTATGTAGGATTTACAGCCCGACACATTCACAACACATTGCTGACCACAAAAATTCGGCAATTGGCCGACATTTTTTGGAAGCTCACAGTTGAAAAAAAAACAATTTAGAGTCTTAAGAAAGTGCCAGGGCAAATTTGATTGCTGCTTTGATAGTTTACGAAATGCTCTTCATTAAGAGTCTGAAGCCTGATTTAATATCCAGACTGATTCCACACGTGCCAATCTTTTTGTTTAATTTTCATCTTTCCCTATACCTTTTTATCAGCTGTTGTTCTTTCAGTATTTATAGATTGTAATTTTCAAAAAACCTTGACTTGATAATGAAACTTAGCCAACGTCTTCGTTTTACACAAAGTTTTTAGTATTTTAGCATTTTTAAATTTATTTTATAGCAATTTCTTAAAGTTAATTGTTATTCAAAATCACTTCGTTTTAGTTACTTTATTTGTATTTTTCTTTTAACCATTGACGCCTGGGAGTGAGACTTAACAGAGTTTACTCCTCATCTGGGGGCTCCTGGGGCACCTGACGAGTGAATGGGTAATGCGTTAACCAGTCAAAAACTATGTCCATCCATCAATTAATTAAACATGCCGGTGTAACACTGTTATAAAATGCTGTGATTACAATACCATGCCATTCACTTAGCTTTTTACAGAATTTTTACTGCGATCTTAGAGAAATTGGCTTGGGACAATCCCGTTTTTCCTTGCCGTCTCGTATCATTGCCCCTGCCCTTCCCCGTGCAGGGGAGGGGGGTGTTTGAAGGATAAAAAGCCTACCATATTTTCATGTGCTGGAGACATGTAGTTTTTTTTTTTTTTACGTAATTGCATGAATATCATGTTCATGTCCGAATTAAATTGTCTAGAATTGTCTCTAAAGTATGTGCCAACGCATACGATATAAAATATTATTTGGTACTGAAATTAGAAACATCAACACATTAAGTGCTACGCAGAAGGGAGCGCAAAGACTTATGTGAGTTGGTGAGTTTTTTATACTTTGATTTTTTTTTTTTCATTTAAGCCTTATCATTTCTTTCCAGGGTGTTGGTGACAGCAGCCAAGGCTTTGCTAATTTTGTCCTGTTTTGTTTATTTACTGAAAAGATAAGGCGGAAATTTAAGCTTTGTTGTGGCAATCAGAAGAAAGATCCCCTGTTTGAGAGCACTAACTAGCTTATGGAGCAAGAAATTGAAACTCTCTGTCGAGCGGCATGCTGTGCGCGCGTTTGTGTATGTAATTTTTTTCTGCTTGATGTAGCCACTCGGGAGAAAACAAGCAACAATTCTGTTCTTTCCTACAAGTGAACGGAAGAAAAGTTGGCTTGAAGAACAGAAATGTATATTTCTAATAACTAAACTTCATTGTATTTGATTCTTCGTTTTTGTTTTTTTTATAATAATATAAAAAAGAAATACTATTATTTACCATGCAATTTTTGGCAAATCATTTGTTCATATGAAGACTACTGCAACCGTTGAAAGCGAGTCACATACACAAACAGCTTGCACATCTTGGTCAATACCGGAACGTTTGACCCCGATAAGAAACAAAATCATTTGAATCATAGGTTGTATGATATAAGATCAATATTTCCAAAACAACTTCCAAAAATATTGAAGAGAAAAAATTCAAACAGAGAAGAGAACAAATATAGCTCACTCAGTACAAACAATGACAACAAATCAACAAGACTACCGATTAGCAATAAAATATACAGATGTCAAGCGAAAGGAATAATAACATTATTAACATAATGCTAACCTAACATTTAATTCGAACACATGACAACAATTTCCAGGGATTCAATGCAAAATAGACACACGATGATCAATGGAGGGTTCGTATGCTACAAAACGTCGAACGACGGATGCAATGCATGCTGTTCGACAGAGAGGGTTTAAAAGTTATCTCATTGTGACGTTATCAGCACAGGGGCATTTTGTCTGCGCATTTTTGTAATTTTTTCTCTTGATGCCAAGGTAACCGCTGGTATGAAGATGTGCCTCCCCGTTTCCTGCATTTTTTCGCCTTAAGTGGCAAAGGGAAAATGGCTGTAAAGAAAGAGATTACGTTTCGTTTAAGTTCTTTTTTGTGTAGTCTCCCTCGCCGCCGTTATTAGGGTGATCAAGCAACGCTCCATTCCCACTACAGCCCCGCTACATTTTAGAACTCGTCACAACATCCAACATTGTTACAAGAACGCTTCTGACAATGTTGGATACGGATATAACATGGTTGGAAACACGTCACTTTAGTGACTTTAGTCCATCTCCACTATTTTGGATTGCTCGTGGTTCTCGGATTGGAGACTGAGTCCTTAATTTAACTCTTTGCAATACAAATGAATGAAGGGGTAGTTTCTAAAGAAACTGTGGTGCTGCGTCGGTGGGGAAGTAGTATACAAAAATTTGGTTTATCAACGGAGTTGATAATGTAAATTGACCACCGTACAGAGATTCTAAAAGCTGACGTTTCGAGCGTTAGCCCTTCGTCAGAGCGAATCGAGGGATTATGGGTTACGTGTAGTTTTTATAGTAGAGTAGGAGCTACGCTATTGGTGGTAACATGGCAACGTGAAAAGTAGGAATATATTAATTAAATGAAAAGCGTTCGTTAATACCGTGAGGATTAAGGGTGCCGATTTAAAAGATGAATTTTTGTTCCAGATTCTTGCGGCTTTCCGTCGTACCTAGATGTAGGGAAAGGCCGCAGATAGCCATGTGTTTTTTGGAGTGGTTAGGCAGATTAAAATGGCGAGCGACTGGCTTAGATGCATCCTTGTCATTCTTCTCAACATCGCGAAGGTGTTTGCGGAATCGGTCACCTAGTCGTCTACCTGTCTCACCAATGTATAATTTATTGCATAACGTACAGGTTATGCAATAAATGACATTTGCGGAGGTACATGTGAAACGATCGGTGATCTTAACAGATCGCTTAGGTCCCGATATCTTGCTAGTGTTAACAATGAAAAGACAAGTTTTGCATCGTGAGCGCGCGCATTTGAAAGTGCCGGGTTGCTCGTTGGTTTTGAGCGCGCTTCTAACTAAAAAGTTGCCTACGTTTTTGTCGCGTTTGAATGAAATAAGTGGAGGTTGCGAAAAGATTCTACCAGTCTCGGGATCATTTTGGAGTAATTTAAAATTACTAAGAATGATGCTTTTGACTGCGTGATTATGAGGATGGAAAGTGAGGGTGAATGGAATTCTGTCATTCTTATCTTTCTGTGACGTTTGTAGTGACGACTGTCGATCAAATTGTTGGGCGCGATGATGGCCCGCTTTGACCACAGAGACAGGATAGCCACGTTTTTCGAAGAACTGGCACATCTCCTCTGATTTGCTGGAAAAATCGGAGTCATCACTACATAGACGTCGAAGTCTAAGAAATTGAGAATAAGGAATGGAGTTCTTGACATGTGATGGATGTGACGATGAATACAACAAATAACTGTGTGAATCAGTAGGTTTGTAGTGCACACTAGTACATAGTACGTTGCCTCTAATAGAAACTTTGATATCTAGGAAAGCCAATGAAGTTTCCGAAATTTCCCAGGTATATTTAAGAGCCGGATGAAAAGAGTTGACGGAGGTTATAAATTGATCGAGTTCTTCTCTGCTGGATGAAATAGCGCCGATGCAGTCGTCGATGTAGCGGCCGTAGAGTTCAGGTTTGGGGCCGTTGTACTGATTAAAAAATTGGTGTTCAACATATCCTACAAAAAGATTGGCATAGCTAGGTCCCATTCTTGTGCCCATCGCTACACCATTAATTTGTTTGTAATAGTTGCCGGCGAATGAAAAACAGTTAAGCGTTAAAACTAGTTCGGCAAGGCGGAGGAGCGTTTCCGAGCTAGGTTCTTTGACAGTGCGTTGATCGAAAAAGTGTTTAAGTGCTTGAAGACCTTCGCTGTTAGGAATGACTGTGTATAGAGATGTAATGTCCATGGTTAAAATAAGTTTGTCTTGGCCGGAGAAATTGAAATCGCGGAAAATTTGTAGTGCGTGTGTACTGTCTTTAATGTATGATAGCAAAGATTTGACGATAGGCGTCATAATCCTGTCTAAGTAGCTAGAAATGAGTTCGGTGGGGCAACTACAGGCAGAAACGATAGGTCGACCTGGGTTGTTGGGTTTGTGAATTTTAGGCAAGAAGTAAATGCACGACGTTCTAGGGGTGTTGATGATGAGATTAGTGGCAGTGTCCGGTAATTCTTGATTAACTATAAGATTTTGAATGGTGTCTTTGACAAGTTTTTGATTGTTGGAAGTGAGATCTTTAGGGATTTTGGCATAAAACGAGGTATCCGAAAGTTGCCGCAAAGCTTCTTTTTGGTAAAGGTCGGACCGCCAAACAACTACCGCACCGCCTTTGTCGGCCGATTTGACAACTATGTCGTTGCGTTTACTAAGATTTTTAAGCGCCGCCCACTCTTCCGAGGAAAGGTTGGAAAATTTAGTTTTGCGATTGAATTTAAGTTTGTGAATGTCGTGACGGCATTTTTTGGTGAAAAAATCTAAAGAGGCAAACTGATTTGAGTGAGAGAATGTAGACGCATGAAAGTTCTCTCACTCATTCTCTTACTCAAATCAGTATCTTCACCAAATTCGATGTGCGCAAAATTCTTTTTCACGTAATATTATGAGGATCACAATTAGAGCTATGTGCCAAAAACGAATCGCACTTGACAAACAAATTCTTCATTGCCGCTCCGAACTTTCCAAAATCTGTCCAGCAATTTTAGTACAATCGATTCGCGCTAAAATCCGACAACTTAATTCTGGACTGTTTGACCATTTACACCAAACCAAGACTCTTAAACTTCAACAATTAATAGGTCCGCAAATTACCGACGACACTACATTGCATAGCCATAATACCGTTATTACAATTCCAGAAAATCTTCCGCTTACTGACTCAGAGAAATCTGTTCTCAGTAAGGGCCTAAATTTTGTCCCTATTACCAAACGCACCAACGAATTTTCTATTAAGCAAGATGTTGAAAAATTCCTTCGCCGCGTTCAGTTAAAAGCCTTTTTCGGACACTTCTAATAAAGATATTTTTGAAACACTTCTAGTTCGCAAATCCAAATGGACTCCCCCAGAGGGACAATTTGCCTCTTTAGATTTTTTCACCAAAAAATGCCGTCACGACATTCACAAACTTAAATTCAATCGCAACACTAAATTTTCCAACCTTTCCTCGGAAGAGTGGGCGGCGCTTAAAAATCTTAGTAAACGCAACGACATAGTTGTCAAATCGGCCGACAAAGGCGGCGCGGTAGTTGTTTGGCGGTCCGACCTTTACCAAAAAGAAGCTTTGCGGCAACTTTCGGATACCTCGTTTTATGCCAAAATCCCTAAAGATCTCACTTCCAACAATCAAAAACTTGTCAAAGACACCATTCAAAATCTTATAGTTAATCAAGAATTACCGGACACTGCCACTAATCTCATCATCAACACCCCTAGAACTTCGTGCATTTACTTCTTGCCTAAAATTCACAAACCCAACAACCCAGGTCGACCTATCGTTTCTGCCTGTAGTTGCCCCACCGAACTCATTTCTAGCTACTTAGACAGGATTATGACGCCTATCGTCAAATCTTTGCCATCATACATTAAAGACAGTACACACGTACTACAAATTTTCCGCGATTTCAATTTCTCCGGCCAAGACAAACTTATTTTCACCATGGACATTACATCTCTATACACAGTCATTCCTAACAGCGAAGGTCTTCAAGCACTTAAACACTTTTTCGATCAACGCACTGTCAAAGAACCTAGCTCGGAAACGCTCCTCCGCCTTGCCGAACTAGTTTTAACGCTTAACTGTTTTTCATTCGCCGGCAACTATTACAAACAAATTAATGGTGTAGCGATGGGCACAAGAATGGGACCTAGCTATGCCAATCTTTTTGTAGGATATGTTGAACACCAATTTTTTAATCAGTACAACGGCCCCAAACCTGAACTCTACGGCCGCTACATCGACGACTGCATCGGCGCTATTTCATCCAGCAGAGAAGAACTCGATCAATTTATAACCTCCGTCAACTCTTTTCATCCGGCTCTTAAATATACCTGGGAAATTTCGGAAACTTCATTGGCTTTCCTAGATATCAAAGTTTCTATTAGAGGCAACGTACTATGTACTAGTGTGCACTACAAACCTACTGATTCACACAGTTATTTGTTGTATTCATCGTCACATCCATCACATGTCAAGAACTCCATTCCTTATTCTCAATTTCTTAGACTTCGACGTCTATGTAGTGATGACTCCGATTTTTCCAGCAAATCAGAGGAGATGTGCCAGTTCTTCGAAAAACGTGGCTATCCTGTCTCTGTGGTCAAAGCGGGCCATCATCGCGCCCAACAATTTGATCGACAGTCGTCACTACAAACGTCACAGAAAGATAAGAATGACAGAATTCCATTCACCCTCACTTTCCATCCTCATAATCACGCAGTCAAAAGCATCATTCTTAGTAATTTTAAATTACTCCAAAATGAGACTGGTAGAATCTTTTCGCAACCTCCACTTATTTCATTCAAACGCGACAAAAACGTAGGCAACTTTTTAGTTAGAAGCGCGCTCAAAACCAACGAGCAACCCGGCACTTTCAAATGCGCGCGCTCACGATGCAAAACTTGTCTTTTCATTGTTAACACTAGCAAGATATCAGGACCTAAGCGATCTGTTAAGATCACCGATCGTTTCACATGTACCTCCGCAAATGTAGTATTATGTTATTGCATAACCTGTACGTTATGCAATAAATTATACATTGGTGAGACAGGTAGACGACTAGGTGACCGATTCCGCATCTAAGCCAGTCGCTCGCCATTTTAATCTGCCTAACCACTCCAAAAAACACATGGCTATCTGCGGCCTTTCCCTACATCTAGGTACGACGGAAAGCCGCAAGAATCTGGAACAAAAATTCATCTTTCAAATCGGCACCCTTAATCCTCACGGTATTAACGAACGCTTTTCATTTAATTAATATATTCCTACTTTTCACGTTGCCATGTTACCACCAATAGCGTAGCTCCTACTCTACTATAAAAACTACACGTAACCCATAATCCCTCGATTCGCTCTGACGAAGGGCTAACGCTCGAAACGTCAGCTTTTAGAATCTCTGTACGGTGGTCAATTTACATTATCAACTCTGTTGATAAACCAAATTTTTCTTTGCAATACAGCATTGTTGAAAGGGCGCCTACGTCTTTCGACATTAGTTGTATGTTGGAAATCAAAATATTCTTCCAACCAAAAATGTTAAACAAACGTCATTATACTTGCTTGCTACACGTTCTAACATTGTTGATCCAACAAATGTCTTATGAGATTGAGATGTGGCTGTGTGATTTGCGAGAGGATCACAGCAAACTTGTTTTCAGCTTTCCAATAATTAATCTCCCGATTTCAAGTCTTGTTTTGGCGCTGATGGCAGGGATGGATGGAAATCTGTGCGAGGGATGTAGCAGGGCAGTGCAAGAACATAGAAGTAATTATAATGGAAAGAATTCTTCACGTTAGTTTAATTTGCTAATCATTATTCCTAGTTTGAAATGCTTGTTTGCTGCAAACTTTGTTTCCAGTTGTTTTAAAAATTAAAGCCTGGAATAAATTTTGAATTTGACAGAAGTTCTTTTATTCTTGTGTAAGTTTGTCAGCATGAATCTCAACGGACGGACACCGAAAGAATGCTACACGGCCTCACTTCGTCAACTAAAGCCCTTAGCAGCCGACACTTTTCGTGTTTCATACATGTCCAATACACTCGACCTGAGTCGGGTTGTCTTCAATCGCAGGCGGATTGAGTCCGATCGTGACCGGAACCCGAAATGGGTGCATGGCGCTTGATCAGTGATACCGGAAGTAAGGGTTAACAGGAGCAAGGGGGGTTGAAAAAGTTGGCAAACACACTCGATCGGATCCGATGGAGACAGCTCTTCCTGGCAAGAGTCCATCGGACTCTCGGAAGTCAGTTCGCGCGCGTCAAAAAATCTCTCAGCCATGAGGCGAAACAAGTGCACGCTGCACGTGAAATATACGTCGTTCTTAAAGCCATGAGGCGCGATACAAGTGCGCTACACATGTAACATTAGTCGTTCTTTAAGACATGAGGCGAAAGTCAACATCACGAAACATTGCACTCGACACTATACCTCGTTCTTCAAAGCATGAAGCTGAACAAGATTTTCACAAATCCAGGTCATTGGATGTCCGATTGCGACAGAAATTCATGTCATCCAATCTCCAACAACAATAAATTATTAGCTTTTCAGTCAAATCCACTGATTTCAGTGAAGAAGACAAAGATAATCTGCGTGAACGAGAGCCTTTCCCTGGATGAAAACTTTCATTTGTTTTTCTAATTGAAATTGTGATTAATTCGGAATAACTGACATGTTATTTATTTATGAAAATAAGTACGTGAAAACAACATTGAAGGATGTTTAACAAACCCAAAAAATTATCACTACCAGAGCAAGAACGCATTCGCCGAACGTCTGGCTTGGTGTGCGCTGGCAATGTCACTGAACCACCAAAGCCATCGTCTTTCGCGAACTGACTCGCGGCGGTCCAATGGATTCTTGCCACAGCAACCTGTCTCCATCGGATCCGATGGAGTCCGATTGCCGACAATTTCGAAAACACAACACCACAACGTCGAATTAAATGAGATGATCTTTAATTATGGTCCAACACGTAAAAACTGAAATAAGGATGGAATAACCAACTGAACTTAACTAATCCGAGGTACAATAAAATGAAAATCACTTAGCTGCTTGATAAATTATTGCATGACAAATAAACTGATTACTCGTGAAATCACTGTATTCGGGGAAAATGAAATAAATTGATAGGTAAATAGACTGAGTTGAATCCATATAATCCATTTCGAAAACAACACCACGACGTCGAATTAAATGAGGTGATCTTTAATTATGGTCCAACACGTAAAAACTGAAATAAGGATGGAATAACCAACTGAACTTAACTAATCCGAGGTACAATAAAATAAAAATCACTTAGCTGCTTGATAAATTATTGCATGACAAATAAACTGATTACTCGTGAAATCACTGTATTCGAGGCAAATGAATTAGTACATTTGAATTAGTAGACACTATCCTCAATTAAGGTGGCTCAAACCAGTTAAAACACTTTCAAGAGACCTTGTTATTAGAAGGATTGACTCTACAACACCTTATCACGTAACAGCAATGTTATGGTACCATGTGAAACATCGATTATTGCTGACCAAGACGTAACAAGTTAGCATGGCAACAGGAAAGCCTTGCAAAAACACCCTATATTTTGGCTTCAGCTGCTCATATCTGAAAAACAAACTCGGTGACCCCAATTTTTTTATTTACTGCATCTAAGCCAGGCGCTCGTCATTTTAATCTCCCTAACCACTCCAAGAAACACATGGCTATCTGCGGCCTTTCCCTACATCTAGGTATGACGGAAAGCCACAAGAATCTGGAACAAAAATTAATCTTCCAAATCGGCGCCCTTAATCCTCACGGTATAGACGAACGCTTTTCATTTAACTAATATATTCCTATTTTTCATGTTGCCATGTTACCACCAATAGCGTAGCTCCTACTCTACTATAAAAACTACACGTAACCCATAATTCCTCGATTCGCTCTGATGAAGGGCTAACGCTCGAAATGTCACCTTTCAGAATCTCTGTACGGTGGCCAATTTACATTATCAACTCCGTTGATAAAACCACATTTTTGTAACAAAAACTGAGACAGCTTGTCACGAAAAATAGTAATAGGTGGATAATTACTCTTGTTATATTCAGTGCCTTTTTTATATGGGGGTGTGACCTGACCCAACTTCCAACAACTGGGAAAAGTACATGTCGTGGAAATTTCTGTTCTTTGGCCATTTCAATTTAAAAGAAACAAGACGCCTACAAGGGCGTATCCGTGGAATGCGCAAACAGTTAACACAAATTGTCCAGTTACAGTGAACTTCAACCACACGTAAACTTCCGAAAATGGTGAGAGATTACCAGAAAGATAAACCTGTAATATAACTTGAAGTTGTTTGTTGTAAAAACTCATTGTTAATGTTACTAAATTTGCAAATGCAAAAAACGAAGCCCTATTGGCGGGTTATCAGGATACGGGATTTTTTATTTATTAATTTTTTTGAAGGAGACTTTATTCAAATCCAACAGTTTTACTTGCTTCCTTTACTCCGTTCATCCAAAAATTACAAGATCAGCCTTAAATCATCCAAAAAACTTATTACAAATCACAGTTCAACAACTTATCATCGTGGGCCACTTGTTCAAAAGCAGATTAAGTTATTCTCTACTCCCAAATGCTGTTCAAGGCTGATATTTGGTATCTTGAAAAACAAAAAAAAGGCAAAGGAAACTTTCACCAAAAAGTTGAAAAGATGAAACAAAAGTTTGCGCTAATCCTAGATTAAGGTAATCGGCTTTCAAACAACGGCTGGCTCAGTGGG
>NC_090874.1:31203706-31208706 GCF_036669935.1 Montipora foliosa
TTTTAAGGCTTTGTTTTAAAAATTCTAATGAGCACTCCATCGCTTTTATGTAGGAATCTCGCCCCAGGAGTATCAATGAACATCCTCAAAGACAAGTAATACATTTGAAGTTGAAAACAAACAATGCAAGCAAAAGAACTCTTCCTTAAGAGAGTGGGATTGGTTGGCAACACAATACAATTCTAAATGCCTCGCAGTATAACACTCAATGAAAGCTGGTTTTCACAATATTCTCTTTCCGCGAAGGAATTTCTTTTCATAGTAGGTAATAAATGCTGGCTGAAACAAATTACAAAGTAAAACGTAGGTTTAGTTATCAAATAACACAAAGGAATGTCTATCTCTGAGTAGGTGTTTCTACTACAAATACCATAAATCGAATGCCCAATTGACATTTTACAAAGACAAAAAAAATTAGTGGAACTTGAAAAATTGCGAGTTACTATACAGCGGGGATAACTACTGTTTGCTCACCAACCTGTTTTATCACCAAGCCAATATGTTTAAGCGTACTAGCTCAAGAGGCTTTTTTAATGCGAAGACATACACATTTACAAAATTTTGCCTTACCTTGATCTCGGAGAAACTGTGTGTTAAAAACGACGTCCGCCAAGAAGTAAATTTTCCAAATTGAAGGGCTTCCAAATTTAAGAAAAAACGTTGAATAAACTAAAAAGAGGCCACCACATTTCGCATCGGCATCGGCCGCCATGTTTCTTGTTTTGTTTACACTTCAGGATGACAAATTCTGGTCATGCGCAATACACGAGTCTGCTGACAGATGCCTCCATGATTGCTTTGCATGTTGTGAGAACATCGTTTGGAATGTATGGGAAATTGCCCCCCCCCCCCCCCCCCCTCCTGGAGAAACCACTGCGAGCAACTGTTTGATTTTCCATCGAGCATGTGCAAAGTACGTCACACCCCACGTGATGTATTTGACATCACTTCAACTTATTTCGCTGGAAGTCCCTACACAGCCGGCCTTCCCAAACGCAGCAGTTATGTAGCTGAACGCACGCGCAAGCACCAAAACAAAATTAATAACTAACTCATTTTACCGGTTCAAATTTAATTTTTTCGTCCTTGGCGCTCGACCGCGGCCACTCAAAGAAACTAACGGTTGCTTACAGTGGTTTCTCTCTCAGGAAGCATAGGGAAACCAACTGCTCGCAGGGTACTTGCTATCACGAACATACGACCAAAAATTTTATTTTAACGCTCACAAATGCAAACTAAGCAAAGTACAGATTTTGTTAAAGTACAAGGAAATGTTACGTTTTATAGAAACGTTGGCCGTGTAGCACTTATATTTTAAACAGAGTTAACTGAATGGACGGTAATGTGAAGTGCTAGATTTCTATCCCATATGAACCATGTGAGCGTTAGCCCTACTGATGGAAATGGGCCCACACAAGGACAGAGAAAAACTCTGACCAGGGTGGGAATTGAACCCACGACCTTCGGGTTAGATCTCCGCCGCTCTACCGACTGAGCTACAAGGTCAGATGGGAGCAAGCCGTGGGAACTGAAGACCTTAAAGTCACGGCAATGAACATGTACAAGTACAAGGAAATGTTACGTGTTATAGAAACCTTGACCGTGTAGCACTTATAGATTTTGTTAGCCTGCTTTATGCAAAACAAATATTGACGCAAAAGCAAACAAATAATATGTAGTTTTTAAGGAGAGCGGAAGGAACTTTTAGGAAGTGACGATCGAGAATAAAACAATTTGCCCTCTATGGAGAATCAAATTTGTGTCAAAATTACAAATGGCTGGTGTAAATCTACAATCATTACTGCAAGATTACTAATCGTTGGTGTTAAACAATCGTTAGTACAGAATTACTAATCATTCATTTTAAACCACAATCGTTAGTGCAGAATTTTAAACCACAATCGTTCCTGCAGAATTACTAATCGTTCATGTCAAACCACAATCGTTAGTGCAAAATTACTAATCGTTGGTGTTAAACTGCGATCATAACTGCAAAAATACAAATCTTTATGTTAACTTGTAATCGTAACTGCTAGGCAAAAATCGTCACCATTAAAGTACAAAGAGTCACGATCAACTTCAATCGCAACTGTTAAGCCACCAATCGTTCCTGCTAGGTTTTCGTTTCTTTCGCTAGTGCTAATATCATAGGCAGCCCAAGATGGCGTTACTAGAGAGTGTGTAATAATTAATTACTAGTGGGAAGATGACCTTTGAGTGCAAGCGGTATTGGGTTACAGGCAGCCGTCGAGAATTTAAACACATTATAAGACTTTGTATGGGAAATAAAATACCGTCCATTATGAAACCTGAAAAAACGCTCAATTTGACGTTGATTCAGTAAAATGAATAAAAGTGACTCACCTCTGGTGTATTCCTGTGCGTTTTGGTGCGTTTTGGAATTCCGTGTTTTCACTGTCCTAAGACGAAGTCAAGGCAGCACAATAAGATTTCGACCATAAGCTCGCGTAGTCAGCTCAGAGGCGGTTTGCGCCTCGAAAATCCATCCCAGCCGTGATTTTTTCATGCATCATTTGCGAACCTTGGTGATTTTTTCGTGGTCAAAAATCCCCACGCATTTAGCTGGAAATGAGCATTTTCTGCCATTTTCTGCCACAGCGGCTTCTCTTCTTCTCAGCTGTTAAATTCATCAGCTATCGTGGGATCGGAAGCAGAAAATGCTCATTTCCAGCCAAGTGCGTGGGGATTTTTGACGACGAAACATTCACCAAGGTTCGCAAATGATGGGGCTTTAGCTTTGCGTGAAAAATTCGCAGCTGGGATGGATTTTCAAGGCGCAAACCGCCTCTGAGCTGACCATGCGAGCTTACGGTCGAAATCTTAGTGTGCTGCCTTGGACAGTGAAAACACGGAATTCCCGAAACGGTATAATAAGCACCCAAACGCACAAGAATACACCAGAGGTGAGTACGTTTTATTCAGTTTATTGAATCAACGTCAAATTGAGCGTTTTTTGAGGCTTCATAATCGACCGTATTTTTATTTCCCATACAAATTAAGTCTTATAATGCGTTTAAATTCTCAATGGCTGCCTGTAACCCCATACCGCTTGCACTCAAAGGTCATCTTCCCACTAGTAATTAATTATTACACGCTCTCTTGTGACGCGAACTTGGGCTGCCCATGCTAATATCGATTAATTATCGACCAGCAATTTTGGCAACCAATCAAATCTCGAGAAAGATTTGCGCGCAAAATGACTCAAGCAGCTCGAGTTTGCTTGGCAAACCATGTCGGCCATGAGGAGAATCCTGACGTCGCTCTCCATAGAAAGTAGCGCAGGACATAACACTTGAAGTCGTTCAGAATCTGTCTGACGCTCAACTATTTGAGCTCGGAGTGACAACTATAGGAAAGCGCCAGCTGTTACGGTCCCTCTGCAGGGAAAGCAGTGCCGGCAATGGTAAGCAGGTCACTTGTTATTATAAGCTAAAGCTTAACTTATGAAACTTCTATGAACAAAGAACAATAGAAATAATATGCATAATTAACATCTTGTAATGTAGGTTTCGTTTCGCTTGGTGAAGTCAGCGAATCGAAACGTTATTGCCTATTCTAATTCATTGCATGCGCTCGATTTGGCAGTGAGTCTTGCAGCCTTGCTTTTAATATCAAGAAGTGGATAATCTAATACGATTTCCCTGTTTAGTTGTAGTTTTGAGCTTTTAACCCGAAGTCTCATGAAGACTGGGACTGATAGTACCACGAATTTATACCAATGACACATGCTTTGCATTTCAGTCATTTCACTTTTTTTCCCATTTTATTTTATATGATGGTTTTCTTCTTGGCAATGCATAGCATCTGGAGCAAAAGCAGCTGTAAATGAAGTGTTTGGTTATCCCCAGCAACAACAAACTAGATCCACAGTTCCTGTGGCTGACGTGATATCAGAAGCACATACTCTGGTTCAGTCTCTTGCAACATCTAACAGAACTGGTGGAGGAAAACTAGCCTTTAAAGGTAGTTCAAGGACAAAGGCTGGTAAATATGGATTTCCATCCCAAAGTTAAAAGGTAACTGGCATTAAAGGATAAATGGCATGAACTGCGCATGTGCGGGCCGAAGCTCAAAACTTGAAAAATTCTGCAGAATATTTCAAGATTGCCACGGAAGTAAACGAAGGAACTCCGGTCGCAAAAAAACGATTTCTGACCTGAACAGTACAAAAGAGAGTGGTTTAAAAACCGTCAACGTATTTTCCTCGAAAATAATATATTTCAGTCCTGGCTTGGTGCGAAGTTAGAGGCAGGATACGAAAGTTATACGTGTAAAGACAGCGATTTCGTGGCACATTTGTTATCTCTTGAATATCGGAGAAGGTAAGTTTTGGTTTTCTTTGCCTGATGAGTTAACCGCTAAAAAGGTTTTTTATGTCAACAAGTCAAATTGTACCTTGTGTTTATTACAATTGTCTCCGCACAATAAATTCTGGCCTTTGCACGGACATCCTCTATTGCTGTTTCCTTTGCGCTTCGTGCTGCACGAGCTCTTACAACTACATCCATGTGATCTTTTCTAAACGATAAGAGTTTGATTTTGCGGGTTCTAGATGTCAAAATAAAGAAATCGAGGATATTCCATGCAAAACATTCCCACTTACCGAAGAATCCATTATAGCGGCCTTGATAAACAAGAGCGCTGTAAGAGTGATTTCCCGAGCATGCGCAACTCATGAGACTGCCCCTTTAACAAAGAAAAGGTTGCAGCCCCAAGGGTTCATCAGAAACGTGTAATGGTTTTGGATCACAAGGACAACTGCCCAGAAGTGTGACCCTTGGCAGATGCCATGGTTCTGATTGACGGTAACATACGTTATCAAGGAAATGATGATGAAATTCACATCAGAGAGAAAATTAGAGATTTAATGAAAGGAAAAGAAATCCTGAAGGAAATTGCAGCAGACGATTTTAGCTGACTTTGATTTTGTCCGTGTTTGTAATAAGAAGATAAGAAAGCCCGATGGACACGTGTCATTT
>NC_090874.1:31228706-31231206 GCF_036669935.1 Montipora foliosa
GTCGCTGATTTTGCAATACACAAGGTGATTGTAGACATCTTTGCTACGCTCACCGATTACGACACATTCCACATTCGCGGGGTTAAATGAACTGGGGCCACAGGGTCCACCAGCGAGGAGTGAATAGCCACAAGATGCCATGCAATGAAATGTAAACAACTAACGACTCGATATCAATTCATGAAAGGTTTTTTCGCATCAAAAGGTAGATTGAGAACTAGTATTTCTAGCACGCACTTTAGGCTTACACCTCAAAACGCTGACACCTAAAAAAGGATTACATCCATTGACCTTTGGCCAGGTCATGCATCACACAATCTTGTTCTTACATCATATCCTGGTTCTGTTCCGGAATGACTTACTTCTGTGAATTTTTTGGGGCCAGGTACCGACAAATTTCGAGCAAAGAAGGGTATTACATGTCCAGCAAGCTACATATATTACAGTACCAAACAAACGATTTAGTGGATGATTATTTTGATCAGGAAGATAATGGATAGTTTTTAGAAACACGGTAAGGTTCATGTTGCGGTTTCGATCGAGTCCGGACTGAAAACAAGGGCGGTGTGTGTTGATCGAAGTTCAAAAGCATCAACACTATATAAAATTATTCTGCAAGCCCCTTAAGTAATTTTCCGAAGGTTTTCTCCAATATTTCTCTACATGAAAACAGTTACAATTTGCTTTGCATAGCCAGCCGGCGGTTTGTGTCATAAATTAAGTCGGAGATTCTTGTCAAACTACTCTTCATATTTTGATCTCTCCAAGGGGTAATTTTTTTTAACACACTAATTTACAAAGGTTGTTCTTCCAAGCCGTTGTTATTTCATGTCCAAATTCGACGTACCAATTCAGTTTCTGTACTGTGGAAGTTGGGTCAAATTTGCAATTTTTTCGAAATGCCTGAAACTTCTAACGGCCAAAACATTCTCATTTCAACAGCTTATCCCAATTTTAAAGAGCTAAAGTGTTTTTGTATTGTGTTTGTGTTTTATAAACAGACGATGCCGCGTCTTTCCATACGAGCGAGTTAAAAATGTGTTATTTTCCGCCAATCTCACCATTCAAAATGGCAAAATTTTGCCAAATAGTTTGGCAAAATTTAACAAGCTCATGAAACTTTTAATGTTCTTATTTCAACAGCTTGTCTCAATTTTATTACTGTGTTATAAAGAGCTAAAGTGTGTTTATATTGTGTTTGTGTTTCATAAACAGACGATGCCGCGTCTTACCGTACGAGCGAGTTAAAGATGTGTTATTTTCCGCCAACTTCACCATTCGAAGGAGGCCAACATGCCGTGTTTTCATACTTTCCCAAATTTCGCAAAATTTAACAAGCTGTTGAAACTTTCAACGTTATTTTGAAAATACTTCACTATAGCGGTTACTTTCGCAAAATATGAAGGAATTCGAAATTTCGTGACTGACGCCCAATTCTCCATAGTTTCAGACATCGGCTCTTAATATTCATATCTCCAATTACGTAGACTTCCATGCTCTTTTTGTTAAACTTAACTAGCAAATCTTAAAAATTTCTTGCAAGTGTTTTTGAAAGGGTGTCGGTAAATGAAACCACTGGAAAATCCTAAACATTTACAGAGTTTATGAAATATTCATAAATTCTAAGTTTACAGACTTTATAAGAATTCAAATCTTACATACCTTTACATATGGAATACGAAATGTCTGTTAAATCTTTTTTGCAGACATTTTCTACAGTCTTTGTGATACGTTCATTTCTAGAATGTATGTGAAATGATTATAAATTTTAACTGCTGCAATAAGAAGAAAAACTTGACATTTACTGTACAAAGATTTTATATAGTTCTTTTATCCTATAAAATCTCTGTAAAATAAAGCGGAGCATCATATAATCTATGTAAATTGACACAAGCGGGGCATTGTAAAATCTCTGTAAATTGACGAAAGCAGAGCATCATAAAATCTCTGTAAATTGACACAATTTAGAATATAGAATTGGGGCATTCTAAAATCTCTTTAAATTGACACAAGCAGGGCACTCCAGTACATTGAAGAAGATTCTTGTCACCTATGATACCTTCTTGGTCCGCCAGCTGGGTTAGTCATTTCAAAATATAACTCCTGTTTCTGTACTGCTTTCGTGATTGTTTACATTTGTGTATAAACTTAAATAGTGCTGGCAAAATGTCCAAGGACGCTTTCACAATTATTGTTCCCATTTGTGTAACTTGAAAGTTCTGCCAGCAAACTGTCCAAGGACTATCTTAATATATAGATTTAGCCAAGCCTAAAAGCGGAGCTCCCTGGTTATTTATTCTTACTGCCTGTAGGGTTAGTGAAAATAAAAGGTTACGAATTGTTCGCCTTTTGATGCTTTAATATTTAAATCATTTTCGTTGCTTTCTTCTATATAAATATTCATTGCCTAACTAGTGAATTCCACAGTACATTTTACGCTAAAAGCCAATATCACATGAATCACGAAGCCATGAGTACAATATCAGTTTTTTGAGTGAAA
>NC_090874.1:31236206-31238706 GCF_036669935.1 Montipora foliosa
GAGAAGGTCCTTGGCCAGCCAAAAAAGCGGTTGGAAAATTTGGGTAAACAAAGAAGAAATGTTTATGTTGCCAGAGCAACAACTGCAATTGTAGCTGCGTTAGATGTAATCACACCCGGAGATGCTGGACATTTGTGGACGGCAGTGAAATCGTTGCGTAGTGTTGAAACAGCCCTTGAAATAGACGAAAGCGTTGATAGAAAGTATCTAGAGGCCCTCGCTGAAACATACCAAAATGCCACAGGTTGGGACACCCGCAGGCAGGTCCTGGCTATAATGGCAGACTTAGTTCCCGTTTGTGAAATCAAGAAGTTTATACCTGGTCTAACTGATTACAGAGTTAAGGAAGCTCGGCTGCTCATCTTGAAGTATGGACGTGGTGCTCCTGTCCCTTTAAAGAAAAGTCCAAGAATGAGGATCAATGAAAACATACTTCATCATTTCTTGACTTTCATAACGAGCTCCCATGGGGTAAAAGACCTTTGGTCAGCGATACCTACATTTGGAAAACGGCCAGGTTTTAGAATCCCCGAACGTGATTCAAGCAATGATCCCACAAAGAATCATTGAACAGTATACCCAGTTTTGTAAGGAATGTGACATGAAGCCCCTAAGCCCAGCTACTATTTCGCGCTTGTTATCCGTGTGCGTTGCAACAGTTCGCAAATCCCTGCAGGGTTTAGACTACATCGCTGCTGATGGTGCTAAAGGGTTTGATGACTTAGCTGCTCCAGCTGCCGAGCTTAAAGGCAAACGTGTCTGTGATGGGGAATGGTTTAGTTACTGCCAGGAAGCACTAAAGGCGGGGAAACAGTATATTAAAGCAGAGTACAAGGTATGCTGAGTGGTGTAAGTTACGAAACTTACCGACAATTTTTCCCTGTTTTCTTGTTTTGTTTCGCATATTTAAAAAATCCACGTAAATATCAAGAGAACAGAAAAATTGAATTATGAGTACTTTTTCCTTGCATTTCAAAGGGTAAATTACAGCCAAGCTCGTCCATCAGACTGGTGTTAGATTTAATTTTGACACTAAAGCGACAATTTGTATGCCGTTCTCAAAATATGATCCAGTAATGAAATGCATTTCTTTACCAGATTCAACAAGGACGCATCCTGCGTCAGCCTTTATATTCTGCCTAATAAAATGTAAGGCAATATATTAAGACCCGTAATTTTTGATAGTAACATTTAATCAATGGTTGATTGATGACACAATGTTTTACCTGACTAGTTTAATTTGCTTGCTTGCTTGCTTGCTGACTGACTGACTGCAGATGATTGACTTGCTGATTGATCGGCTGAATGTTTACCATTACCTCACCATCTACATGACTTCTACAACATTTTTTTTCTACTAACAGATTCACATCGCACAAGAGACGCAGATCGCTGATCACTGTGTGGTATATGCTCTTAGTGAGCCCAAGGAAGACCATTTCCAGCGCAAATGCAATCACCCCCATGACCAATCCTGCTCGTCTTGCGAAGGGCTTAATTCTGTTCTCTCGAGCATTGAGGCTTTAGTGAGAGATAAGGCTGCCAACCTGGCAGACGAGGAGCGTGACGATATGGTGTATTCTTGCCAGCAGGCCGTGCAAGCCATCCATAATTGGAAAGCTCACCAACTTCGAGTTTGTCAACAGGATAGATGCCGAATTGGTGTGCTGCAAGAATTAAGTTTAAATGAAGTTCTTACGGAGAGACCGAAACAGATTGGTTTGGAAAAAGAGGCATATCTTGGCACATTAGCGTCGCGGTCAGGAGAAATAAGCTTTTGTTCACATTGCGAAGAACTGTTCACAGGACAGCAACGTCGTCGTAGCTATTATGGAGCACACTCTCCGAAATCTCAAAACCGAACAGCTGCAAATAACAAGAGCACAAAATTATTTCCGTCAAGATAATGCAGGTTGTTACAAGAGTGCAACAATGCTAGCAGCCTGCCATCAAATGCAGAAAACGACCGGGATAAATGTGACAAGAGTTGATTTTAGCGACCCACAGGGCGGTAAAGGTCCCTGTGACTGCAAAGCTGCAACTATTAAAGCACATGTTCGCCATTTCGTTAGTGAAGGACACAATGTTCTCACGGCTGATGACTTTAAGGATGCCATCCTATCTAACAATGGTGTGCGTGGAGTGAGAGTTGCGGTGGTGAATTGCAAGGTCCTATCACCAACACAACCAGTGAAATGGGAGGGCGTTAGCAAGGTCAGCAACCAGTTATATGAGGATACTGGTTTAACTGTATGGAGAGCGTATGACATTGGTAAAGGGAAGACGTTCATCTTGTCACAGCTGCAAGGTATCGTTAAATTCTTTTCTTAAAGTTAAACGTTGAATTGCTTGACAGTCAGCTGGATTTCTATATTTGGCTTGCAATGTTTAGGACTGAAAGCAATGGAAGCTTTAGCCAAAATGATTGCAAACAAGCTCAAATAAAACTCAAAATCAATAGATAATGCTCAAAACGATTTCGGGATTGACAGGGAGAAAG
>NC_090874.1:31258706-31266206 GCF_036669935.1 Montipora foliosa
CACTTACTGAGGTAATTACTGAGGTAAGTTCTTCACTGACAAGTTGTGGTATTAATTAAAAGTGACTGCAGGTTAAAAAAAAATTTACATAAGAAAGACATTTCTTAAACGTTCTTATGAGAGCTTTGCCTTTGGCCTTGGCTAAATCTATATTTTTATAACAATTTTGACAGAATACATACCCTTTTCATATAGCTTCTACTGGGAACTGCTTTCACATTACTAACTTAGAAGTGTTAACTGCTGTCTTATGAATAAATATTAATAAATCACAAAACCAGACTGTTTTCTGAACTTTTCCACAGACTTTTCCCACGCTTTCATGGAACCTGAAGTTTGAAAAAGGTATCCCTCTTGGGTAGAGCCTCCCCATATAGGCCATTTTTGGAGGTACCCTTCCCCACCCCTACCCCACCCCCCTGGGCCAATACTTGATAAACTAAGCATGTAAACATTCTGACAAGCATCTTTAAATATGAAATTAAAATAACTTTACAGAAACAAAGAAAAAAAGACTGCTTATGGCACAAACATATGAAACAATGGTCTTAATAGCAAAAAATTTCATTAATGTTTATTGTCCACCTTCTTGTTTAAGCTTGTTTGGTGTCCATAAAACCTTGTCCCAGTGCTTTCAATGCATATGAAACCTTTTTTGTACGCTTATTCAAAAGCTAAAGACCAGCCAACTCTGAGCTATAATTAATGAACAATTCCTTAGTAAATCTTAGGTCATGTGCAGTACATGATTTTGAATTAGGTACCAGCAGGTAGAGTCCTCTGCCTTGTCTCCCCTAAGCGTTGTTGGCTTGTCCCCATCTTTTCTACTGACTTGCCCCAAAACATTTAGTATAAGAGCACTTATATTCTGTAATACAAGTTTCGAAATTTCCAATATAATTTTGTTGTCTCTGTGAGTACTTTCTCGTTTTTTTATGTTCTTGTCATTACCTTTATCACTTGTGTATGAACCTTGATCGCACTATCAAAAATGGATTAGGGTACTGCTCTATAATGACAATATACACAAGTGGGGAGGTAGTGAGTGGTGCATGTTCACATATTTTTTTGCTAAAATAAGTACACAATATTAATTCCTTTTTCCATTCTTAATAAAGAAATGCGTCTTGCCTGTGCACAGAAAGTGGGCTTCACGCACCTACAATCAGCCACAAAGTTGTTGAGACACCAACCTCAAATGGGGTACTTAGGGAAAGAACCAATTTTCCCCCTTTGTCCTCCTCCATTTAGTTTTTTCAGACAGGTGGCTTGTACAGGGGAGCAAGATTCCTTGGAGGAGATAGTGAAAGTCAAAGCTTTAGGGAAAAGTGTGTCATACAACTTTGCCGTCGATTGTATGGTCAAAATGGATGTCAGTTATTTTACCATTACAAAGTAGATAATCGTTGTCATATAATTTCAGATGGCTACTTCAAGCAAGACACTTCCAAACCTATTAAATCCTTTGACCAGTACAGGAAGAACAAGGGAAAAAAATGGAAGACCAAGTGTCAGAATAACAAAGGAAAACCCAAGGAAGAGGAAATGACAATTAAAATAGGTTTGTTGGAGTGGAAAGAAAAGAGGTTGAAACCAGTGAGAGGGAAAAGAATTGCTCTTAGGGTATCCAACAATGCTCCATACGCAGAGAAACTTTCCAAAGCAGTTAAAAAGGCAGTTAAAAAGTGGAAGGCATATCATAGTGACTTGTACATAGAAGATGAAGAGTACTTCCTAGTATTTGAAAGTGGCAAGCAAGCCCAGTTTATACCCGGAACGGTTGAATTGTTCACCCTTTCTAGGTATCAAGAGGAAATTGGAAAGGATTACAAACGAATTGTCTTGTATCTCTGCTCACAGACGAATGTGAACTCTGCTGAACATGGATATGGCTACTCTGTTAGTGAATATTCAGCTGAAGAATGTAAAGCAAAAAGAGCAAAATTACAGATCAAGAATGACGAGGAGTCGGCAAGAGAACTACAGTTTGAATTTGACAAAGACATAAATGCTGGTCAATTTGTTGATGACGGTAAACGTGATGGAAAATCCTCACCAGATGTGGCAATCATGTCATCCAGTAGTGAAGTTAGTGTAGATGTGAAAATCCTGGAGGACTCTTCAATTCCTTGCATTACAGCCACCAACAGTGCAACTGAACCTGTCAGCCATGAAAATCATCCAATACTGTTTTTAAAATGCGAAGATTTGCTCAGATCTCTTGCAAGTGGCTTAGATGACTCTGATCAGTTTTTCCTTGTGATACGGAGAGGTCACATCTTTGCAGCGGCAACTAAAGATATGGAAGCGGGAATCAAACAGAAAGTCCCCTGAAAAATTCCTGAGAGTGCACTTTGCAGGGAAAGACGGAATTGACACTGGTGGTATGGCTCAAGAATTTTTGCCAATGCCATAAAGAACATAGGAAGAGAGTTTTTCCCTAATGGTTCCCCGATGGATGCCATGTTACACGTTCATAATGGTTTTTTTCTGGTTTGTGGCCAAATTGTCGCAGTGAGCCTCACCCAAGGAGGACCTCCCCCACAGTTTTTAAATGACCTCAATTATAACTTGCTCGTCAACCCACAGCAAGATCTCAGTGTCTTGCAACCAGATGTGCGCCTAACAGATCATGAAAGGGCAATCCTTTCACAAGTAAGTGAAGATCCAGTTGGTCATCAAGATGACATACTGCAGTATGGCTACACTGGCATTATAGACACTGACCATGTACATGACATAACAGGCGCTATAATGGTAAGCCTTGTAAGCAGAAGGTTGTTGTTTCTTAATGCGTTCAAACGAAGGCTTGAACTATTTGGTCTAGCAAGTGCCATAACGTCAAATGCCGACTTGTGTAGAAGCCTTTTCGTTATGGAGTCCAGTCACATTACTGTTGATGCTAATTACCTGGTATCCTTGTTAAAGCCATTGTATTCACCAGAAGGAACCTCTCGAAGAACAGTCGAGGAAACCCTCATAGACAACTTTCAAGATTTCTTGATGGGCCTGGAAGACGAAAAGATGACTGGGTAAACTGAGATGATAGCATGGAGCTCTAACGATTACCTTGAGGACGAAGAACCACATCAGGAAGATCCAGTTAACCAATCAGTAGAAGAAGGAAACCCTCAGTTACTGCATTCTGCAGAACTAAAACTATCAGGGGTGTTAGGGTGGTTAACTGGTCAGAGGCACAGGCCAGTAAATGGAGACGACCTTGCAATCACTGTAATGTTTAATCATGACTCCTTCCGGAAAAATCCAAACCACAGCGTTTGTTTCCCAGTTGTCTCTGCGTGTGCTAAAGCAGTAACACTTCCAGTAAACCATATGAAGGAATCTGAAGATTTCATCCGTACGTTTCTTCTAGCTTATTGCAAAGGCCAAGCATTTGGGCGACGATAATTGGATTTCTAGTCAAGTAGAGTTCTTGAAATATAACTTGTTTAACACTTGAAATTTTTAAGGTTTTTACCGTTTTAAACAGTTCTTCCATTTTGAAGGTAAAACCATTGTGGAGCCCAGTCGCTCCAACTAGCAAGGCAAGCACAAGCATAAGCACTAGCATAACAGTTAAAACAAGATGCAGGCATAAGCAAACATAACAGCCAGAGTATGCATGAACATAAGAAGCTTTAATGCGATAGTGAGGACAATATTGATAAGAAAAACGCAGTGTTCTGGTATTCTTTCAACTTCTGCTTATGTCGTTACAATCTTCACTAGCATATAAGTTTCTTGTGCTCATGCTCACTCTTGGGTCATTGTAGTGAGTACCACGTTATGCTTATGCTTGCATAACCAGTGAAGAGTAAGCATAAATAATGTGATTGGCCTGGTTCAAGTAGTTCTTACGTTGGGTTTAAGAGTGTTTTGTCTCCATAATTTTGTCGCCGATTGCGTGCGTGAAATATTTACATTCAGGCAGACAGTGTCTGTGGCATGTTTGGTTTAGTTCTGTAAGTTGTCCCACTGGAACGTGTGAGTCAACGAAGGTGATCGTTAATCAAATAGCCCTGCATTTTTTACAGTGGCATCTGTTCATATTCCTCTAGTAATGTAATTCCTTTAATTTTACCTCGGATAAAACCAGTTTTGTTCAATGCTGATTAAATGTAGGTTTGTTTGTTAGATCTCAGGATTTTGTTGTAATATTTGCTCTCTCTCTTATTTAGGACTAAGTATTTTTACAGTCAAAGAAATCAGCTTTGGTATTAGGATTGTGCATGCTGACCATCAATGAACAAAGCATAATAATGACTTGTATATGTTGATTCATTGTAGCAGCGAAACTGATATTGATTACCATTTTGTAGTTTCTTTTTGCAATTTCAGGTCATATCTTTCACTCAGAATTTTAATTACTTGTTGCATAAATTTGCCCCAATTATTCTAGATTAGCGTGGACCCAAGAATCAGCGTAGCCACTTAAGAGATTTCATTTTTTTCAATTTTTGCGTCCTTACTATGACATCCCTTTTGCTGTGTTTGCAATTTGGCAACAAAAGCATAAAGGGAATGTTGGCAGTCTACTTGTTTTGTTTTTCGCATGAAAACTGAATCTGAGCATTCTATAGGAAATCCACATGGTAAGTTGAGAATATGCCATCGTTATAGAAAGTACACCCGGCCTATTCCTCGGATAGTAGCAAGGATGGAACCTTTGACACAAAGCACTACTTTACATTTCCAATCTGACCTGGAGATGTTAGACTGAAAACAGGTGTCTGATAAATCATATAAACATGAACCCCTTTTAAACAGGTTTAAAGCTTGCATTGTAGCTATACTGTATCTCATGATAAATATTTTCATTAAGCAGAGTATCCATTCTCAGCAATGTTTATCAATCTTTCATAGTACTGAAGAGCTTCCTTCCAGGTAGTAGGAAGTGCCAAACGCAGACCTCGTCTAACATACTCATAATGTTCTTGTATAGTGATCTCCTGGGTCACACAGACGATTTCATTAGGTGCAACACTTGCTAATTGATTACCTATGGCACCATGATATTCTGGCAGGAAATATAATGAATGTGGTCTTCCTCTAACAGTATTATGCCTGGAACCTCTAATGCAATAAGTGTTCCAATGCTCCTTTACAGTGTTACATTCTTCTTGTATTAATTTGGAGAAACAGTACCAAAGACATTCTTTGCTCATTTCAGAGCACATGACAATCTTATGTTGGGCTTCTAAATCCTGAAACAAATTTCTCCACCATGCTTACCACCACCCTTCAATACGCTGGTTATGCGTTGAAGGGACACATGAGCATCTGGGTTTTCTCGAAAGTAACTCTGAATTGATGCAAGTAAAGCGTTCTCAGTTCCCAAGTCAGTAACTACTTCAACAGGGCAGCCTCCAAGTTCTTTCACAGTGTCTACAAAGTAAATTGCGGGGTACTCTGGTAAGTTGTTTGACCGAGCCACTTTCAACCACATTATACGTCTGCTCAAGCCATCTATAAATCCATGAATAGGAAAACCCCATGGCTTCAGCTTATCATACCCATCCACACGCCAAGAATAGTTGGGACCAGGGTTGTAGTATTGCCTTCTCTTTAGGCAATGAGATTTACGTAACTCAGTCCCCTCAGGAACAGGTTCCTCGACAATTTCCTGTACAACAATTTTAGGGACTTTAATTCCCTCCATCTCTAAGGTATGCCAGATTGTTCTATAACCACCCATTGATCCAGGTCTATCAATAATTTCCTTTATGCATTCCCTCACATCCTTGAATAAATCCTCTGACGGTCTGGACTTTCTTGAGAGTCCTTATTGTTTCAACCTTCTAAGCATTGTACTGTAACTAATGCAATGATTATGGTACTTTGCAAGGAAACCAAGAATTTCTTTATACTCAAGTCCTCTATTGTAGTAATAGGTTACGATCGCTTCTTCATCAAAGTTGAAATCTGTGTCTGAATCTGAATCCTCATTTAATTCATCTTCTAAGCCTGTTAAAAAGGAGGTCACGTGATGACGCGACGCAGGTAGGACGCAGGTAGGACGTTCGAGCTCTCCACTTCGAAGTTGGTCAATTTCATTTTCTCGACGAATGAAGATCTTCTAAGCTCGATAAGCGTTCTATATGAGTGCAAATGTTGCAAATGTCTAATACCGACTCAACCTCAAACAAGCGGGATGCCGTCCTTGCCAAAATGGACGACTTACTCAGGTCAAGAGATTTACAAGAAGCAAAGTTGAATAGTATCCTTGAGAAATTATCTAGTTTAGAGAGTTCACAGAAAAAAACCGCCGCCGACGTTGACGCTCTAAAAGACAGCTACCGCTCACTGGACGTGCAAATGATAGATATGGGTAATGAGCTGTCTCTCAAAGCAAGCTGTGAAGAATTAGCGTCAGCTGACAAGAAGATGGAGGACCTAGAGAATAGATCGAAGAGAAATAACATCGTTATCTGGGGTCTTAAGGACCGTGCAGAAGTGACACATAATTCTTTAGAAGATTTCCTGAGGGTTGAATTCTTCGAGAAACACATGCAACTTGAAAACATCAAGGTGATGAGGGCTCATTGAACGAATGTCAACCAACGAGCCACGGAGGCAAACACCTCAACGGTTAGGCCGATTCATATCTATCTTTTGAGGTATTCTGACAAAGTTCAAATTCTTAAAGTTGCCGCCAGTGTCTTGAAGGACAATCCGTTCCTGGGCAGTCAGATTTTTATTACTGATGATGTCTCAAAGAACGTTCATAAAGACCGAGCAAAGCTTCGAAAAGACTATCTCAAGGGGATTAAAGAAAGAAGTGATGTTGAATTGGCATTCATACCTTGGTCGGTATTGGTACAAATTTTGTTTAAGGATCGAAATTGCTCAAAATTAAAATCTTTCAAGCTTCCGGAGTAAATACGTTCAACTTACTTTCTTGTGAAATCGATTTACTAATGGAGGAACTACGAACAAGTCTACGCTTTTGACGTTTGTAAATATCTAGCGTAAATATCTTCGATTGTTCTCATCTTTGTAAGAACATTGATCTAGTTTATCTCGCTTTTAAACTTTCTGGTATTGAGCAGTGTTTTTCGCTCGTTATGCTAGTTATTAATTCGAGCTCAGATTTATTAACATCTCGTGTAGTTCTTTTAAGAATATTACCAGTACTATTGCAATGTATGTCGAGCTTTGGGAGCTAGAATACCCTTTTGACTATATAATATTTTTCGCTTTTCAGTATAAAATTGAGTACAAGTAAGCTAATTCAATTCGAGTGTTAATAGCCTTTATGTGGAGATCCCGACGGGAGTGCATTACAACCACAGGATGGTAAGTGCGCTTTCGTTTATATGTATGTGTGTTTTTGTCATTGTGCGTGTATTGTGCATTGTGCTTTCACTGCGCGGAACACTTTAATCTTGGATGCAATAATCTCTACTTTTAAACTGATACCATGCATATTGGAAAAATTGTTTCTAACATATTCGAATTTAGACAGGCAGCAGTTACTCCTCGCTATGGAAAAATCTTTCC
>NC_090874.1:31278706-31288706 GCF_036669935.1 Montipora foliosa
TTGAAATTTTAGAAGTCTTCTTCATTGCTCTCAGGAGAATTTTGTATCACGTTTTCAAATGAAACGCAAGAAGAGAAACTCTCAGAGTTGCAGCCTACAAGACCAAGTTTCTCTGTTTCAGGGTCCAAGCAAAATTGAAAGTCTTATTTTTGTTTTATTTCCACTGAAACACCTTGAGAGAAACTCTCACAGAGCTGCAGCCTAAAGATACCAAGCTTCCCTGTTGTTTCAGAAGGAACAAATCTAACGACATATAAATACATGTACTTCAAACAGATGGCTTGGAGAAATTCAGTTCTAGAAAGACAATGTTCTTGTTGTAAACTAAGCTTTTGCATTGAGACATACCTATGGGGGGGGGGGCAGGCACACTCTGCAGACAGAGACAGCAGTGTTACCTCTGTTGTTACAGGCCCTGTTGGGGACCTGGATTGTTGTGTTTATACACTCACACACATTTACAATAATAAAATTATCACATGTGGATATTCATGAGTTGATCAAATACATTAATAAATGGTATTATTATTTTTAGCTTATAACTTGTTACATGAAAATTAGAACAGGTAACAGTAATTATTATTCTGATGTGTCCAAAATGTTCTATAACTGTTTTACATATGCAATATCTGTATAGGTGCAACTGAATCCCTAAAATTAAACTTCACATTGCTTTAGTTACAAGTTGTGTTCAAGACTTACTGTTTCTGTGTTAGGATTTTGTTCCTAATGAGCACCAGAAAAAAATAATACAATAACTTGCTAATAAAACAAGTTTCAATGGAATTCCTGTGCCTTATGCATCTGACCAGGAAAGAGAAACTTTATCTTGTGTCACACCTGCAAGAGGTCGCCCATTCAGGAATATTTTGATGCAAACGGCTTTGTCGTATTTGCCAGATCAAAGCAATGTTCAGGCTGATCCCATAGCCTGGAAGTTTTGCAGCAAGGGGCTCCAGCTTAAAGAGATACCTTGCAACAGAAAAGACAAGCTCTCTCTCGGCTCTCATCGATTTTGGAGGTTAGGAAGAGTGCCACATCAGTAGATTCCTAAGAAAAAGAGATGAAAATAGATGACTGAATGAGCCTAGAACACTAACCTGATTTAATTCAAGTTCAAATTAGACTGTTTTATTTGTATAAGAAAATTCTGGAAGAAACAAACAGTTATGCAAACCCTTGATTTCTGACTTACATTTCTTCCTTTTCCATCTTTTGCTGTCATTTGATCATAACCACCACCTCCTCTCATTCCCCTCACCTCCCCCCCCCCCCCCCTTACAATCCAAGTACAACATAAGAATGAAATTATTATCACCAACAGTAACCAAAGGATAAATAGGCAATAAATGAGAGAAAAGAAAAACACTTACCCCAGTGCGACCAATGTTCAGAAAATTCAGAAGCATTTGCTACGATTGGTTTGGGATCATTGTCGACAGCTTCACGATTGCGAACAGCTGAATCGTTAAGCTCGTCGTGCAACATCTTCTGTATCACTTTCCTTGCACCTTGCTTTTGGGCGATGGTGTTTAAGGCAGTTGATATTACATTTTTGATGTAATGTTTTCTGCCTTGGTCGCAGTAAAGGAAGCCATAACCAAAGGCCTTTCCAAGAAGAGGTCCGACTGAAATAAGCAGGTCCTGAACCTCATCCACGCATTTCTTGGCGACAGCTTCGGTTTACCGCGTTTTTACATGGGATCCCATTGACACACTTTCAAGGTTTTAGATCCTTTCAAACATGATGAGATGCATGATGAGCCAGTCTTTGAATCTTTTACATGTAACTTCTCTGGTGGAAGATGGAGGAGTATCGGGCACATTGGTGGGAAAGGGGTTACTTCCCGCCAATTCTTCGATCGGAAGGGCATTGATCACGTCTTTGATAGCTTTAAATTCGATTGAGAACAGTACTTTCTTATCATTTTCAGTACTCTTCCTTAATATTCTGACCAAGAAAAGTGTCGACACAATGACCACTGATGTCCTTATTCCAGGTCAAACCAAACAAACTCGGAAGCCCGCGAGTGCCATTGTAATCGACCAACTCGTAGATGGAAACTTCCATCATCTCATCTTCAAGCAGGGCCCCTGCACTGAAATCTCGCGGCCTTCTAAACTACTCACTAGATACAGCATACTGGTGTTTCCACAGACAAAGGGAAGGCCCGAAAAGTTGACTGAGCCGAAGAGAAAAAGGCGTTAAATGATTGTTTGCCGCCATCCTCTCAGGCCAAATCTTTGAATTTCGCGTCACTTTCCATATATGTTCAAGATAGCTGCTTTCCATCTGTGGTTAAAGCAGTGACATTGATGAAAGCTCCATTACCGCAAATTACCTGGTAATGACAGATGTTTTAATGTTATCAGCAACCGAGACCGGAAATTAGATACCATGCCCTGCTGGGAATTTCAGAATCGCATGAAGCTCGTCATGTTCTTTTTACCAAAAAGACATTTCGAATGCGTCCAAAATTAACTTTATTTTTGCATTTTTAATATTGTAGTTGTACACAATTCTATACCAAGTAATGCTGCAACCATCGAGTTGTCAAGTAAATGCATTGACCCTGTAGGTAAACCTCATCAACCACGTAACTTCAGTTTCCCTAAAAAAAAAAATCGCACAATGGAATCGCTCATTTAAAGTGAACTGGTTTAACGATTTTCCATGGTTGCATTATGTCGAAGAAAGTGATTCTGTCATTTGTTACATCTGTGCTCATCAAAATCAACAAGGCAACCTTTCAACTGCAAAAAACAAGGGTGGTTATTCAAATTGGAAAAATGCTATTGCCCGCTTTCAATAGCACCAGAAGTTCAATTGTCACCTTTTCAAACGTGAGCACCAAGTTGGCGTTATAGCGTCAATTTGAAACATAATTGAGATGTGTAGCAATGCAGCCGACACGACCATGAAACAAAACCGTACATGTTTCTTACAAATAATTGAGTGTCCGATTTCTTGCCCGGCAGGGCCTTGCTATGCAAGGACACAGATGCTGAATCCAATTTTAATCAGCTCCTTAAATAGAGAGCTAATGATGTACCGTTGCTTACTGATTGGCTACAGCGAAAAAATGACAAGTACACCTCTCATGACATACAGAACGAGCTGGTGTCAAATTTGACAGACATTGTATTGAAACAAGTAGTTACTACAACAAGTTGCAAAAATAGTGGAGACAGTTCACCTTCTTGGGGCCTTATTAACTTCCCTATTATCTCTCACACTGCAGCCCCCCTCCCCCCCTTATCAGTGTTGCTAGCAACACAAAAAAATGTTGGGAACTTAAGCAGTCAACATTGAAAGGGGGAGAGGGGAGGGGGAGAGGGGAGAGGAAGTGCGAAAGGTTTAAATTTTAGATACGGCGGGCATTGGAAGCTAGAAAAGGTGTTTTGTAATGGAAGTGTCTCAACAATTTTGCAACTTGTTGTCTGAGTTGGTTGTCACTGTATTGGCGTACGGTCACTTTGTTTATTGAAAGGGGGAAGGCGTCTATCGTTTGCGTTTAATATGGTGTTTCCAAAAAAAAGGGTTTAATTTTCTGATCTGCTGTGAATGGAAAATGGCCAGCGATAAACTGGATTTTGGCGGGGTTTCGGTATGACGTAATTTGAAGGCATTTCAGTGCTTTCTGTGAGTCAAGTCGAAAATACACATACCTTGGTACACAAAAAGGTGTGATTTCCATCCTTTCGCTTTTAAAAGTACGCTAGAAATATCCTGGAACCGATTTCGAAACAATTTGCCTTAAACACCTATATTTCGGTCGACACATGACATCTAAAGCACGCGCAACATGTACCAAATTAGCTGTTGTTTACGAATGAGAAACAGACATAACCTCTCCTTTAACTGCGATCGCATGCCATTTAAAGGGAACATCCACTTTCAGAAAAATCAATTCTTAGCAAACATTGTTATACAAAGATACATGTTCATAGAGGTCCATTTGTAATATTACTTATTGCTTTCGGGCTAGTCTGCTTCCAGAGAAGGGATTGGTGACGCTTACTAGCAAGTCTTCTAAGTGACGTGTCGGGTACAGGCTAATTCCGTGGTCTTTGGAATGACCGACTGAACACACACATATATATATATATATATATATATATATATGTAGCGTAAAAAACCGGTACCGTAAAAAAGCCGTTTTTTTACAAATATATATTTTGTAAAAATGCAGCTTTTTTACAATTATATATTTGTAAAAGAACGGTCCGATCACCATAACTTTCCAACGATTTATGGCAGTGTCCTGACTATTTTGTTTTCTCGTGCTAGCCGCATAAGTATTATTTATTACTAAAAATCACTTTCCCAAGCCTTTCATAAGTGCGGCATAATGCGAAACACCGTTTCCTTACATGTCATGCCTTGTAAAAGTGCAGGAAATTTACAATTCAGTTTTGTAAAAAAACGGTCCGACCGCTATAACTTTCCAACGATTTATGCCAGTATTCTGAATATTTTGTTGGCTTGTGCTAGCCATATCAGTATTACTTTATGATAGAAATTACTTTCCCAAGCCTTTCATAAGTGCAAAAATTCGACAAAATGTTTCTTACATGTCACGCCTTGTAAAGGTGCAGGAAATTTACAATTCAGTTTTGTAAAAAAACGGTCCGACCGCTATAACTTTCCAACGCTTAATGTCCTTGCCCTGAATATTTTTGTTGTCTTGTGTTAGTCATATAACTATTATTTTATGATAGAAATCACTTTCCCAAGCCTTTCATAAGTGCAGAAATTCGACAAAATGTTTCTTACATGTCACGTCTTGTAAAGGTGCAGGAAATTTACAATTCAGTTTTGTAAAAAAACGGTCCGACCGCTACAACTTTCCAACGATTAATGCCAGTGTCCTGAATATTTTGTTGGCTTGTGCTAGCCGTATAAGTGTTATTTCTTGGCAGAAATCACTATCTCTAGCTTTTCATAACTGCCGCATAATGCAAAAAACCGTTTTCTTACATGTCACGCCTTGTAAAGGTGCAGGAAATTTACAATTCAGTTTTGTAAAAAAACGGTCCGACCGCTATAATTTTCCAAGGATTTATGCCAGTGTCCTCAATATTTTGTTGCCTTGTGCTAGCCATATGAGTATTATTTTATGATAGAAATCACTTTCCCAAGCCTTTCATAAGTGCCGAAATTCGACAAACTGTTTCCTTACATGTCACGCCTTGTAAAGGTGCAGAAAAAGACGGTCCGGGCGCTGTAACTGTTCAATCATTTATGCCAGTGTCCCGAATATTTTGTTGGCTGGTGCTAGCCGTATAAGTATTCTTGGACGATAGAAATCACTTTCACTGGTCTTTCATAAGTGTGGCATAATAGATCAAAATACGAAACACGGTTTGTTTTCTTACATCAACATCCCTTCGTATCGAAAGGTGCAGGGACTTTACAACTGACTTAGTTCCAAAGTTTATAACTTTTCAATTAGTTACACCATTGTCCTGATCTTTTTTCCTAGCTTTTGTCAGACCGATGGTCTTTGTCAGTTTCAATACTCTTATTCGTCAATAGCATTTTGTTTTCTCAGTCTTTCGCGAATCACTGTTTACCCTGGTATCTGTTATTCCTTCAGCGTTGAACAATGAGATAATGAAACTAACACCCTTTTTCAGACAAAAGTCTACTATTTTCCCTACCCTATTTGAGACCTAACCAAAACATTGATACCCTATTTCTGACCGATTTCAGCTCTTAGACGATTGGCGTGACAATTTGAGAAGGCCTTTTGTTGATGGGCTTATTGCATACCGATGAAGAATTGGCCTTTTCTACAAAAACATACCCAATTCAAGACTTGAGTGCACAAACAATACCCTATTGTAGAACAAAATGGTCAAAACTAATAGGGGCCAAAAACGCATAGCCTTTGAGGTCGAACAGACCTGTAAAACGTATGAAAGAGGTCCCCCCCCCCCAAGGGGGGGATTATACCAATCAATAATACTTATACGGCTAGCACAAGCCAACAGAATACTCAGGACACTGGCATTAATCCTTGGAAAGTTATAGCGGTCGGACCATTTTTTTACAAAACTTCATTGAAAATTTCCTGCACCTTTACAAGGCGTTACATGTAAGAAAACGGTTTTTCGAATTGCAGCACTTATGGAAGGCTTGGGAAAGTGATTTCTATCATAAAATAATAGTTATATGGCTAGCACAAGACACCAAAATATTAAGGACATTGGCATGAATGGTTCAAAAGTTATAGCGGTCGGACCGTTTTTTTACAAAACTGAATTGTAAATTTCCTGCACCTTTATAAGACGTGACATTTAAGGAAACAGTTTTTCCAATTTCGGCACTTATGAAAGGCTTGGGAAAGTGATTTCTATCACAAAATAATAGTTATATGACTAACACAAGACAACAAAAATATTCAGGGCACTGACATTAAGCGTTGGAAAGTTATAGCGGTCGGACCATTTTTTTACAAACCTGAATTGTAAATTTCCTGCACCTTTACAAGGCGTGACATGTAAGAAACATTTTGTCGAATTTCTGCACTTATGAAAGGCTTGGGAAAGTGATTTCTATCATAAAGTAATACTGATATGGCTAGCACAAGCCAACAAAATATTGAGGATACTGGCATAATTCGTTGGAAAGTTATAGCGATCGGACCGTTTTTTTACAAAACTGAATTGTAAATTTCCTGCACCTTTACAATGCGTGACATGTAGGAAAAGGGTTTTTTGCCTTATGCAGCAATTATGAAAGGCTACGGATAGCGATTTCTGCCAACAAAATAATCCCTATACGGCTAGCACAAGGCAACAAAATATTCAGGACACCGGCATTAATCGTTGGAAAGTTATAGCGGTCGGACCAATTTTTTACAAAACTGAATTGTAAATTTCCTGCACCTTTACAAGGCGTGACATGTAAGAAAAGGGTTTTTTCCTTATGCGGCACGTATGAAAGGCTAGGGATAGTGATTTCTGCCAAGAAATAATCCTTATACGGCTAGCATAAGGCAACAAAATGTTCAGGACACTGGCATTAATCGTTGGAAAGTTATGGCGGTCGGACCGTTTTTTTACAAAACTGAATTGTAAATTTCCTGCACCTTTACAAGGCGTGACATGTAAGAAAAGGGTTATTTCCTTATGCGGCACTTATGAAAGGCTAGGGATAGCGATTTCTGCCAACAAATAATCCTTATACGGCTAGCACACGGCAACAAAATGTTCAGGACACTGGCATTAAGCGTTGGAAAGTTATAGCGGTCGGACCGTTTTTTTACGAAACTGAATTGTAAATTTTCTGCACCTTTACAAGGCGTGACATGTAGGAAAAGGGTTTTTTGCCTTATGCAGCAATTATGAAAGGCTAGGGATAGCGATTTCTGCCAAGAAATGATTCTTATACGGCTAGCACAAGGCAACAAAATATTCATGACACTGGCATTAATCGTTGGAAAGTTATAGCGGTCGGACCGTTTTTTTACAAAACTGAATTGTAAATTTCCTGCACCTTTACAAGACGTGACATGTAAGGAAACACTTTTTCGATTTTCGGCACTTATGAAAGGCTTGCGAACGTGATTTTTACTAATAAATAATACTTATGCGGGTAGCACAAGCCAACAAAAAAAGCCAGGGCACTGGCATAAATCGTTGGAAAGTTATAGCGCTTGGACTGTGTGTTTACAAAACTGAATTATAACTTTCTTGCACCCGGTCACAAACTGTGACCTGAACCAAATATTGTCTCGAATTTATACGCTGAAATTAAACTGATTGTGATGTCGACAATAAAGATTATGTGTATGGCTAACATAGGCTACATAAAATCACATCACCACTGTATTTCAGTAGGAAGAGCTCTAAGCTTTCTCCATCGGTTTTCAGAAAGATAAATTATGAATGCACTGCTCGGCGCTCTAAAGCAACGAATGGTTTACACTACTTGATGTAATGTATTAACAGTAACCGTTGTAAAAGCCGGTTTGCTTAATTATTTACGGCTTCTGTACTTCCTTTTTTCTACACAGAGATATCTCTGTTCAAAAGCAGCTTTTCTTACAAATATATAATTGTAAAAGTGCAGCATTTTTACATAAGAAAGCAGCTTTCTTACAATTATATATTTGTAAAAAAGCAGCTTTTTTACACTTATATAATTGTAAAAAAGCAGCATTTTTACGTAAAGAAGCTGCTTTTTTACAAAAATATATTTTTGTAAAAAAGCTGCTTTTTTACAATTATATAATTGTAAAAAAGCAGCATTTTTACGCAAAGAAGCAGCTTTTTTACAAAAATATATTTTTGTAAAAGAGCTGCTTTTTTACAATTATATAGTTCTAAAAAAGCAGCTTTTTTACATAAAAAAGCTGCTTTTTTACAAAAATATATTTCTGTAAAAAAGCAGCTTTTTTACAAATATATAATTGTAAAAAAGCTGCTTTTTTACAAATATATAATTGTAAAAAAGCTGCTTTTTTACATAAAAAAGCAGCTTTTTTACACGGACCGTTTTTTTACACAACATATATATATATATATATAAAGTAAAGACACAAGGCAAAGATCAGCTGTTGCTACTCTTAAGTTTTCACTATAGTTAACGGGCTACGCTACACCTCGTCATACTATTTTAACTGTATATCACTTACAAAAGTTTTAACTGCTGATATAATAATAATAATAATAATAATAATAATAAAGACGAAAAGTGATTAAGTTCGAAAAAGGATATATTAAATTAGAAGAGGAAAGATAAGAAAACTGGAAAAATATGGAGAAAGCTGAAGAACTTAGTTAAAGAAGGAAGAAAGGAACTAAGAAGAAAGAGATTTGATGAATAGGAGAGCTAGACATTTGCAGACTGTGTGGTGAACAGAAGAAAACCTTGCAACATCTCTTGTCATGATGCAAAAAGTTAGCAGTAACTGAGTACATTAGAAGACGTGACAATGCACTAAAGATTATGGCAGTGGATTGGGGAAAGAAAGAAGGATTATTACTGGAAAAGACAAGAAGGTATAACATCATAGAGAGATATGGGAAGAAAATAATATGGGACTGTGGGAGCACAAGATAACAACTCATTTCAAGACCAGGAGACCAGATTTAACATAAGATGTAAGAAAGAAAAAATCAATATTGTGGATATGTCTTGTCCAGGAGAAGGAAATAAGATAGTAAAAAGAAATGAAAAGATCCAAAAATATGAATAGCTTTGCCTCGAGTTGCAAGAAAGACAACAAGGATATAAAGTGAGAGTAATACCAGCGACGATAGGACGCTGTGGTGGAGGAATGAGAGAATTAAAAGAACATCTACGATAACTATTCGATGAGAAAACAACTGAACGAATAACTAACGAAATGCAAAAGACAGTATTAAATGGGAAAGTGAAACCATCACTAGGAAGATAAGCAGATGCCAAAACTCACAGCAACTTCAAGAAAGCAAGCCAGCAAACACTAGACTCACACCTCCAACAAATTAATTTACTGAAAACAAATAGTGGTAACGCCGCTTATCAAAACCAGCAAAAAGAAATTCGAGCCTTACAAGCAAGCTTGGCGCAGGAAAGGGAGAAAATCATCGCATTAGAAAATTACTCAAGAAGGGAGAATCTCCACTTCATTTTCATTCCGGAAAGAAGAGACGAGAACTGTGTTGATGTAGTTTATGACATTACTGAGAATGAGCTGAATATTGATCTGGAGAATATACAATTCCATGCAGTTCACCAAATCGGAAAACCGTGAGAAGCGACAGACGCAAATCCACGACCAATAATCGCCCGATTCCTGTGTCGAGAAGATAGAGACAACATCTATAGAGTAAAAAACCGATTGAAGAAATCGAGGAGGTTTGAAAACGCCTACATCACGCAGGATTATGCACAAGCTATACAACTGGAGCGAAAAGTTCTCATAAAAGCCATGTTTCTAGCCAGGGAGACAGGTGCTATTGCAAAGGTTGTGGACAGAAAACTGATCATCGGATCTGATGCTTT
>NC_090874.1:31303706-31323706 GCF_036669935.1 Montipora foliosa
TAGCTTGTCTGAAGAACTAGGTAACCAAATAAATCTGACTGTTCGATTGGTGGCAAACATTCCAGATTGAACTCCTCATATGGGATAATGAAAGGGTCAATACCCACAACCGAAATTTTCTTTAGGTGTCGCAGCTTTACATGGCTTTCCAAGGCCGTAGCATACTCTGAAAGCACAGGAATCTTGCTGCTAAACTTCTTTATTTCTTCTTCCTCAATTTTCGGGGATAAATCCATACTAAATCCGCAAAACAGCTCAAAAAACGCGAGAACTACCCAGAGAAGGCTTACATTTCCATATAATTCCATCACACTTCGAGGGGCACAAATATGGCGAACGTCCATATTTGGAAAGCACTGTGACGTCACGTGAAAACCAAAAATAAATTCTCTTGTGCTGGCTGTAATGCCAGCTACATTGGCGAGACCACTCCCCACCTTTGTACACGTGCTCATCTCTTGTCGGACATGTTTACAGATACCTGCAGTCATCTAGGGCCTGTCATGACTCTTGTAATACAGAATGTTTCACGATCCTAGATTCTGCCGCCTCAAAATTCCAAATTAAGATCAAAGAGGCATTGCACATTAAGTGGGAAAATCCCATTCTTAATCAGCAGTTGAGGCATTTAGATTTGTCTCTTTCTTTTTAATTACGCTGTTCTTTTGTCTTTTATTTTATTGCTATGTGCGCTATTTTTGTTTCCTGCGCATTTCATACTACATATTCAAATTGTACGCAAGTTCTGACACACTCGGCATGTCATGGCGGCTGGTCGCACGTTTCCATGCAGCGTATTTTATTTTGTATTCCTGTTTTGCGTGGTTCATCTAGTCTTTCAACGACATCTTTTCTACAACGTTAGTCACGTCTCTTCACATCATGGTCGAGGTTGCGCTCAGGGAGTTTTTCTTTCGCCAAGAAATGTCGATCTTTCAGGGCTTTCTTGTCCGTTCCATGTCCGCCATATTGGATGCTCCGCTAATGGTGCTGCTATCCTGTCACGTATTGTCCGGGGGAAATTTTCGAAAAGAAGAATATTGTACGTGGTAAACGGCTCAGCATCTTTCAACCATGAGTTGCTGAAAATTCAACTCAGCAGAGACGTTCATCCAAAACCTGGCCCAGAAACCGGTTCGGTTAATACAACAAGCAACGAACGTTTATTTAGTCGTCACAACACGCAGAAGGATATATCCTTCTTTTATGCTAACGCGAGAAGCATTGTTAGTAAATTGGATGTGTTTCACTTGGAAGTTGCTAATAAGGCTTATGATGTTGTTGTTTTAGTCGAGACACACCTGGACTCGTCAATAGCTGATGGTGAAATCTTTCCGGCTAATTATCTGGTCTTCAGGCGTGATCGAATGTTCAACGGCCGCTATGGAGGAGGAGTTTTGATTGCAGTTCGTGATACCTTCAAATCTTCATTAAGGGATGACATGTTGTCGGACTCTGAACTGATTTTCGTAGATTTGTTTTTTCCAAATGATCGCAAGATAACTGTAGGTGCCTTTTACAGACCGCCAAATGCAGACACCAAACCTTTGTTGGATATGCAAGATGTTCTTCAAAATTCCACACATCAGGATTTGGTTATTATTGGAGATTTTAATCTACCTGGAATAGATTGGTTTGATGTTAGAGCTACATGTGATTCAGCTAACAATTCCCTTCTGATCGACATCATCCAAGATAACTTTCTTACACAACTTGTAAATGAGACAACTAGAGAATGCAATATTTTGGACCTTGTGCTCACGACATCTCCCGAGCTTGTACGCGAGTTAGCTGTCGGAATTTTATCAACGGTTAAACTGTATGCGGATGATACCAAGGTTTATAGAGAGATCTCTGACATAGCTAGAGACACAGTCATTCTTCAGTCCGACTTATTCCACCTTAAGAGTTGGTCTGAGACCTGGCAGTTAAACTTCAACGCGAACAAATGTGAAATTATGCGAGTGACACATAATCGTGATAAATCTGTTCCAAATTACTCCCTCGTACCGCGTGGAGAACGTCTCAGCTCAGTGAGTACTGTAAAAGACCTCGGCATCACAATCTCCCATGATCTCTCGTGGACTTTACACGTTGTCGAGGTGGTCAATAAGGCCAATAAAGTTCTCGGTCTAATCAAGCGAACAATCGGTTCTGTAAACAAAGAAATCTTTTCCACAATGTATAAGGCTCTTGTGAGACCAATCCTCGAGTACGCTTCCCCTGCATGGTGCCCTTACTTGGTTAAGAATATTGTTCTCTTAGAAAAAGTTCAGAGAAGAGCTTCTCGATTGGCCTTAGGCCAGCGAAGGGGAGAGATGTCATATGAAGATCGCTGTAAACTGTTGCGTTGGTCGCAGTTGACTGACAGAAGACTATATTTTTCTTTGATTGAATGCTATAAACTTGTATTTGGATTGAATAGTCTTTGTTTTCGTGACTTTTTTGAGTTCGCTTCAAAACGTACCAGGTACAATCATAACTACAAACTACAAGTTAAATCGGCGAACTGTAATTGTTATAAATATTCATTCTTCGTTAAAATTATTCGCGAATGGAATGACCTGCCTGCCAATGTTGTTGAGGTAGGAAATTTGAGACGTTTTAAAATAGCTCTTAAATCATACATGTGTATTTCTTAGGTTCCACTTATAAACATATATTTTTGATTTTTATTTTGGAAGTTTATTTACATAGGGTTAACCTCTTAAACTTCTTTTTAGGGTATTACTTGTATTTATTTGTTTATGATACCTTAAATAAAGTATGTATGTATGTATGTATGTAATTTTGTAACGTGCCTTAATATAAATTTAAGTGTACAACCGTTAAAAAGCTAATTTGCAACTGAAGATGACATGAGTATGTCGAAACATGTATTGTAAATTGAAAACTGTCGTTTCTTTTTTGAGAGTTATTGTTACTCTGCTATCTTTACGTCTATGGTTAAGAAAGTTCGTTTCTTAAATCTTCAACCCCAGACATATCAGCTACAGTCTCGGACAAGATTCGTTGGAACAAAACACGACTATACAGATCTGAAGTTTTCGCCGCTCACTCTCCCCTCACAATGTTGTTTTAACGTGAGGTTTCTGAGCCTATTTGCCATGACAACATTGCGGGAGGGCAAAGTATTGTAAAGTGTTTCAACAATTTTGTCCGGGACTGTATTTTTGAGGAATTTCAGTTATGAAAAGAATTGGCGTGAAACATGCTGCATTTTAGGAGCAGAAAGCCCTTGATTTCTAGCGGACTAGAGTGAAATGTAGCGCAACATTTGTCATAAATTCGGCAATAACTGGAAATATACATCATATTCAGGTTTGTTTGAATTTGGTTGGTTGTTTCTCGTAAAAAAAAAAACAACATAGAAGGTTGACTATGGCTGAGCATGTTCTCCTTGGAATGTTCTGCTTAGGAATGACCTTAACCAGGATGAATTTGCAGAGGCTGTTCGAGTTTTATTGGGTGAAGGAAAATATCGTAATATCTGAGTTGTTAACAGGAAATGCTGGCTGTGGCAAAACACTTTATAGATCCTCTAAATTCTGTTTTCGAACCGTTTTGTAATCCTGGTACGACCACAATCGGTTTGGTTGGTACTGTCAGTACTGACAGCGATGAAGTGATTTTCTCAAATGACATTCTTTGGTCTCCCTAACTTAACGCACAACACGATTTTTCACTTCTTCTGGAAGGCCACAAAGTTCCTTTACTTACACTCAAAACACTTTCTGTACGGGATGTTGACTTTTCACCCGATTCTCCAATATTTTGCACCAGCAAGGAAGAGTTCACCTTTGTTAGACCAATGGGATACTGCAAAAATGCGCGTTCACTGGTCGAAAGTCTTTTCATTCATTTCATGCAGCGCAAATTACCGAAAAAGAGCAACAGTGTATTTCCATATGCTCCCGTTTTATTCAGCCTTGATCTTCTCACAAAATCAATTCGTGTGCATCTGCAATTCCACGAGTCACCAAAGAGTCACCATTTTTAACAAAGCTTTTTTGGTGAGAAATATGCACAATTGAACCACGATGATAAAACAGTCAGAAAGGGCAGTAAACACAGAAGGTGAATCGATTGTCTTTGACACTGTAGTAGAAAAAATAGCCATTTTAGAGGCAAATGTGCATGGTGACGTTGTCAATACACTGAGAAAAAATATCTTGCTAAATCTAATTAATATAGTGGTGAATCGTGCATACTAACACAATGTCGTTGTTTTCTTATCTTGTTGCTTTTCTCCAGCGAAATTATACTCGAAAAAATGTTAGGCGATATAAAATTAGCCTACAGTGGAGTTGTTATGAAAAAACAGTCGGTAGAAACCGTCTAATACTGTAAGGTTTTCAAACTGTGTGTCACCATTTTGGTAAAAAGTTGCTCACGCACAGAACTTATGCAAACAAGTTTTACATCACGTGTCATAAGTTTCTATCCTTGTTCGAAATTTGTGTTTTTGATAACTATAACTTGTGTTTCCTGCATTTCCATGTCTCTTACCGACAAAAATTGTGGAAGAGTTATAAATCAAAAACTTTACTAACATAAAAAGTATTCTTTTAATTTTTCTGGGACTTAATGAAGTTTTTACTCGAGTAACACTGGGCCGGGTAATACATATATATGCAAACTAATTTTAAACCATAACAATATTTGACAATTGGCGATACATCGTCATTTTCTACAAAATACCGCATCAGTTCGTACTTTATACGAACTCCTGAAGGAAGAAGATGCATTGATATACCTGAGATCAAACTGGGAATTTTGCAGCTCACTAGCCCAGGGCCGCTACCAGCACAATATTTTCCGCAGAGTCTCTGATTTATCTTGTTGTTCATATTTCCCACTGCAATCTAACACAGCTAACGAAGTCATGAAGATCCCTTTGGCCACGTAGGAAATGTCACAATTTTTTGGCCAAAATGCCAAAATTTGTGCTGCAACCCTAAACCCTAACCCTAACTGCTTGGACATTTGTAGGAAGATTCTAATAATGAAACCCTATCAAGCAAAGCCTGAATTTAAGGATATGAAATAAAAACTGGTGGTGAAATTTCGAGTCGTGCACTTTAAAAGAGAACCGAAGATAAAAATTGAATACTTTTTTCCTTCACCAAATTTGTAGTTAACGGAAATATTCGAGTATTTGAGGGGTTCCTTACATTTTGACGGCTTTGTGAGGCCAGAAAATCCGTATTGATCACTTGATGCAAGTCCGCCATTTCGACAGTACTATAGCAGGCTTGGGCGCTAAGCGTGACGTCATTGCACACACTTGCGTGAACGCAGGAAACTTGAAAGCTGGTTCAGTGCATTATTGTGGCCTGTTCTAATAGAACTCTCAGACACCAAAAGAGTTATAAGTTCATCGTTTCCCTGTTGAAAATGAAGTCCTTCTCAAAGAATGGATCATCCACATTTAGAAGGAAAAACTTGCCAAATATCCAGCAAGTAACATCTGTTCGGATCATTTTCAACCCTCCTGTTTTGAAGGTATCTTGGCCACAGCGGTAGATGCGGCAGTTTTAAACCTCAAACAAGAAGCGCCAAAGGCCGCCAAGCGTGAGAAGAAAGCTGCATACATCAACGTCGAAAAGCTCATCATCGAAGCTGCCGTTTACAATGGTGATGAGACATTACAATTCCCTTTCTACGGGCATTTAATGGAAATTAAACTAGAATAAGCTATAATCTTGACTGACTTGACTCGACTTTCCACGCTCTGTATCCATTCCAGAAAAGCCGCACAAGCTTTAAGTGAATCCTTAATAGTTAGTATTGTGTCGTTTTTGTTATATGTATTTCCATTTTGCATAGCTCTTCTGTCATGTTTTTCAATCTTGTTCTGTGGTTTACAGGGTAAAAGGAATCAAGCCTTGTAATGAATATCAGCCATTACTACATCCCTTCTTTCTTTCCATCAGAAATTAAATGTTAAGCTGTTATCACTTAACGTAAGAGGGCTAAACAGTTGTAGAAAGCGAAGACAAGTTTTTCGCTGGTTGCATCAACAACAATCTGACATGATTTTCTTGCACGAAACTTATTCCTCCCCGGAATGTATCAAAAGATGGGAAACGGAATGGGGAGGCAAAATCATTTCCAGTCACGGCTCTTCTTATAGTAGAGGAGTTACGATTTTATTCAAACCATGACTCTATGTCAGCTTTGAAAAAAATACCGCAGATAATTATGGCAGATGTATTTTAGCCGAGATTGTTATTGATGGTACCAAAATAGTTTTGATAAACGTTTATGCACCAAACGATTTAACTCAACAAGTTGTATTCCTCAGAGATCTTTCAAAAGAATTTCTAAGCCCATATGCCAATGATAATCTCGAGCTAGCAGGTGATTGGAACTGCACAATTAGCACTTCAGACAAAAAAGGAGGTAAACCGATTGACAGCAAAAAACCCTCTCTCAATGAGCTTCAATCATTAGTTCAAGTACACAATTTACTCCTGGCGTTTCAAGAATCCAGATCAACCTGGCTTCACATGGGCTAACCCATCAATGAAAATACAGTGTAGACTTGACTACTTCCTTATTTCAAAGCGGATAAAAGATCCCGTAAAGAAATGTAAAATACTCCCGAGCATTTATTCAGATCACTCCGCCATCACTCTCTAAATGGTTTTTAACGAAAGTGAGCTACCTTGGGAACCTACATAGAACAGTTAGCTTTTCAAATTCCGGAGTTTGCAAAAACAACAAAGGATTAATTTGGAAATTCGAGCTTTTACGATAGCATTTTCAAAGAAGAAAGCTAAAATAAAACGTGATCAAGAATCAACACTTTTGTCGGAAATGAGACCAAACTCCGGACATCCTACAGCCAATCCCTAAAAACCGAGCTTCAGAGAATGAAATCCAAGCTTTCCAAAATTGCAGACGTCAAAAAAAAGTCCTTAGTAATTAACAATGGTGACAAAATCACAAACCCCAAGGACATCCTCGAGGAGGAGGAGCATTATTTTGAAGAGATCTATTCCTCAACAATGTAGATCCCAACTGCCTAATTGTCAATGATTTCTTTGAAACAGAATATGCATTATCAGAAGAGATCGCAAAAATGGGGAAAGGTGTTATGGCCATTGATGAGCATGAGCCTGTATTAAAGACTATGGTAAACAATATAACTCCTGGAACGGACAAGCTCACCCCCGAATTTTACTGCTACTGATGGAACTTGCTTGGTTCGTTTGTGGTAGGCAGCTTACATTACGCCAGGGAATTATTTCGTTAATTACGGAAAGGAAAAAGAACATCGAATATTTAAAGAATTGGAGACCTGTATCATTACTGAATATAGACTATAAAACAGCAACAAAGAATATTGCTCTGCGCTTTGAGAAGACCTTGCCAAACAACAACAACAAGTTGCAAAAATAGTGGAGACACTTCACCTTCCTGGAGCACTATTAATTTACCTATTATCTCTCACACTGCAGCCCCCCTCCGCCCCCACCCCCCCCCCCCCACCCCCTATCAGTGTTGCTAGCAAGACAAAAAAAATGTTGGAAACTTAAACAGTCAACATTGAAATGGGGAGAGGGGAGGGGAAGTGGGTTTAACTTCTAGATATGGTGGTTACTGGAAGCCAGAAAAGGTGTTTTTTCATGAAAGTGTCTCAACAATTTTGCAACTTGTTGTGTATCATTACTGAATGTAGACTATAAAATAGCAACAAAGAATATTGCTCTGCGCTTTGAGAAGACCTTGCCGAACTTAATTCATCCCTGCCAATCTGGGTATGTTAAGGGAAGATACATTGGGGAAAGCATTAGGCTTATAGCAGACACTAGGCATTTCACTAAACAGAAGAATAGCCTAGGATTAGCTGTGTTTTTAGATTTTGAAAAACCTTTTGACTCCATTGAGCGGAATTTTATTCATAAATGCCTCGAAACCTTTAACTTTGGTCTCGATCTTTGTCAATGGGCAAGAGTATTCCATAAATATATCTCTAGTTGTGTTTTGAATAATGGATACGCCTTAAAACAATTTCCTTTGGGACACGGAGTGCGTCAAGGTTGCCCACTTTCCGGCCCACTAGTCGTTATTGCTATTGAGTTACTGCCGCAAAGTATTAGGTGCTCAAAACAAATAAAAGTATATTACAATAGATGAACACTAAGGAGGTCAACCTCTCCCAATATGCAGATGACAGAACTGTACTTCTTTCTGATATCCAATCAGTGTCAAACTTATTTGATTTATTATCGCTTTTTCAAAGGTGCTCTTTTCTAAAAATAAATCAAACAAAACCTGAAATGATCATGGAAACCCCTAAGGACTTCAACAAAAAGGAAAGGAAAGGAAAGGAACTTTATTTAAGTGTCTAGTCGTTCTAGCGCTGGAGCGCTAATTGGGGACACTGTAAACTAAAATGAACAATGAAAGTAAATCAAGTCAAATGTTGGTTTTTGAGGAGAGGGGAAACTGAAGTACCCGGAGAAAACCTCTCGGTGCAGAGTAGAGAACCAACAAACTCAACCCACATATGACGCCGAGTCCAGGAATCGAACCCGGGCGACATTGGTGGGAGGCGAGTGCTCTCACCACTGTGCCATCCCTGCACCCCAAAGCAAAGAAGTAAACAAGGTCACTTTTGACTTTATTTTGAATCACAAACCTGTCAAAATAAAAAGACTACTCTAATCAAGCAAAAAGCAGCTGAAATACTTTTCTCTCTTCGACAGAGCACTTAAGTTAAACTGGGTCAAAAGGTTATGTATCAACTCGGATGCTCCATGGTAGTTCATACCAAAGTCACTCCTAGCCAGAGTTGGTGGCATGGAACTGTTTAAATGTAACTAGGCTGCTTCCTTCCGTTTAACTCTTTTTGCAATAAATGCAATCTAAATTGCAACTTTTTACAATATTATAGCATTCTTTCTTCAATTCCTCAAAACTGGAACAAACTATTGCAAGAAGGTTCTAAAACCACAGTTACGCCTTCCACCTCAATTGGTTCACTGACATGCAAGACATCATACGTTATGTTGCTAAACCTTGAAAATCTACCTCAGCTCACTTCTGAAAAAGAAATTCTAGGGTGCGGCATTGAAAAGAATGACTTAACTAAAAACTACCTCTTACCTATCAAAGCCACAAAAGTAATTAAATTAACGATGTTTCAATATAAAATTATTCACTGAATTTTACCAACGAATAGCTTGTTACAAAAAACGAAAAAAGGTGCCTCGCCCCTCTGTCCTTCTGAGTGCCAGATAATGTGGTATTTGTTTATACTCTGTACGCAGGCAACTTTATTGTGGAATGGATTCCAGGAGTGGTACTCAAAAACCAGGAATACGAAACTGCTTCTGTCTGAATTTGAGGTTATGTTCGGAATTATTCGTTGTCAAACCTACTGTTTAGCCCTCAACCATCTCATTATTTTAGGAAATGTTATCTTTGTGAGTCCAAAAATACCATTTATACCCAGTGAGTAAGCTACGTTTTCCTTATTCAGGAGATTTCAGTGGTAAACCCGGCGCCAGAGAAGTGAACTTAAAAGCTTAAAGCTGGCTTTTATAAACTTGGCAGCGATAAAAAATTCGCAAAACTGCGAACAGAGTCATGTGTTTACATACATGTTGTTCATTTCTTGCAGCACTCACAATCCACGTGCTTCACTCAGACCCACAATGGCAGCTTGTAGCACTTCTCTTTGCGATCGAAAAGCTAGATCTGCCGGCACATCTAAGCTTAATAGATATCAAGCTTATATGTAGATCTGTTAGTTAAGAGCTATGGGCATCACTATATGTCTGTGCCTGTGGTACGTGTTACCCAATTGAACTGCAGGGTTCCAGTTAATTTTTCCAAGTGGGGGGTTATAAAGACCATTTGAGGGTCACCCACATGTCGCGCCAGAAGAGGCCCTTTGGCTCACACGTTCACACCTTTAATTATTTTGTAATATCCTGTCCCATTTTGACGTCTTTTAGTTTTTTAAGCTTTGGTAATAAATTCAGTTTAAAGATAACAAAACACGCTGTTGAGTAAAATTCACTCATTTCTTCTCAGATAAAGAAAAAAAAAAGTTTTTAAATATAGCTCTGAATCGAATTTTCATCGAAAGATTAATGACAATCGATCTTAAAAAGACGAAGATTTCTGCAGTCTCTGACTTTTATGATGTTTTGTCACGTGCTACGCAATCATAAAGGTGCACGTGATCATCTTGTGTCAACTGAATGAACTACAGGAAAGCATGTTCTCAGAGTAAAATAACGTCTTTGTTTTTTTAATTGTGTTGTAATATTTAACTGAATATTTACATTTCATCTGTTGGGTCAGGAAGCCCTCTTTGTCGGGTTCCTGAGGACGTATCTATTTTGACTTCAGGGTGAACTATTTGCACAATTGCGAGGTTCAGCGGCCATGTAATTGAAAATCTGAACATCCATGAGATACAAAAACAGACTTGCGAATCATCGCAAATCACGATGCTGACAAGCACAAAAGCAGAAGAAATGGTTAATAAATATGAAGTTTGTTACTATCTCAATGTTTTTTTCAATGGGATGCCAAAAGGCCAAGTGGATGTTATGCATAATAGGGCAAGTTCGGGCGATCAAGTTGAGCGTGTGACCAGTTATAAATATTTTTTCACAAATGTCCCCGAATCGTCTAGTATCGCCACTGAAGACAAGAACATCATTCTAAAAGCTTATTCTACGCAAAAAGTAGGTTCTGGAGGTAATTTTGAGAGTGGAGATCAAGTTTATGGCAGACAAGAATAACATGGTTACGTATATTTATAATTAATTAGGTTAACACAACAGAAAGATGCTTACCTTATTTTGACACGAAAATGCTTTACTATTGCCATATTCATAAAGGCCACCTTTTCAAGCGAAATATATTTTGAAACAACCAACATATTTGCTATTAGAGACAAAAACCCCTTCCTATTTCATTACGTGTGTGAAGACAAGAAACTCAATCGTGTCAAATTACACTCCGTGTCAAAAACGCAACTAAATAAATTTCCCACCAGTGTTCAGCATCAAACACTTTACTGAAAAACTCTTTACTTGAATTATCAAGCAACAAATGGGCAACAAGCTTTCCTTCAAATAATTTTTGACTAACAAGAATTAGTGAAATTTCCAATTGTTACCCAAGACTGTGCAGATCCTAGTTGTTCAATTCCTTCTCTGTCTTTGTTAAACCCATATGTTACCAGGGGATTTTCCATTTGGTTTCAGTGTTCTACACTGATAACAGCACACTTGGTAAAATATTAGAAATACAACTTACTTTGATTTCGGCTCGACGGGCGATAGATTATTGTCGAAGTCAATTACTCGCCACTTTTAACATTCCAGATATATTTGTCTTGTTTATCCAATTGACGTTCCATTCTCGAACTCCATAAGGGTATATGTTGTTTAAAGATGCACTAAAACGCCACGCACGTTACAATGACTTTCGACGCCATTACAGGTTTAACAAGAAACTCAATCGAGTCAAACTACCATGTACGCAACAAAATAAATTTCAGGTTCAAACCCTTTGCTTAAGAACCTTTTCCTTGAATAACGATGTACAAAATAGTCGACAAGCTTTCTATCAAATAATTCTTGACTGTCACATTTCCAATTATTTTTTTTACCTGACTTTGTTGAACCCATAAGTTACGGGATAATTTTCCATTTGGTTTCAGTATCGTACATAACACTACACTCCTGATAAAATATTGGAAAAACAGCTCACTTTGATTTTGGCTTGACGGGCGAGAAAGATTGTTTTCGAAGTTCCATTACTCGTCGCTTTTAAGATTCCAGATCATCATCGCCTGTCTTGTTCATGAGGGTATATTTTGTTGAAAGATGCACTAAAACGCCATTCAAGTTGCAATGACTTTCGACGCCATTGCAAGTTAATGAAATATTCTCCCGTGTGCACGAGATAAACCTATGCGTTACCCCAGCCCCCTCAAACCTAACACAACACGTACAGAAGACTCTATGCACAAAGACACCACTTAGCAGGAGAGTGACAGGCACGACTTTTCATGACATGGAAAAAATTTAAAAAATAAAACAACGGAGAAATATACCCATTTTCTGACTGGGATTGCCATACGGTGTTATTGCCATGACAAACAAAACAATAGCAGACAACAGAATCTCATTGTTCATAGATTCCTCAATCTCACGGCAGCAGATGCATTCCTTTTCTTGCTGTCCCAGCCTCCCAGTTCACACAAAAATCAAAACTGCACCAAGTTGTATTTCTACAGAGCCCGGTAAGTGCTATGGTCATCATTCTTTTTTTATAGCGTTCAGTTGAGTTTTTTGTCGAGTTTCTTGTCCACTTTTCTGTCGATTTTGTTTTGGCCGACTTTTTTTGTCAACTTTCTTGACAACATTTTTTTGTAGAGTTTTGTGTCGAGTTTTTAGTCGACATTTGTGTCGAGATTTTAGTCGGCTTTTGTGTCGAATTTTTTGACAAGTTTTGCCCACGGGTTCATGATTATCTGAAGAGAAAGCAAAAGCAACCGAAGGTTCTGTTGACAAGGTACAATAGATTGCGATCGCCTTTTTTTTCTTTTCATTATTGCTTTGCTTTTAGCCTCAAAGACTTCTTTTGAGCTTATTTGTCAGCTGATATGATATCGTTATGTAGGTTTGTGACTTCCTGAACAAACCAGGACTGGAGGAAGATGTGGTGGCAAGTGAAAAGGTAAGCTTACTTAGCTGTAGTGAAGTCTTCTTTGCATTATTATCCCTTAGAAAGATTCGATTGGTAACATGGATAGCGTTTAGAAAATGAAATGTAGAGTCTAGCTGTGCACTTTATCTCAATTTTGAATAACATAAAATATGAATATAAATCTAACTAAGCTTATATATACCATAAAAGCTCTTGGGGAGCCCCCCTTTCAAAAGCAATTTTTATACGAAAGCCGGGGGATTAATTCAAAATAGTGGGAATGTTGTAATTTCAAAATCTGGTAGAAGAATATTTATTTCTGTTATAACTCATTTTGACAAAAAAATTAAAATGTAGTGGATGTAGAAACATAGCTATCTCAAAATAATTGTTTTATGGCTTATTGCTAATTTGCAAAATGCGTATCTCCAGAAAATATTTGTACTTTTTTTGGCTTGAACCTTCCCAAAAAGCATTTCTTGGGGACTGCATGCCCTCATTGTCTGTGCCAAAATTATATTTTAAGTGGTAGATCATAGACAGCTAGAAAAGCAGATGCGGTTATGGGATAAAACATCAGAAACTACCTAGGCATGATTTTGTGGACTGGGACTGGTGGTCAAACATGGCGGTCCACTTTTTCTCTTAAGGAATGAATCTTCTTAAATAGAATCCTCAAAAGGGCCCCCAAGAAACTTTTTAAAGCGTAAAATGACACGTGGAAATCGCCGTCGGCAATGAAGTGAATTGAGTAGCGCGTCAAGCGAGAACTCTTCTCCTGCTGCGAAATGACCCAATGAAGATATGTCGGTAGAGCAATGGAATAAAACTCACGATGATATGTGGAAAATGTTACTGGACATCAAGTCAGATCTGAGCAAGATACTTACCGAAAATCTGGCCCTACGTAAAGATGTGGAAGAACTGAAGGCTGCAGTACATTTCAACGATTCGAATATGTCTGCTCTGAAGACGGCAGTCACTCAAATCGCTGCTTCAGTAAAGAAGTACGAGGAGGACTTAGCACAGCACAAAAGCGCCATCAGTAAACTGGACAAAAGTTTTCACGACCTTGAAGTGAATCAAGACTCTTTGGAGCAGTACACTCGAAAATATAATGTTGAGATTCATGGTTTCCCTGAACAACAGGATGAAAATTTAAAAGATATCATCAGTTCTATTGCGGGTAAATTAAATGTCAATATACGCAGCCAAGATATCGACATTGTGCACCGTCTTTACAGAAAGCCTCCGACTGTAAAGCCAATCATTGTACGTTTCTTATCGTACAATAAGAAACAAGAATTTTATCAAGCTCACTTCAAGCTACATGAGGTTGACCTCAGCAGCCTCTTTCCTGGTGAGGCCTCGCAAATCTTGTACATTAACGAGAACCTCACATCGAGAAGGAAGGAACTCCTAGCAAAGACTCTCAGTTTAAAGAAGGATAAATCCTACCATCGAGTCTGGACCACGGACGGAAAAAAATTTTCTACGTTTATCTGAAGGTACTAAGGCCATCAAGATTTACGAAGAGGCCGATTTAGATAAGTTTAAATAACTAATGAATAACCTGCTTTTCACTAGTGTTTTTTTCCGCTTCTCCTGTCACTAAGGTGAGTTTTACATAACTTCCTTATTACCGTTTAACTTTCTTCTTAGCGGGGGCCTTAGAGCTTCTATGGGATAGACCTATAATTTCGTTCCATTAGTCATTTCTCTTCCTCCGCCTGCTGAGATCAGTTTTGCCACTCGTTTTTCCAAGTCGATTATGGTCTTTTTAATTACATTTGTTTTTATTTTTTTTCTTGTGTGTACTTTAGTTTTTTTATCTCGATCAGCTTATTTTGTCCCTTTTGTTGTAAGGATAATCTATTCGCTGTTTTCTCTAACGCCAATTTCTGGCTTATTTTTTGCTTAGCTTTCTCAACATGGCAACTAAATTCTGCATGTAAAGCGAAGCGGCTCTCTGGAAGTTATTTTGGTATCTATGCTAATTTTCTCCAACTGTTATTAACACCTAGTAGACTTGCGGAACATCAAATGTTATTACCTTTTATTCTCTTTTTTCAGTGACAATGAAATTAAAATAATTTCGCTCAATGTGCGGGGCTTAGGGAATAGCACCAAAAGAAGAGAAATTTTCAACTGGCTTCGTGCAAAAAGAATGTCGATTTACATGTTACAAGAAGTTCATTGTTCTGCTGAAACATCTGATTTATGGTCGACAGAGTGAGGATACCATAGTCTTTTCTGTAGTTTTTCAAGTAGAAAATCTGGAGTATGTATTCTTTTCAACAATAACTTTGAACTAAAAGTTTTGAAGACTTTTATGGATAATGAAGGGCGGTATATTTTATGCGATATGATGGCAAACGGGAAAAACATCACTCTTGTGAATTTATACCCCCAAATGATGATAATCCCAATTTTTTTAACACTTTGTTTACACACCTTTTGGATTTTCAATGCGAAGAAATAATTATTGGAGGTGATTTCAACTTGGTTTTGGATATAGAAAAAGACAAAAGTGGAGGGGTTAGCAAGAACTCATCTAAACGCTAAAAAAGTCGTAAACGATTTCTGTGAAAATATGGATCTTGTTGATGCCTGGTGGATTCTAAACCCGGATATTAGTAGATTCACATGGCGCCAAAAGCACCCTGAAGTACACTGTAGACTTGATTTCTTCTTGGTATCTCAAAGCATCTTGGGTAACGTCAATCGTACTGATATAACACCTGGCTTCCAGACCGATCATTCCATGATATCTCTAAATATATCCTCCCATACTAACAAAAGAGGTCCTGGCCTTTGGAAATTGAATACATCTCTTTTAAAGGAAGAGATTTACGTAAATCTAATGAAGGAAACTATTCGGGAAACTCAAGAGGAATACAACGATGACGCCTCAGTAAGTCCGACCCTACTATGGGATATGATTAAATTAAAAGTACGGAAAAAATCTCTTAAGTTTGCTGCGGAAAAAAAACGTAAAACTTGCAATAAACAAGCTATCCTTGAGAATACAATATCCCGATTGGAAAGAGAGCTGGAATCCTTGAACTTAGAACAACAACGTAAAGAGTCCATACTTGAAAATCTTGAAGCTTCAAAACTACAATTAGAGGAAATCGTTAAAATGTGCACCAAAGGAGCTATCCTAAGATGTAAAGCTAAATGGTACAATGAAGGAGAAAAGAACACACAATACTTCTTGAAAAACGTCACTTTAAACTTAGTACTATAAGTCAGCTTAAGACGAGGGACAACACTTACATCACTTCCGATAAAGACATCCTTTCTACTGCTGAGGTCTTTTATCGGGATTTGTATTGGTCTCAGCTCCTTCCAATGACAGAAAATGACTATTTTGAAAATGTAAATACTTCTAGGTTAGACCAAAGCGAAGTTTGTCACTGTGAAGGGCTGCTGACTAAACAAGAATGTTTTGAAGCGCTTAAAGACATGCCTTCAGACAAATCCCCTGGTAGGGACGGCCTCCCAGCAGAGTTCTATAGCACTTTTTGAAACGAAATAGCTGGACCTTTGTTAAAGGCACTAAATCATGCATATGAGACAGGTAATCTCTCCATTACTCAAAAGCGTGGAATCATTAAGCTAATTCCTAAGAAAGATGCAGATCCACATTTGATAAAAAATTGGAGGCCGTTAACTCTTTTAAACTGTGATTATAAGATAGCTACGAAAGCCATCGCAAATAGGCTAAAGAATGTGATCCCTAAGCTAATTGACAATGACCAAACAGGTTTTATTAAAGGTCGCTTTATAGGGGAAAACATACTTTTAATTGCCAGCATATGCTTCCTCAAGAAACATCCCAGGCCTCTTACTGTTTGTTGATTTTGAAAAAGCCTTTGATTCCTTGGATTGGACCTTTATTATCAGAACTTTAGAAAATTTTGGTTTTGGCCCATCTTTTATTCATTGGATCAAGCTTTTCTACACAGATATAGAGAGCTGCGTTTTGAACAATGGTTGGGCAAGCAATAACTTTAAACTTCAAAGAGGGGTCAGACAAGGCTGTCCTCTTTCTCCCTATCTTTTTATTTTATCGGCCGAAATATTAGCAAAGGCAGTCAGAAAGAATAATATAATCAAGGGAATTTGTGTGAATAATCAAGAGATAAAACTAGGCCAATACGCTGATGATACTACCTTTATTCTTGATGGAACGAAAGAATCCTTGACAGCTACCTTTCACCTACTTGAGAGTTTTAGTCTCTCTTCCGACCTTAGAATTAATTATAAAAAAACTGAAGCATTGTGGATCGGTTCCTGTGTAGGTAAAGAAGAAAATCTCCTCCCAGAAAAAAATATCCAATGGAACAAAAGTAAAGTTAAATTTTTGGGTGTCTGGCTCTCTACAGATCCCAACATCACCTTGAGAACCAATTATGATGAAAAATTGGAAAAAATTCGAATTGTTTTAAATAGCTGGAAACGTAGACGATTAACACTGATAGGAAAAATTGTTGTTCTTAAGAGTTTAGCTGCTTCACATTTACCCTATATATTAGCGCCACTGGAAACTGACGAAAGATTTCTCAAAGAGATAAATCAAATATTTTATGATTTTTTATGGAATAACAAAGGAGATAAGATTAAACGTAGTGTTTTGATTAACAGTTATGATAAAGGGGGGCTCAAAATGATCGTATCTTCTCGTACAATAAATCCCTTAAATTAGCTTGGGTAAAAAAGTATCTTGATGCGGAAAATATGGGAAAATGGAAACTCTTCTTTGGGGAAGAACTCGAGAAATATGGTGGAAAGCTTTTTTTCAGTGGTAACCTCAATAAAAAGGATACTATGGAGATAACTGATGTAAACAACACCCTAATCCGAGAAATTCTGAGTATTTGGGCAGAAGTTAATTTCGAAGGGTCGGTCAAATCGCAGAATCAGTTTTTGGAACAACCTTTATGGTACAACTCATTAATTAAAGTAGGGAACAAACCTATTTTTTACAAAAAGCTATTTTTAAAAGGCATTTCTAAGGTTAAACACATAATGAGGGACTACAACAAGTTTTTCTCTTTAGCCGAGGTATCGAATATCTACAACATACAAATACAACCATTAACCTTCTTTGGACTCGTATCTTCAGTTCGGTCTATTAGAACCCATGTGACAAAAGAAGGAAGTGAAACAAAACACAAGGATTTCTATAGTTCTTTTATTAAAAGACAAAAGGCCAACAAACTGGTTTATGAAAAGGTAATATCTATGAAAGCTAATACCCCTGAAAAAAGCCAAATAAAATGGGATGCAAACTGTAAATCTGAAAATTGCCATAAACCTGACTGGAGAAACGCCTATAAACTAGCTTTCCGCTGCACCAAGAGCACTAAATAGTCTAACTTTCATTATAGGTTCTTACATAGAATATTACCGACGACTTGTTTTTGACAAAAATTGGCCTTCAAAATAATTCTAAGTGTACTTTTTGTGGAGTTTTCCCTGAAGAACTTTGTCTTCTAATCTGGAATTGTAAAAAGTCCTCTTGTTTTTGGGATGATTTATTACTGTGGTTGAAAGAGAAAGCCATCATACCAGATATTTACCAAAAGAGTATGACTGTCTTATTAGGATTGAAACCAGAAAGCTCTTCATGTCATAATGTTTTAATCAATTTCTGTTTCCTAATTGCCAAGTTCTTCATTTGGTGCTTTAAAATGAGGGAAACCCCTCCAAACATTAAAGGTTTTCTTCCCCTACTGTCTTTTCAATATAGGATCGAATCGTACACCTACACCAAGGAGAATAAGAAATGGGATCCTTTCACAGAACTTTTAAAGTAAAGTAAGACAGAAACGTTAGTCTCGCAGTATCCCTTTTCCCCTCCACATTGAGCGACAATCAAACAAATAGATATACGTTTAAGTAAATATACTTGTAACAGTTCCGCCTTACCGTAATATAAGATATCAATGCACTTTTCAGACATGTTATATTTAGCTTCCATATACCTGTAATTTACTGTACTCTCTATTTCTGTTCACTGGTTTGTTTCATTTTGTAGCTGTATAACTTTTTTTTTCCCCGTTTCTCCGGCGAATAATAATAAAAAATAAATAAATAAATAAAAATGATGTTGTGGATTGACCCCACCCCTAAGACTGGAAATAGCTCATTTGAGAAGAGAAACTTCAAATCAATTTCAAATCAATTTCCTTACTTTATCCACAAATGTACTTAACATGACTTTATCTAACATTCAATTTGTATTTAATTATGTACCCTCTTTTAGTTTAATATCTGCTGGTATATATATTTCAAACTATTTAAACATCTGGTTTTTGTTTCATAGATGGCTGTGGAAGCTGTGAGTAATGCAACAGATGATGTGCTTGAGAAACTGGGATTAATGAAAACGGGAGACAGAGTTAGTCTTAGGGCCTTTTGTCAGAAAATCTCAGTAGGGGAGAGAGAAGTAAAAAGTTCAGATAGTAACAAAAGGAATCTCCTAGAGGCATTTCTCAGTAAAAAGAAGAAGAGACGACAATCTTCTAAGCAAGTTGCAACTACATATTCAGATATTAAGGTTGCAAAAGAAAAAACGAGGAAAATCCAGTTAGACCGGCTCCATTACAATGGGAAAACAGGAAAAGTTCCGGTCTGTGAGGTTGCTTAAAGGTGGGAGGTCAAGAGAAGTAGACATTCCCGTAGAAGCCAGAAAAGATGTAATCATAGCACAATGCTTAAAGCTCTTTTTCCCAAATGGCTCAAGTAAATGTTCAGGAAAGGCTTCCAAAATGGACTTTGGCCTTGCAAATTTCAAAACAGAAGCCACTGAAGACACAGGACATGTGGATGAATCAGAGCTTCCATTTACATTATTGAATTACTTGGAGCCCACAAGACATGCAAAATTAGGCTGTAGTTGACATCCAGATGTAAATAATTCCCGGTAATGAAGTTACCCAGTCAGATAAGCGCACCACTAAGCAACATGACAGGTCAGATTGTAGCACTGTGAAAGTGGTTCAAAAACAAGGTAACGGTACCGGTAGCAGTGGCGATGAGGATGATCTTAAACCCATATTGGTAGTAGAGGATGAATTAGAGCAGACAGGGCATGACACATTGTTTGGATCATCAGAGCAGCGTGACATCATCAAGGCTGAACAGGACAGTGCTTATTTTGCATCACTTGCAAATGACAGAGCCACAGAGGAGGCAAGAAAGGAAGCCATAGAGAGACTGATAATGGAATGGCAGAGGAAGGAGTCCCTTCAACAGATGCGTGCTCTGGTCCAGGTTCGTCATCCAACCATGAGTTTATTAAG
>NC_090874.1:31328706-31331206 GCF_036669935.1 Montipora foliosa
TTGCCCTATTTTGGCAAGAATTCAACGATTCCTCCACCCTTGGGGAAAGAGAAAGAGTACCAACCCTTAGACATGACTTCCAATCCAGTGAGTGGGCAGCAATTGGAAGGATACTTGCAAAAGGATTTGGATCTAGGCTTAGCCAAAAGTTCATTGTGAGTGTCTTAGTCACAATAAAGACACACGGAATAAGAATAAGATGGACATCCCAGGATACAGAACGGCCGCAGGCCAAAGAACCTTCTATTATCGAGCGGTTTCTTTGTGGAATAACCTACCGGGAAGTCTCACTGAGATGACAAACCTTGTATTATTCAAAAAAGAACTAATGCGTCATTTACAAAGAGAATGTTAGAAGCTTTCAATGATTTTAACATATATCAAATTTCTTGTCAAATTTGTTATATAAATATGATTCTAATCATTTCTTACTGTTTTATAGTTTTAAGTATTTTATTGAATATTGTAATTACTTTAAGAATTTCAAATATTTAATCATTTCTCATTGTTCTATAGTTTTAGATATTTTATTGAATATTGTAATTACTTTGAAAAGCCAGAATTTGGAAAGTAATAAAGTTATTATTATTATTACTGGTTACTTAATCGGAGAGAATGCTGTCCCAGAACAGACTCTCTTGAAGTCGTTTCAGAAATATATTGCCAAGGATGAATAGGACATTGTTGCCGAGGCTCTCACAGGAAATCTAGATGACACTGAGCTGATTGACATGCTTGACAGGTTTGGCTGTAGGAAAGTACCCACGCAAGAAAATGCTAAAGATCTCATTCTGGAAGTTGCTCATAAAGAAATTGTACAGAAGCCCCAGTATGTGGCAGATGCTTGGCGAACGACCCTGGTGATGCTGAAAAGCAAACAGGAACTGTCTACGATCGAAGGACTCCGTAACATGTACCAGGAACTCGAACCATCTAACAAAAAGGTGTTAAACATGTTACTGGCAACACCAAAGAACAACTCTGAGCGATCATCACTCGACTACTTGAAACAACTTGTTAGAAGAATGGATCAGGGTCAACTGAAGTCATTCTTGAGATATGTGACGGGAGCAGATGTCCTGTGTGTCCCTTCTATAATTGTCCAGTTTACAACCCTTGATGGATTGGCAAGACGACCCATCGCACATACCTGTGGTGCCTTACTGGAGCTTCCAGCCACTTATGACTCATTTCCAGAATGAAGAGAGGAGTTTGGCAATATTCTTGCCAAGACAAAGTAGCAAAATGATATAATGCGACTGTGGCTGGATCTTGCAGGGTATGGACCCGCTTACTCCATTCCCCACTCTACTGTAGTGGAGTACTGTCATCTTTCATAAACTGTTCATAACAATCGACTCAATCAATACTTTGTTTTATGCCGTTTTTTCACGTTCGGGCAGATTAGTTAGACCGACACGCCAATGAATGTCTGCTGGTGTATCTTTTGTTTCATTAGCCGAAAGCTTCTGTTGGTAGTTAGTCTGGTTCAAGTTCTTGGTTGTGTTTGTTTGCCGTTTTTACTGCAAGCTTTCAATTTCTAAAGCTTACAGTTAGGTAAACAGAAAGAGGACGAGCAGTCTTCATGTTTTTGTATAACCCAGTGGCTGACTTATGAAACAGAATATCGAAAAACTGTTTTATGTGCGATTTTCATTGAGATGTAATGTATAATATGTAATATAACATATACATTTTCAAACACCGAGAAGATAGCGATGAGCAGAAAATCATATTGCGAGTTTTTTTTATATTTTTTTTAATTTCAAACCTTTATTACAATACAATGCAATTAATAAGTGACATTACTGTAGAAACGTTGCTTACAATAAAGTTAATTGATACAGCCATGGCTCTTACATCACTAACTCTACTTGTACAAACGAAAACATCTTTCATTAAATACATTTAGAGAAAAAAAAACAAACAAACAAACAAAACAATAAATGAATATGTACACATATAAAAACAGAAAGATAGGCTAGACATACCAATACGAAAAAAAGAAAAGGAAATAAGAAGATTACACTGCTTTCTAGTTGATGATGGTGCGTGACATAGGAGAACCAAACTAAATGAAGAGTGTCGAAAAGCAAAGGAAATTTTCAAGCTTAGGAGCTTTACCTTGTGTCTTACAGATCCATATAAAATATCTGGCAGGTAGGAAGTAAAGGTACATTTGTTTGTGAAAAAGATTCGGCCTGAGGTCTAAAGCAATTGCTGCGTCAAGGTTGATTTCTCTAAAATCGTTGTGTTGTCAAGTTTGTCTGTAATCCAGCCTTTAAAATATCTCCAAAAAGAGGAGGTTACACTGCAGGACCAAAATAAATGAATTATACTCTCTATTTCAAATTCACAAAAGGTACAAATATCGCTTTGCTTAAGCCCTATTTTCCTAAGAAAATCATTTGTAGCTAACCTTCGATGAAAAAGTTTAAACTGGAAGGTGATTAATTTGGTTACTTTAATGTATTTGAATGGGGCTTGGTAAACAGATTTC
>NC_090874.1:31338706-31353706 GCF_036669935.1 Montipora foliosa
GTATTCCTTGGAATGAACGGATCAATCTGGAGGAGGCCTCCGAGGCAGAAGTCATGATGTTAAGAGATAATTTTTTAAAGTTTGCAAAGGATAACTTCAGTACCGCGACAGTTACAATATTAATGAAAGATTATGCCAACGAGTTCAAAGAAGTTAGTTCACCATTGCCCAGTATTGACTTCCATTTACAGTTTATTCAAGCAACGTTCGTTTCGTGGTCGCGTTCCGATCCCAAAGTCAGCAAAGAAATTTTGAAGGGTAAAATTTTACTAAGTTTGTCAAGCAATTGCTTTTCGTTTCAATCCACTAAACCTGAGGCGGACGAAAGTGCAAGACTTTTGATAGGATTCTCTGATGTTCTTGGTTTGGAAATTACTGACGATTCCATAGTTCTAGATGTCAAGTCAATATCAAAAATGGAGAGGAAGGTTCGCAGGCACTCGGCTACGCAGAGTTCTACCATTGAAGCAGACATCAACCAGAAATCGAGTGGCAAATGGACAGAGCAATGTATCCTGGCTAGTGACAAACCACCATACCGGATTACGGTAGGACTGATACGTCAAAGAGAGCCAAAATTCATCCAGTTGAAAGACCTGCTACTGAAGATTCCACCCTTAAAGCCAGCAGTCGATGGAGGCCTACAGGCAACTTACACACCAAGTTCACACGTCCATGGCAATCCCAAGGAAAGATATCCCGTCCTGAAAGATCTCACTTTCATCAGAGCCGGACAGCTAGCTTGTTTAGATCTGTTAACAACACTTCCACAGCAGAATAAAACTGAGTAAGTCGTCAAAATGTACTCACTGATTGAATGTAAATTCAACACGCTTCTACGGGAAAGAATCGAGCGCTGAGGAAATCCGAATGAATTACACGAAGATTTGACTCACAGAAGACATCCTAGCAAGTAAGATTTTGACCTTTCAATTTCAGTCTAATTTAGAACAAATATCTCTCTTCCATGGACCGATTTCTGTATCGTAAACCTTCTGCCATAGCAACCGACTGGCCGCCATGATTCGAAAACAGATTGAATTGGTGCGCGCATTGGTTTGTGGGATGCTTCATTAAAATTTCTTTCCCCAGATCTCCGCAATGACGTCACAGATCACCTGGATGACAGTTGGGCAAGCCAAGTATGCTGGGAACCCGATATTTTGATATCGGATCCCAGAGGATCCCAGCTGGCTGGGCATGTAATCGTGTACACCGGGCCAGCGTACCATACCGGTCCAGATTTTCCTTTTCTTGAAAGGAAAATTACCCCCTGGTAAATTTGTATTTCTATTTTTAACTAGAAGAATTAGAACACCATGAACCAACATGAGACCAGCAAAATAACGCATCAAATTGCTCCAAAAACCACTTGACACCAACATCTTCCATGCTAGATTTAACCTGTAGCTCGCTCAAAGCTAGTCCGTCCCAGCTAGCTCCGCTCACACAATACAGCGACGAAAAAGATCTCGGGAAACCAAGGCAACCCAGTTAAGCGGGCTAGCCCTGGTCATGTAATCAGCAGACTCAATTTCAACTGTGAAAATATAGACTCTGCTAACAGTTACTGACGTCACAAGATGTCTGTTACAGGTGCTATTAGATTTTCTCTATTTCCTCAAGGAGAGTGACAAATAAAATGGCCGCCTCTTCAGCAGTGCAGGGAACTGTAAATTGTTTTCCCCCATTATTATGCCTGCAAGCTGTATGAATTGATCCGAGCAACCACGTTGTGAAGGAAGATAGCAGCAACTCTCCTCTGCAAGCTCTAATTCATCAAAGTCGACATCTTCCATGTAGTTTCTTGTGTTTGACAGTTCCGGAAGAAAAAACAATAACATCAGGCCTTCCAGATGGAGACTCTACATTTGTTGAAGGGCGAATTCGATGGAGATTCCACAATCTCGCAATACGTACATAAAACAGAACTTAACACACTCTATCTGAATGCAGTCATCATTTTTCACTATAGAGCCCACAGCTCATTATGTCTTTGAAAAAGCCTATCCACCATTTAGTACAGTCTTTACCCAGCATGCCCCACCAGGCTTCTATTCGTTGGTTTGACCCTGATTGTCCATACATGAAACTGTTATCTCCCGCCCGGTCATCTCTAGCATCTCGTTTTAAAAATCTTTGTGCTGCTGCCACACAGCCATTTTCAGTTCCGCAATCAGCTTGTATAACTCTTGCTGTTACTCCGAGTTGCCGAATACAGTCAATAAATGCTGGCAAACTACAGATGAATGATTGTTAGTGGGTCCAACATCTAGCCACAAAATTATTCTACTAAAGCCGTCTATAGCTCCGTGGATACAGAAAGCGAAGGGCTTCAATTTATCATAGCTGTCATTGTGCCATAAGTAGTTTGGCCCCTTGGTTCTGTATTGCCTCCTTCCTCTTCAGCCTATGCCTTGCTCTTTGCTCTACATCGTCGGGATCAAGGATCTTTAATAACTCTCGAACAGTTTCTCTGTCGACAACAAGGCTGCAATCATTTACTAACCTTTGAGTCGTTTGTCTGTATTCTATGTTACTTCCACTTCCCCTTAGTTCTTTTTCAACAACTTGGTGAACCTCCCTTAAGTCACTAGGGTTTCTTCTTCTTCCAAGTCCTTTGGCTTTCAAGAGCCTTTTTAACTGTCTAAGGCGACAGAAAAGTCGGCAAAAAAGTTGTCACACAAGAAAAAAAATGATGACCTTGGCATTTACCAGGCTCCGTATATTTCCCATCCTTGAGTCTTCTTTTTCGCTTGCTTTCTCTTCCTCACATTGGTTCGAAAGAATATGGTTCCAGTTCTGCATAAACTTACGCGTATTAAAGACAAAGAAAGCAGAGTACTATCTTGAGACATACGATAACAGAAGATTTTAGGGAAAACCAGGTGCTTGCTTGGGTGCAGACGTCATAACATGACAGCACACATTCACTTTTCGGAAGAAACCAGAGACAAAATGGGGGCCATTCAAATTGGCAAAAAAGCAGCTAAGGATTTCGGGCAAATTCAAGACCTTCAAGATGAAAAAGGATTTTTCCTGTTTTTTTAGGTAAAGGACGTTATATTTCGACAATAATGCGACACAGAAAAAATTGTTCTTCTAGCCTTCAGTCTCCTTTAAGTATTTGGGTTAATTTACATTTCCTTATCTTTATTTCATGCTCTCATTCTAAATACAAACACCAAAATAAACATACTCAATCGACTCAGTCTCAGCCTGAGGAATGTTTTTAATACGTTGTTATAATTTTGGTTAATCTCAGCCTTGACGTTCTTATAAAAAAATGTTCTTTTAAGAAAAGAGAGTGTATAGGGTTTATGGAAATAGTTATGCTTCTGCATAAAGTGCAAAATCAACCATCAATGTGTACAGTTTACAGTGATCACACAGATCAAACACCTGAGCTGACAGCATGCAGTAAACAAACAAGCCTTGCAAACAATAACCAACAATTTCAATCAACAACTAAGACTACTGAAATTACTTGCACAGTAATCTCTTTCACAACATTTTTCGTTTGACTGACAATCTTTTCTCCCTCTCTCTTCAGTTCAGAACAATAGCAAAAATCTATACTTATTCAGAAATCAACCTAAGGCGTAGTAAATTCGCTTACTCGACTGCAATTTCACAGTCAAACAAAGCAGCTTACAACTTTCAACACGGAATTGCAAACGTTTTGAGGCCTTCTTGGGTTTTTTAAGCTAGTTTTACAAAATATGTGAGTCATCGAGGCATATACTAAGAAGGAAAACATTACCTTGAAAGCTAACAGTTGTAAACAAGTGTTTTGTCTCTCGCTCTATTTCTCTAAGTTTACGTTGATTTTCATTAAAATTTTCCCTTCTTCTCTTTCCTCAGCTTCTCTCTAGGATTTCTTCCTTTAAATTTCTCAAATTTCGTTGCCTCTTCTCTCATGCTCTTTCCTGCTCTTTATCCCATTGCTTGTCACTAATATATGATTATGAAAAAACGCGGGTTGTGAATGCCACCCTGCCACATAATTTCCCGCCAAGGAAATTGCTGAACAGTTCCTTCCCCAGACGCTGGCCTGCCTCCCCACCTCCACCCCAAAAGTCTGTGCAAGCGAACATATGTGACGTCAGTCTGTAAGGTCGGACGTACGTGACGTCATAATCAAAATTTTTCCCATAGATAGATTACCCAAAAAAATGTACCCATGGTGCTCCACTCGCATGCCTGTGCTCCGCTATTTATCAAATAGATTCCATGTTGCTGTGCATCTGTTCAATAATAGATCACAGATAATGTCAAAATGTGGTAAGAAGAAAAAAGTGGCACAGGAGGCGATAGCAGAGTGTGTCACTGATGTTCAAACAAAACAGCTGCAACACCTATAAAATAGCTGCATACTATCCATTCACAGACCGTTCATTTCAGTTTGTGCTGTGCGGTTTCGAAAATACCGATCACATGGTGCTATTCCTTTGTTCTTCCCACGGCCGAAAAAAGAAAATAACCTGAAGAAAAGTTCCACCATGCACTGGTGGCTCAGTTGGTTGAGCACCCGGCTGTCATGCAGGAGGTCGTGAGTTCAACTCAGACCAGACCAACACTCAGGGTCTTAAAATACTGAGGAGAAAGTGCTGGCTTTGTAGCGACACCTGCGAATAGTTATGGTTTCAAGTCTTCTCGGATAAGGACTATAAGCCTGAGGTCCCATCTCATAACCCTTGAGTATCAGTTCTGTGGGACATTCAAGAACCCACACACTATTCGAGAAGTGTAGGCCATGGAGTTCCCGGTGTTGTGGTCTGATCTATGGATATAGGGGTTAGGTGTCAATTGGGACAAAAGTTCTGTTCCTCTCCCCTGCCACTCCATGAATTGTGCCGAAGAAATTAAACTAAAGTAAACTTATTTCCTCAGACAAGGCTTTTCCTGGGTTACCCGTAATAGCTTCGGTTGGTTTTACTCTCCATTAACATCATTTCAAGCTTTTGTCTTTGGGGAGAGCAACATAAAATAGCATCACAAGATCAGTATCTTCGAAACCACAGAGCCACAAAAAATGTTATCTTGTGATCAGAATTTTTTAACTGCAGACTGAAATTGTTGGTTCCGTGAAGTGAGTTGAAAAAAAGCCCTTCTCCACAGACGTCTGAGATCGATAGTACATGGTGTTGCAGGTGACATAAATTAGTCTGTTCCACTCTCACAGATATGGTTTGTATTATGTTGTTGACTGTCACATAGGAGGCGGTCACGGGCATCCCAAGACCAAAATACAGGACCAACCGACAATTTCAAATAATACAATAAGAAAGACAACTCGAACAAAGTCAATTTCATGGCGATATTCACCAGAGCTATACGGATGTTATTGCTATATTTCGATTTTCTTCAAAATCATCATCATCATCATGATCGAAATATAGCAATAACATCCGTATAACTCTGGTGAATATTGCCATAAAATTGACTTTGTTCGGGTTGTCTTTCTTACTGTATTATCCCAGGACCCCCGGCCCCCTTCCTGGCTATGCCCCTGACAGTCATCTGAAATGAATTTTTACCTCGCAAACTGAATTGTGAAGTTATTTGTGAACATAAATTTTCACTTGGAGATTATATCAGTAACAACAAGCTGTCAAAGCCACGACTTACTTACCGGTACTGTCTAAGCCGAAAAAAAACCCTTATGATCAGAAGAATAACAGTGGCACAGATGATTTGAAGCCTCACCAGTCAGCTACTGATTTATAAAAGAGATTGGTTGATACAAGATCGCAGTGAAAAAGATGGAGATGAATTGATGCTTTATCAGCCTAAGTTTGCTTCTACATCAAACCAAGAGTGTCCCACTCAGTGCATACAAGGTCTACAAGATGATAGCTTAGATCATGATTCAGAAGTCATGTTTCAAGGATCAGATGTCTCTTTGTTGTTGGTTACACTGTGGTTGATGATATTCTGCATGCAACGTAACATTATTATTTTGTATTAATATGCATTTTAACAAATAAAATATCTCATTTCTTCCGTTTTTCAAAGGAAATTTTGATCTCAAAGTTTTTCTGTGTTGTCATGGTTTTACATGTACGAAATGACGCCTTGCTTTGATTACCTGCTTTCATTAATCTGAGTTAAACATTTTCTTAAAAAATTTGCACCAATGATTGATGTTTTCAGAATTTTTCAATGCATTTCTATGAATAAAAATAATGCTCGAATATGTCAGCTCCCAGTTTGGACCATGGGTGGCGCCTGGTCATTTTATGTGGCTGGAGTTTGTCTCTGCATTTCTCGGGCTGCTATCTCTGGCAAACGCTGCACTTTGAAACTTAATCTCTTACTTCCGCATTGATTCTTGGCCAGTAGAGTAGCTCCCGGACTCTCCTTAAACATCCACCAATTCCAACGTGGACCTGAGGATTTCTTTGAGCACCTCAGCCCGCAGCAAATGAGGAACAACCAGACATTCTCCGCAATAGACCAGTCCACTATCTTCGACTAGTTCACTTCAACTGTCATAGCAATGGCCATCCCTTGTGTATAGCACTAATGAGTAGCTGCATCTCTGGGTCACACTCTGTGACTTGTTTAAACTCTTGCAGTCGTGTGGGTGATACTGAAAGTCCATCTACGTGCTGAAGTTCTTACAAGGCACGTACTTCACTACTATCATGTTTGGCGTCCGCGGTTGTCAGTCTGTAGGCGCGGCTTAAGCCATCCGCAATGAACATTACACGGCCTTCCTTGTACTGAATTTCCAGTGAGTAATTTTGCAACGCCATGCGCATTCTTTGTAGTCACTTAATTGACTAATAATATTGGCCTCTTGAACACTGCTTGTAGTGATTCATGGTCAGATTCAACATGTACGATCTCTCGGTCATATATATCCACTGTGTTAAATGTGACTTTATGCTGCGCCAGCCACTGCCACTCCGCATCTTTATCCTCTAAACTTTGCAACAGCTCTGTCATTTCCCTCAGATGCGGCATGAACTTTGAAAGGTAGTTCACCATTCCTAGAAAACACTTAAGGGCGGCAACGTCTTCTCGTTCAGGAAGGGCGACAATCGCTGCAATCTTACAGGGGTCTGGTTTGAGTCCCTCGGGAGTGAGTTGGTGTCCCATAAACTATATGTTAGTCTGAGCATGCTTTACTTTGTCTTTGTTCAGTTTGAAATTCCATTCCCCTGCATATTGTGAAGAATGCTCTTTGGCAACATTCAAGGCTCTTGTAAGCTTCTTCAGTGGTGTTGCCGAAACCAGTGATGATAAAGTCATCAGCAATGACTTCCACACCTTGAAGCCACTCGACCAATTTGTGTAGGTTCTTTGCCATTCTACTGGAGCGGAACTGATGCTAAAGGGCATGCAAAGCCAATGGTAGCGTCCAAAGGGAGTGTTGAAGGTAGTTTTGTACCTGGACTCGAAGTCTAGCTTCTCCTGCGAGAATCCGTCTTTTGCGTCAACTACTTTCTTGGGTCTACACAAATTCGAATTCTGTTTGGGTTTATTACTGCCAGCATACTTGACACCCATTCTGTTGGCTCTGTCACTGGTGTGATGACGTTTCGCTGCACTAATTCATCTAATTTTTCAATGATTCTGGGACGAACTTCCACGGGAACTCTTCTCGGGGGTGAACCTTTCACACTCTCATTCGTGGTGATCTTGTATTCGCCTCAAAGTTCCCCAAGACCCTCAAACACATCTTTGTATTCTTCAAGGATTGTGTTGTTGTTTGGGGGCAATTTTGCGAGCAATAATATGTCACAATCGACTAGCGTGACAATTCCAAGTATGATACTTGTGTTAAGCCACAGGACAGGCTGATAATCGGCATTGACGACATTGAAAGTCAGACTTCTCTTTCTGTCCTTATGCCAGACTGGAAGGCTTATCTTTCTGGCAAGTTGTTTTCATTCACCACTGTATGAATCTAGTGAACTTAAGCATCAACAACGAAATTGACGACGATGTTTGCCAACCACGGTAGACTGGGAATAGCGTTTCGGCTTCAGTGGGAAAAACAAAGTTTAAGCATTTTAACCTCAGATCGTCTACGGATTTTTTCCTGGTGTACCCATTTCTCGTCATTATGGCATTTAGAGACGTTTGCAATCTACTTCTTTTAAGCCATGACGATGGAACAATCAATGACGAAGAATTTCTTGTTCTTAACGACCTCTACTTTACTCATGCACGCCTTTTGATTTAGAAGAACTCGACGAATCTGAGTGTACAATGTTTTACAAATTCCTGACACTCTTACCTGTAATTAGCGCTCGGTGTGCAATGCAGTTGAAGACCTTTGTATGCTACTTAAGCGCTTGTCATATCCATGCAGATAAGGAGATATGACCATCCCATTTGTAAAACCTGTGCGAGTGCTCAGCATGGTTACTAACCAGATGATCGATTATGTTTACAATATTCATGGCCACAAGGTGTTCCAATGGAACCATCAAGTCTTGAACCCAAATTGCTTTGGATTTATTACCTGTAATCAGAACACCAGAGAATTCTTTACCATGGGCAAAAGAGGGTACATGCCCTGAAATTCCAGAGCGTTGCTTTGCCCAGTGGCTTAATTGGAAACTTATATGGCCCAGTTGGTAAGTTGTAGAAAGCTCATCTCTTTCAAGATTCATGCATGAATGCAACCACATGCACATGAACTTTAAGCCTCCCTTCATAAAACAGAATGCAACTTTATGGAACTGGTTTCAAACACTAAAGCTATGTGCATGTAGAACTTGTATTATAACTGGATTTATTTCTATACTGGCCCCAGTTACTTGTAGTGCTCATTTTACAGACCACTTTGCAAAATACCATAATACTCTTTGTTTGTCCCCCGAAATTTTGCATTAGCATTGTCCCAAGAGTCCCAAGAGTAACTGGAAACAATGCTTATGCAAAATTTGGAGGGTCAAACAAAGAGTATTATGGTATTTTCCGAAGTGGCCTATTAGATGGAACTTATACCTGATAGCTAAAATACAGTCAATTTTACTTCTAGAGGGAAGAAAACATGATGCAGGCATGTTGACGGACTGTCAGTTGCTTCGTGACTTTGGCCAGTATGCATTTAGCCCTACAGGTATATCCCTCTGTGTGTACGGTGGCCCTGCATATCCTCTGAGAATACACCTTCAAGGTCCCTTAAAACATGGCATCCTGACACCAAATATGGTGCTGCATGTATAACACAAACATGAGTGCTGTGAGAAGCTCGGTTGAGTGGTCCTTCAAATTCAATGATTTAAAAAAAAATCTCAAACTTTTCCAAAACAGTGTAGGCAAGATGTACAGTATTGTGAAAAAGTAATGAGAGCGAAATGCGCGAATTTCGTTCTTTTTCCCTGCGAACTTTCCACGAAATTTCGCTCGAAAATTCGAGCGTCGTTTCGCGATGTTTCTAGCGTAATTTCGCTAAAACAAAGAGAAAAAATTCGCCGCATTTTCGAGACCAGCGCGAAAAACCCAAAGCGAAATTTCGCTTGTTGTACGCGAAATTTCGTAGTGTGGTTTGTAAAGATCGATCACATATCGATCGGCTATTCAGTTTTGTAAACAACTGCAGTCACTTTGACAGCACTTTGATGTTCAGTACAAGTATTTTGGAAATAGTTCAGTAGTTGTGTCCGTTTCAATTCTCTACAAAATTCGCCCTTTGTAATGTGTTTTCATTCATCTTTCTCGGCAGAGAAGACTCGACAAAACATATGCAATTTCAATCCTTTGGTTGTGAAGACAAACTGTTGTCAACAATGCTAAGCCTGTAAATATAAAAGAGCCGGCGAGTGTTATCTTGTAGCGTCACCGCGGCAAAAATGGTTCCCGGGTCAACATTTGTATTACACCAGAAGTTTTTATTGACATGATGTCTTATACGTATAGAGCTTACTTACCAATTTTGCGCATTTGTTCATTTATAAAAGCTTTTGCTTCCATGGACAACTTTGACGGTCTTCCTGAGCGCGGTAAATTTTAGACTTTTCACTAAACGTGCAACACTTGGAAAGCTGACGATTAAGCCTTCTTTTTTTAAGACCCTAAATATTCCAGCTGGGTGGAGGCCTTCCTTGTGTGGAAACTCAATTCGAGTTTTCGCTTAAGTTGATACTTTCGGCATGGTTATCCTTAGTTAGCTTGAAGGCAGGCTGATGACAACTTGGCCTCCTTCGCAGCTGACAACTGTGAGCTTTGAATTAACATACAATTTGTCATTATGGTGACGAGTAAAGAATCTCAACATTGTGCAGAGCGTGGGTTCTGGTACAAGTATAAAGATGCCGTTACACTGTGAAATGTTTCGTGCAACTTTTCTCGCAATGTTTTGGCGACATTGTGGCGAGAGAAGTTGCACAAAACATTTCACAGTGTAACATACCCTGCAACGGCCAAAATCATTGCGAGACAAGTTGCGCGAAAAGTAGAACCTAGCAACGGCTCTTGTTACTTGTTTTGCAATGATTTTGGCCGTTACTGTCCTAAATATGATAATCGTTGTAATAAGGGTAATTAGTGACGTCATAGAGCGCGATCTCTTTAATCCAATAAACCTACTGAATGAACCAGGACTTATCTTTTATGTTGTGTTAAAATCGCAACATTGATGCCGAGACCCGGCTCTTTCCGACCAAAATGTCAGAAGAGCTTCAAAGACTGAAGTCAGTACGAAGTTCGTACAGAGGGAATTGCACTCAAGAGTTCAAAAAAGCCGACAGACTATTGAAATCGGCGCCGCTCATCACCGCCGAACTTAAAACACTTCAAGATCGACTAACAAGAAGAGTAAACGACATATCACAAATGGACTCCCAAATAGCCATGGCCATTTCCGAGGAAGAGCTAGAGAACGAGATAGAAGATGCCTTGTCAGTTCAAGACACCATCTCCGACTACAACTTCATGATAATGGAAGCATTGAAAAACAACCAACACGATAAACCGGTGAGTTCTTTCCATGGACTCTCTGACCAGAGCTACCCCACCGAAAGACGAAATATCGAGTCTGCGAACATTTTATGACTCCTACGAATCAAACATTCGTGGTCTGGAGGCCCTCGATGTAAAAACCGACACGTACGGCTGCCTTCTTATACTGATACTCTTGAAGAAATTACCAGAATCCATACGTTACGCGATATTCAGATCTGACAGTTCGGCGGATAAGTCACTTGACAAGTTACAAATCGCACTTCGACGAGAAATTAAAACAATCGAGAAGGGTTGCCTGTCAACCACGAAAAGCTACGAAACATACGACGAAGAACCACTTGTTCCGACAACGGGATCGATGCTATCCAGAACGCAGCCAAGAACGCAGAGCGAGAAACAACGCCCGAAAGAAAAGAAATGCGCCTACTGTGACGGTAACCATTGATCAGACAATTGCAGCGAATTCGTAACTGTGCAAGAACGTTACCAAGTACTACAACCACAACAAAACAAAATGTTTTTCTAAGCGGCGCTGCATGAAGTGTAAACAGAAGCATCATACTTCACTTTGCCACGGACAAACACAAAACCCGCGTCTAACCCGTCAACCTCAAAGATCGAGCAAACGAAAGCAAACACACACGACGAACCGAAGGAGACTCACAAAGAGAAGAAAGCCCACTCAGCCAATACCCACGTAGGAACAACCCACGTAGGCACAACACAGTTGCTAGATCTGCAACATAATCAAATCCTAATGCACTCAGTTAGAACAACAGCAATCGGCCAAGGATTTCAATGCTCACAGGCACATATTCTCTTTGATACAGGCTCGCAGAGGACGTTTATCACCTTAAACATGAGGAACCGACTAAACCTCAAAACTATACGCAAAGAACTCCTTCACGTAACCACATTTGGCGATATCAAAACCACCAGAAGAAACTACGACGTAGTCTCACTCAATCTAGATACGGGAAAGGAAAGTTTATCATTAACGGCACTTGTAACTCCTACAATCTGCCCACCACTGAAGATAAAAGCTTTCAAAATTCCCCCCCGAACTAGAAGGTCTAAAACTAGCAGACACACCTATCGGAAACTCAGAAGTGGATATACTTATCGGAAACGACCAGTATGGTCACCTGATCACGGGCAAGATGATCAAAACGAGTAACAAAGCCATGATCGCTATCGAAAGCAAATTTGGCTGGCTTCTAGCAGGATCCACCTCTAATATACGAAACAGCAACACAATGGGATGTCACCGGATCGACACCCAGTCCACCGAATCACAACTTGACAGCATACTCACCAAATTTTGGGAAACAAACCAAATCCCTGACGAACGCAATCAAGACGATTCCGTCATGAAAACATTTCGAAAAACAATCAAATTCAATGACACTTCGGGTAGGTATAGTGTAACGATCTGCCGTCCAACCTGAACCTCACTGTAAAACGACTAGCCAGTCTCCAGCGAACCTTAAACAAAAGAGACCACGCACTTATGGGCAAATACGACAAGCAACTGCAGGAGCAGCTTCAAATGGGATTTATAGAGATAGTACCGGGCATGCATCACCACGAAGAAATCGTCCACTACATCCCTCACTTCCCAGTGTTTAAAGAGGATAGCGCAACAACAAAAATGAGAATAGTCTATGACGCCTCAGCAAAGCAAAACTCCAATTCACCAAGCTTAAATGACTGTCTTCAAACCGGAGAGAACCCAACGCAAGACCTGACAGGAATTCTTCTCCGATGCAGAGCACACAATGTGGCATTCATCGCCGATATCGAGAAGGCATTTCTCCAGATCGAACTCCACCCAAACGTTAGAGACGCCACATGATTTCTTTGGCTTAAAGACATCAACAAACCAGCCACCGATACAGATAACTTACGAGCATATCGGTTCCAACGCGTTCTATTTGGAGCGACTTCGTCACCCTTTCTTTTAATTGCAACAATCCAGTATCAATTAATGAAAGCACATACATGGATAGCTACTGACCTCATCAACTCAATGTACATGGATAACGTGGTGACGGGGGGTGACAGCCAGGAAAAGGCCATGGAATACTATACATTATCACGAAACTATTTGAAGGACGCTGGAATGAATCTGAGAGAATGGAATTCGAACTCACCAAACCTTAACATCAAAGCAAAAGAAGACAAATGCCCAGCTAAAAATCCGCAAACCAAAGTACTAGGTCTAAAGTGGGATGCGACACTGGACACGCTATCACTCTCACTCGATAAGATGATAAACGACATTTCACAAGCGACTCAACAAAAGATGAGCAAAAGGTCTGTCCTAAGCATCGCCTCAAAAGTATTCGATCCTCTCGGATTTGTTGAAACTATCACCGTTAAAGCAAAGATCATGATACAAGACATATGGAAACAAAATATGACTTGGGACCAAGAAATAAGGAATGACTTAAAAGAACAGTGGATTAAATGGCTCGACGATATTAGCAACCTGTCCATGTTCAAAGTACCAAGACCATATTTCAGTGACAACATCACCAGCAAACAACTTCATATATTCTGTGATAGCAGTCAACGAGCCTACGGTGCGGTTGCATACCTCCGAGGAACATCAGGAAACATGACGCAAACAAGCTTCGTGATTGCCAAAACAAGAGTTGCACCCGTTAAGACGCAAACACTTCCACGATTGGAACTACTAGCAGCACTGTTAGGAGCCAACCTAGCGACGTACATCACGAAAACTTTACAACTCGGAAAGGAATGCGAAATCGTCTACTGGAGCGACTCACAAATTGTGCTATCGTGGCTTTCATCCAACAAAAGACTGCAACCATTCGTACACACGCGAATACCCAAGATAACGCAAATAACAGGGACACATAAATGGATGTTCTGTCCCACATCCTCAAATCCTACAGACTTAATAACACGAGGAATAAGCACAATGATGTTCTATCAGATAGAGCATTATGGTTTGAAGGTCCATCGTGGCTAAAAGCACCGAATGACCAGTGGCCACAAGTTCAGTCAAAGGAACCTATCTCAGACATAATCGACAGTCCACAAATGCATATAATAGTCAAATCAGATAGCCCTAACATACTTGACTCAATAGACTTAGAGAGGTACAGCACCTTAAACAGAGCAATCCGAGTAACGGCCACACTCCTTCACTATATGGCGAAAAAGGAGCACAAAGTCTACTATTACAACTTAAATAATGCAGGATGCTCGACTTGCATTACTAAAAGGAACCCAAAGAAAATACTATGAACGCGAAATCACTAGCTTAAAGGCGAAAACGAAGTCAAAACCATCGGCTATCATGCAACAACTAGGACTGTTCCTCGATGACCAAGAAGTACTTCGCTGTCGTGGTAGACTACACTATGCAGACCTTCACTATGACACAAAATTCCCATTTCTGTTACCTAAAAATAGCACATTCACTTCATTGGTCATCCAACATACACATACAATGCTCAAACATGGTGGAGTTCAGGACACATTAACTCAAATAAGACAACAATTCTGGATACCCCAAGGTCGACAACTTGTTAAAAGGCTCATATCGAAGTGTGTTATATGTAGAAAACATGAAGGACCACACCTTCATTCCGTTCCAACACCACCATTACCCAAAGAACGGATTTCACAGTCACAGCCCTTCCAACACACAGGCATCGACTTCGCAGGACCTATGTACGTCAGTAACAAGAATACTACATCGAGCAAGGTCTATGTATGCCTATTCACCTGTACTGCCATAAGGGCAACACATCTTGAACTGGTTGAAGACCAAACAACTGAAGCCTTTCTAAGAGCATTCAGACGATTTATAGGCAGAAGAGGCGTTCCGGAGACAATCATCTCTGACAATGCCAAAACGTTCAAAGCAGCTGCACAAGACCTAGAAACTCTACATAGCGGAATTCTCTCTCACACTTCAACTCAGAACTTCCTTGCAAACAATGGCATACGTTGGAAATTCATAGCCGAGAGAGCTCCGTGGTGGGGAGGATTTTATGAAAGACTGATAGGAATGACCAAAAGATGCTTGAAGAAAACAAT
>NC_090874.1:31363706-31376206 GCF_036669935.1 Montipora foliosa
ATAAACAGATAACCGCCAAACTTGGCAAGAACTTAAAACTTATTGTCCTTAACAGGTTCTGCATGTCAGACCGGAAGTATTGTTATCACGTGACCTGTGAGGTCACTCCTAACTTTTCTGCTGTAAATTTAAAATGGGCCGACGAGATGACCCACAACCTATACAAAGAAAAGTGTTTTTTCAGGCAACCAAATGTCCTCTACTGGAATCTGTCCTGAATGGGCGATTAAATAGACCAGCGAGAGTGATATTTTAGAAAACATCACTAATTACGACCAGTATTAGACATCTATCGAATGCTGTTCTGTCATTTTAAGCTATATTCGTCCATTCAGGACAGAAATGAATAGAAGAACCTTATGACCCTTTCAAATTGTCATGATTTTTCTAGGACTTGATGAATTCGGCGGCCCGTTCGCATTCAAAATATCGTACTACACAGCAATTAGAATGGGCGCCATTTTGTTGCAAACGGCTGTGGTCTTGATTCTTTGAAGAAGTCTGGACACTAAGCAAATGGGTGAAACCCGCTATCGAGATGAACAGAGGACTCCTATGTTAAGCTGTAAGCCAATGAGAAAGCCAGATTTGAAGGCAAAACAAAGATGGCGGACAGAAAGTGATCAAAAGGCACACTGATTTTTTACAGTTGTTGTCAATTTAAGACACGTTCACCAAGGAGAAAACATTTAATATCTTACAAAAAGACTAACTTAAGCCACTAGCATTAGTTTCAAAACGTTGTACTCGGATGATGCTGAATAACAAGCAAGTTTTCATAATAGAGTCGAGTGCTGTGGAACGATTGTTTGTGAGTCACTCTTTTTTTGTTAAAGCGCACTTCGTGCAAATTAGAGTTCCTAAATACATTTCAAATAATTTGTGCGGGCTCCAGATGACACCTGATACTATACGCAAACAAGATTCCATATATTTTGGCGGTACTTTCAAAATGACTGATAGAGTTTGCTGTGGGTTTGTAAGAGTCTTCCTTTGGGAGACCAAAGCAACAGCTTTAAAAAACATCACTCATGATTATGAGGAGACACCGTCTCACTTTAAGAAACGTTTACTTGAAGACAGGCTTAGGCTCTACATCGAACAGTTCCAAGACTACAAACCTTTCCTAATGGACAAAGGTAAATATAAGTACCACTTTATGGTTTGTACAGCGAAAAGATCAAATTTATTTCGCATGTAATAACAGTTAGCGAAACGTAAATTATTATACTGAAAAGAAAAACTTAAATCACATCAACAGCTGCCTTCTTGAAAAGCTACAAAATCATTGACGGCAAAATATCGCGCTGGAGGAAGCCATCCGAAAAGAAAGCATATCTCACACAATTCTCTACTACGAAATGGGCAAAGACAACGGAGCTTCGAAGAAATCTACACAGCCTTCAAAAGTGCAAATGCTGTAAGAGCTTCCATGCCTCTGTTAGTGAAACATTTCCTGAAAGCAAGAAAAACTGCCATAAATATAGAGGCCCTTTCAGCGAAATAAAAAACAAATCTACAAAACATATCCCTAAAAAGGCTCAACTGTCTAAAGGAGAACTTAAAGCTGTTGGAGAAATGATATTTTCCATCTACGGCAACACTTGCAAAGAAAATCTAGGCAAGCCTTTTAGTGAAGTGCTCCTTGCTGTACCGCAATTAAACCTCCAGGTAAAGCAAAGTGCTTATGAAAAGAAGAAACAGAAGCTTGAAAACCAGCGCGAATTTAAAGGTACTGTCGTGGCAATTTGGAATCAGACTGATGTGGATGCTCATCTTGCTCAAAGAACATCCTTGGCCGCAAGAGCAAAGCAACGAACCTATCAGTTATTTAAAACATTACACGAAGCAAAATCAAGGCTTGAAAAAACCCCACCTGGAATGAAAGATCGCTCTCATATCCCAAAAGATGTCACTGGAAATTTAGAACAGTTGTTGGATGATGTGACAGAGTGGCCTCACAAACCAGTAAGCTGGTCTGAAAAAGCAAAAGCATACAATATTAGGGGAAAATCAAGTGAGGTAACACCACCTGATGGAGGCCAAATACTAAAGGAATTTCTGAAATCAAAAGGAGGGAATATAACCCCCTTTGAAAAGCCTACTGAAGGTAAACTAGCATTTAGTTCTCTTTCGAGGTCTATCTAGTTAATAGACGCCTACTATGGTATAAAAGTGTTGATTAAAATCACATAAAATTACTGTACATACATGTAAAAACAACCAAAGTCAAAGAACAGAAAACTTGTACACTTTTCCTCTAAAAAGAGGTGGTAAAAATGTCGATAATGCTTTAAAGTAGTTAAAAGAAGTTGAAACGATGGCAACTGATATGGTGAAATAGCGCTCACTCTTTCTTTTCTTACAAAACTGAATATCGTACTTTTAAATGTAAACATAACTTAAAGTCTCCCAACTTGTTCCCATCATAGTAAAGAAAAGTTACGTTAAATCTATCAAGAGAATGACCTATCCAGACTGAATGTCCACCCAGATTGTCGTCACCATGCGCTTTACTTAAAGAACCTCTTTTAACTTTTAGGAAAAAGTAGAGTGAGAAGAGCCCTGAAAAAACAAGTTGGTGGAAGAGTGTCAGTGCCTGTGCCAAGAAATAACCAGAAACTTAGGGTGGATATTAAAGAAAGAATAGCTTCGAGGAAGTTCAATCTCGGAACTCCTGTTCTAAACACTGAGTATATAAAAGTTGTTCTCACTTCAGAAATTGAAAAGAAAGTACCCTCTTAGTCAAGTCTTTGAAGAAAGTGCGAAAAGACATAGTGATCTCCTGAGATTGAGAAGTGATGAGGAGCATGCCAACATGACCACCCAGCAGCTTAAGGCAAAACTCAAGTCTCTGCATGAACAAACCACTGCTATGACACACGATGAACTCTGCAAGCAGCTAAAAAAGAGTGAAAGAACCCGACACTGGCTAATATGGCAGGACCATTCTAGCATAGCAGGTGCAGGATTTATGTTGTTCCTGCTTAGAGAAATCTATGATCCTGCTGTACATCTTACTAGCCAAGAGTACATGCAAAAGAGTAATGGAAAAGCCATATATGTTCAGTCTACTATAGAAGCTCCACATCTTTACATGCTGGGTGCCTCAGGAGCGAAAGATGCTGATCAGTTAGCATTTGTGCCAACACGTAGAGAGTGCTTAAAACAGCTGCATGTATCCTTAACAGCAGGTATTGAAGAAAAAATGAGATTCATGAACGGGAACAACCCAGCTGTTGAGTTTGAGGATGGCACACAAAAAGGTGGACACTTTGGCTGCTCAGGTTGTAACGGTAACATGAGACGTGCAGCGGATTATCAGTACATGGCTTACCAACAGTACCGTAACCTAGAGGAAAAACAAACCTTGGTACTGGAAGGAAAGTTTGGAAAATCAGATGCTGCATGTCCCTTTAAATCCCTCAAAGTTGATCGGCTCAGAGAAGAATTAACATCAAGGGGAGTTGACACCAGTGGAAACAAAAAAGATCTTCAAGAAAGATTAACAGATTTGCTGAGAGGCGCAAGCCGAATACCTGCCCTGTTGTTTGCATCACAGAAACATACACTTGAGGAACTTAACCTTCAAGATTATGAAGTACTTTTTTTTTAACCTCTTCACACTTGCCTTAATCACATTGCAAACATCCTCACAGAATTACCTCTACACATGACTAATGTCGAAGCACTACTACTTACCACCTTAGCATTAAACAAAGACAAACTTCGAGCAACAGATTACTGCAGAGGCCTACAGAAAGTAACAATTGCAATGGCAAATGAAAATCTCTTAAGCAACAATGAAAAAGAAGTCCTTCTCCTTTTTTGTGAAATGATGAGTATGTACTATGAAAATGATGACAAAAGAAGTCCAAGATCAGTGCTGCGGCTATACAACATCTCGTTCAGACATGGGCAAGCCATCCAAAGGCAAGTAATCCCACCAAAGCAGCTACCCCAACGAAAGTTGAGTGGCATTTACTACCATGGTGCTGTAGATCATGCTCCACTGCTGTACAGGCTAGTCTGTCTCCGCTCCATTTGTGCGGAGCTCCTTGAAAGGTATTTTGACAGAATAGAAGACATCACCAGGAAAACCTGGAATAAGCAAGTAGAAGATCTTGTGCTAAATGCCTACCTGCACATTCAAGCTGAAGATGCAATGGCAGCAGAAACAGACAGTCTAACAGCCCTTTCTAATCAAGAGAAAGAGATCTCCCACCTGGCAAAAGGACTGCCCCAGCCATTCAACACAGTTATAACTAAGGATTTCATGACAAAGAAGTCTAGCTTATGGCAGGCACATCTCTCCAAGATCGCTGATTTCCTTAACCCTGGACCTGAAGTGTGGTGGAAATGGAAGGAGGATGGTTCTGTTGAATTTTTTGATGCACCAGGCCAGCCAAACAACAGAGAAGGACCTCATCTTCACCACTTCAGATCCAACAATATCAGTCAAATCCACAAGTATCTGGAAGAGACCTGGAGGGAATGTGCCTCCCAGCCAAATAATCTTCCACTTTACAAAATAAGAGATAAAGATGGAAAACTCACTTTCCAGAGGGGAAATACAGGTGAACTGCAACAGACACTTGAACCAGAGAATGGGCCATGACTTAATACTGGACAGATGACAGCCTGCACAGATTGTGATGACGACATGATTTCTCTTATTTCTGAAGTTGAAGCAGATAGTAATCCAGAAACCTGTGAAGATCAAGGGGAGACTACACTTGAAGTAATCCTTGAAGATCAATAAGAAGATTTGGAAATAGCTGAGGACACTACAAGTGATGAGAATGAATTAGAGCCACAGGAATTACATGACAATGAAACACCTCATAACATTTTCAGAAGTAACTTGTGTATTCAAGAAAGTATTGCTACAGCTTGTGGAAATGAATGCCCCGTTGAGCCAAATAACAAAAAAAGAAAAGTACAGGACAAAGGAAAGGAAACCCAGTCAAAGACAGCAAAAGCCCTCGAGCTAGTGTTAGGCAAAATACCAGAAGTTTCTGAAATAGAACGATTAAAACAAACAGTCATGAAAAACCCAAAAGCACACTTCTATCGAAAGAAGTATGACACAGTTCTAAGCAAAGTGCAAACAGCAGTTGTAAGAGAACTACGGAATGTTAGTGAGTAGCTAAAAAAATGGAATGAAGCTTTTTTGACAATGCACGGTAGACTGCCCAATAACACTGATTATATGAGTGATGATGAGTTCAGTGCATTAAACAAAAAAACGAAAATAGCAGTGAAACTACTTGAGTCATGGAACATCACCGTACATGTTTTCTAAGATATTACACTTTTTATATTTTCATGTATAATTATGGTGTAAATAACTGTACAGACATTGTAGATAGTAATCAAACCATTCCAGTATCAAACATGACAATTAGTTTCAAAGGACTTGTTAGATTAATTGATTAATAAGACAACTAGTTCACTTAATTTATAAAATAGTTTTTAGTCTACTACAGTTTTTAGAATTAACCTGATGGCCTAACACTTTTTAATTTGAGTTTTTACAACAAAACGTTTAAAGCTAACAGGTTTACACAGGTTTAATGTGGACTTCTTCTTTGTTTCCCACTTTTAAAACAAGCACTGATCAATCTTACATTAAATTTTACAATATGTAGTAGCAATCTCTAACACAAAAAACTTATCTGCATTAAAGCTAATTTAAGGATGCTTTTAGATTTTAACATGAACATTAAACACGACAAAATTCATACATTAAATTATGGAAAAACATATCATGATTTTTTACCATTGCAATTGATGATTGACTAGTGTATTCTCTTATTTATTCTCTCAAAATACTTGATACATTGCAAAGAGAATTTACATGTTAATCAGACAACGAATTGCTTTATTAAAAACTGGTCGTTATACCTTTTTGTCAGAGAAAAGTAATTTCGCGATCCACAATTATGTGGTAAAGTGAAAAGAGGATAATTTCAGAGGCTTAAACAACATAAGACCTCCAGCAAAAACCGACTTGCTTTCGGATTTAAACTTGGGGAAGCCCTTAGCGCTTTACACTTGACTTACAGTGTAGCTTCGCGAGCTTGTACACTTAAGATCCGTGAGCTTTTTTGCTTAGATTTTAATAACAAAAATAAACTTCGTTTACTTACCTTCAAAACAGCAGTAGTTTTCTCTCGTTAATGCATCCCTTATGTCCTCAGACAGGTCCATGATTAAGATTGATCAGAATTTGCGCTCCGACATCCCGCAGCGGCAGCCGATAGCACAAAGAAAATAAAATCCGAGTCTTTCATGGCTTTCGAAGTCCCACAGAAACAATTTAGGTACAAAAATTTCCTTTCTTTTCAATAATATTTTCGATAGAAAACAAAAAGCGCTTAAAACCGAAACAATGTACACTAATCCATCACAACTGAACGTACACATGTCCGCCATGTTTGTTTTGCTCACAAGATCCCATTGCGAGAGCCCAACAACTGGTCTACCCGCAAGATTCAATGCTGGGGGTCCAGGACAAGGATTTGGGTCATGCCTTAATATGCTTGAGTAAGCCTGATCGCAAGGTTAGAAGAAAAGCAGCAATAGAGTTTTATAAAATTTCCTGAACTTAGCAAAATCGCCTCTTTGACTGAATGACGACCAGGTGACTTCTCCTGAACCGTTTGAGTTTGATGTCCAAGAACAAAACCCAACTAATTGAAAAGAAAATGCCTTGGCCTTGTGTTCATACATTAGCTCAATGTGTGAGAACCTCGTTCCCACGGTCTTTGTGGCGGGATGACTAAATAAAGGGGCACTTTCCTTTTGTACGGAAAATCCGACTGATTTCCGGGAGGAAAGAACAGGGTGGTACTGCCCTGAGCATGGGGGTAAACTTCCTAGACGTGAGGTATATAATCCATTGGGGACCAGCTCGAAATTTGCTGGGCCACCATCAAGAGTCAGGTCGCGTTGGCGGGGATGATAAGCTAACCCATATACTCACCATCTACCATGGACAACAGTTGGCGTTCTGTGAGGAAGATGTAAAAACATTTCTAAAAACAGATGGTTGTTTGAGAGTGGAGGCCTATAAGCCTTTTGACAGTCGGATAACATCTAGTATACCAACACATGATTTTTGTGGAAATTGTGCCAAAACATGCAAGTGTTCCGGAGATGGATGCACTGTTAGAGGACCAGTTGAATCAGAACCTGTGGTTAGTTTGTCACAACCCACATTGACCCACCCTGTTTCTCCTAATGACAAGTTCTCAGTGAAGTTGTTCAAGGATTAATTGAAACAATGAACTTGTAAAGTGATAACATTGACCCAGACCCTGAAAAATGATGTACTTATGGAAAAAGCTCACATGATATTTACAGCAATAGATGTCACAGATCATATTCCCTTACAGCATGCCTTAAAGATACTTGAAGTTTTTCATGAAATGTTTGAAGGCATTCCCAATCTTGAGTTAATGGTGGAACTCTTTGGGAGAGAAAACCCCAATTTGCTCTTACTTCCTCAGCCTTTAAAAGGTTAACTTGCTTATGCAAAGTGACTCGGATAGTTCAGTGGACATCGAAGAGGAGTTCATTCAAACGAGATCAATAAAACCAGACATGTTCTTTACATTTCCTTTATGAAAACGTATCACACAGAAGTTGAGAAAAAAACGATCCTGTAGTATTCTGCAATATGGTACATTTATATTTACATCATAATTTAGTGTATATTTGTCGTGGTTCAAGTTTTTTTCTTGGTTTAAATTTTTTCAAACCAGTTCAATTTTGACTTGTGTTTTTTTAATAGTCATTATCATAACCTGAAACAAAGGAAAATCAAAATTGAACTAGTTGAAAAAAATTTTGAAGTAGGAAAAAGAATTCAACTATAACATATTCACTATAGACACTATCAAACTGTTGTGAGGAGAAATTCAATGTTTATCCCTCTTGGGGATTGAAGGGTTAAAACTTCCTGCAGCATCAGTAAAGATGGTCAGAACACTGCGTCCTCTGACTTTTACTGTAATCACACACGATTAAACTAGGTATGATTTGATATTAGTCAGTGCAATTAACCTAATTTCTGCGTTCATAAATGGACTGCCATAGCTTCTTTTTCAGTTACCATTCATGAAGATCCTGGTAGTCCAGATTGACAATGCTGCTTGGGAAATCTGGAAAGGAAGGCTGGCCAGACCTGCCTTGTGTGTACTTAAAGGCTAAGATTTCCATTAAGTCTGACATGACTTGTAAAACTGCTCTTCATTATTGCCTTTTGATCTGTAACCATGATGATCATCTGGACCACAATCAGGTTCAATGGAAAATAGGAGAAGTTCTAGATTTTCAAGGGCTTCAGCCACTTGTGCTGCACTGGCCTGGTTAAGGTTGGGACCCAGAGCTCTCCACATAGTCTTCAGGACCTTTTCCATCTGTTTCTTTAAGAGGTACAAAAAACGATATTTAATCTCAAATCCAACCTTTTTCGGGCATTGTTCAATGTATGGTGGGGTCATACATGATGGTTTGGTGCCGCAAGGAGACCATACTTATTGTAAAATCTGTTCCAGAGCAGCTGGAATGCCTCAAATTCTGAATACAAAGCTGCAAATAGTGGCCCCATGCCTTGTACAAAAACAGTGCCTGCCTCTGATCACCACTTTCCTTTAGAGCATCATCAAAAGCAAACAAGATTCCACCAAATTTGAGCTTAGCTCATGATAATGGTAGAGATGGTCACTCTTGCTAGAATCTTTTGTTTGCTCTTCAGTGATTATTCTGGCAGGTCAATGTTTTGGTGGAACCGTTGTTCATGCCTACAGAGTAAAGAGAAGAAATTAACTTTGGTCAGTGGATTGGTGGTTTACTTTTTTCGCCATTATGAGTCTGGTTATCAATGTCTTGTTAGCTTAATGTGGCTTGAAATGGTATTTTTTATTGTTTATCCATGAACTTCACATCATTCATACAACAGAAATTAAAAATTGATTGTTAAGGATACCCTATAAGCCATGGTCTTACCTGCTCCTTGTCACGTTTGTGCTATAAACTCTTCCACAGTCAGCTTGACAGTACTAGTACTCAAACTCACCTCGTGGTCTCCCTTCACGGTCATTTCTTATGTGATGAGCACTGATCTCGTGGCTGTAAATTAGATGTTTATGGGGATAAATATCAGTGCCTTCTTGGGGTAGCTTCGGAGCAAGCTATCCAGGGATGCACATGGTAATATTACAGTTCAATTAAAGAGGGATCTCTCATTATAAGTATTATTTTCGTATTCGTTTTGAAGTAATTGGCATTAATATTAAAAAGTAAAATTTAGCAGTAGTTATTCATTATTTTAATCTATGTAGGTGATAGTTAATACGCAATTGTCAGCATAGCTATTATTCTTTAATTCTTCTGTCCAATTTAGGATAAATTTGGATAGTTTTTGGTAGGGTTTTCCTCTAAAGGCAGGCTATTATTCTTTAATTCTTCTGTCCAATTTAGGATAAATTTGGATAGTTTTTGATAGGGTTTTCCTCTAAAAGCAGGCAAACTGTCCAATTTAAAAAATATAGGACAGTTTGTCTAAGCCAATGAAATCCTACAAAATACAATAGGTAATGGAAACTAGCCAATAAGCACAAAGCATAGCGTCACCTCTGTAGTAGTTGGCAATGGCGGAGTTTAGGCACAGACATTTGGCAAATTTTTCCATTTCTCAGGACGTTTTCAGTAATATCACTGCAAATGATTTCCTGCGTTGCCAGAAGAAGATCTTGCCAACCTGAGAAGAAAAATCCAAAACTAAAACACCTCCAAGAGTACAAAAACTTGGCTAACTGTTTTCAGAGTCGAAGATGTAGCGTAACAAAGCGAGAAAGTTGGAAGATATCCCTCGTCATGATCTAGATGCAGTTCTTTGCCGTTTTTTCGCTGAAATTAGAAAAAAGGAACGTCATGAATACGAAACAGAACGTTTGGCTGCCATGCAGTGCTAGTTGGAACGTTATTTTAAAAAATATGGCAGAAACTACAGTATTTTGTGAGATCATGATTTTGCAAATTCACTGAGGCAACCACTTGAACCGAACGCAGAGTTACGGAAAGCAAAATAATGTCTATCATGCCTTAAGCCAAGCAGACAAAGAATTCCTCTGGAGTTCAGGCAATATTTTGGAAATAAAAATAATTCACAATCTTTTAGTTTGCCTTTCTTAAGGACAATAGCTTGACTGAGTAATGCCTAATTACCACTGACTGACTCTGCCTACGGCCTCGTCCAATTTTGGCAGTCCTCAGAATTTTTCTCATCCAATTATTTCCAAATTGGACAGCATGGATCCTTCGCTAGCCAGAAGTGGAACAGATTTCATCCCTACCAGTACCAGGGCTGTAAAAACTCGCATTTTTTAGGGTGCAGCCCGTATCTGAAGTTCAAGAAAAAGACAGAAGGGGGCAAGAAGCCACAACGCCATTGATATCGAAGGTACGTGAAAAGGTTGTCATGTCATCACACAGTGATGTTGTACAAAACACGCTTGCTAAGCAAACCAGTTTTCAAGCTGGTAGACTAAGCAACGTTTTGCCGCAGTGGGAAGGCCTTACTTTCGATCCTGTGATCCTTCAGTATGTTACTGAAGTCCAAATAGCGTTTGAAGGCAATGTTATGCTTCGACAAAATTCTGATAGACCAAGTATATTCAATGCCAAAGAACGAGGTATTGTTCAAGCTGAAGTCGATAAGCTGATCACTTAAGGTGTCATGGACATGCTTGAAACGGCCATTAGCGTGATGAAACCAGGTTGTTACCTGAAAGACGCATAAGTGACCATCCATGTGACTTAGATGCTAAGGGTGAAAGCACGCTCACAACATGATAACACAGCACTCTAAGCGTGTCCTCTAGTACAGATATGTGATATTTAATTTCGAATACAAAAGAGAACACACTTGGCTTTGATATAAAAACTTAGACGCCAATTCTTTGTTTCCTCGGCATGTCCAGTGTCACACTTAGCATGCATAATTTAGCACACTTAATGTGCTAAATCTTGCCTGCTATAAAGCCTAATCTTACCTTTTTAGTATGCTTCGGCAGCATCCAACCAAAGTGTCTCGAGAGATCGATTGGCAAAACTAACTGCTTTCTTGTTATAAGATCCAGACCAAAACAATACGAGCAAAAACGTGTTCACAAACCATCCTTTTTTTCATTTTGGTTGCTGCAAGGAAAAATATTGTGAAATGATGTTGTAAATACCGTATCTCGGCAAACACTGAAAAAAATCATACCTTTGGTATTTCAGAACATAATTCACTGATTCTGTTCAAAGAAAAATATTTTTACAAACTTTCCATGATATGCCACTCGCATTGATTTGATTTTTCTGCAAGGAAATAGTGGGGTGTTTTGCACGTGTAGACAAGAGGCCACCATGAAATGATTGTAAATTCTGTGTCACTGCAAACACTGAAAAAAATCATATCTTCGGTTTGTCAGGACATAATTCACTGATTCAAACCACGAAATGCTCTCTGTTCAAAAAAAAGATATTTCACATTTTTTTTTTGACATTTGGCATTTGGGGGCTTTTTCACACCCGCGAGTGAAAGGCCATTGTCAAAATTAATGATTGCATGATTGTCATGTCACGGCAAATGCGGAAGAAAATGTTAGCTTCAGTTCTACTGGGTTTTGTTCGAGACTGTAAACACCCTTCATTGTGCTAAGCGTATCCTATGAAACAAAAGAAATTTTTAATTAGGAAAGATTCTTTGCGTGCTAAAGCTAAAAAATAGTAAATAAATAATTTTGTTTTCAAGTGGAAGCGTGTTGTGAGCATGCTATCACCTTTAGCATCAAAATCACATGGAGGCTCACAAATCTCACAGTCCCTATTGACTCCTCCCACCACAAAGGCCAGTATTTTCAGTACACTTGTCTTCCCAACGGTCTGGCCAGTGTGCCCCGCATTTTAACTAAGCTGTTAAAAGCCGTTTACTCTGCTCTGTGGAGTGTGGGCCATTTAAGTTCTGGGTATATTGATGATTTCCATCTTCAAGGTGACACATTTCAGGAATGCCATGTCACGTTGTTGAAAGCGCAACAAAGTGATTTTAGTTTTCATGCTAGTTGCAGTTACTTGAAGTCGTTCATTGAACTGTTTGGACTGTTAGGTGTCAATTCTCAACTGTGGTTTTCTGCCAAATGAACAATGGACAATTAATTTACAAGAAGGGAGAGATTGTAGTGTTTGTGAAGTAAGTTTAACATAGACCCAAGTGTACTAGCGGCAAGGAGCACATGGAATTAGATTAAAAATCTGTTGAGTTCATGTTTGTTTTAATCCGTTCTTTCAAAAGTTAAATCCAGTTATTACAGGGAGAGATTTATTTCCTTTGTGAGAAATCAACTTGTCCCGATCTTGAAACCATACGATGGAAGAAGTCCAAACTTCATAGTCATAATGGGTAAATCCGTAAACCACCCCGTGCATCGATTAACTGAATTCCG